>NC_135594.1:12910021-13240282 GCF_965152235.1 Eretmochelys imbricata
TAGGTGGGTTGGAGGGACCGGGGGGCAGGTTGGGGGATCGGGGCCTGAGGGAGTGGGTTGCGGGGATTGGGGCCCCAAGGGGCAGGTTGGGGGGGATCATGGGGCCCAGGGGGCAGGTTTGGAGTATCAGGGGCCCGGTTGGGGGATCGGGGGCCCCAGGGGGCATGTTGGGTGCATCGGGGGAGCTCCGGGGGCGGGCTGGGGGATCGGGCATCCAGGGGGCAGGTTGGGGGGATCGGAGGGCACCAGGGGGAAGGTTGGGGATCAGGGGGCAGGTTGGGGGGATCGGGGCTCCCAGGGGGAGGGCTGGGGGATCGGGAGGCCCCAGGGGGCAGGTTCGGGGATCGGGGTCCCACCCACCAGCGCCGCGCGGTGACTGTCCCGGTCGCTGTCCGGCCCGGCTCGGTCGGTCTCTCCCCGCAGGTTCCGGCCCGGCTGCGTGGGGGGCGCTGGGGCCGGTCACGGGCGGGCTCTGCAGGCTTGGGGGGGGACCGCGGGCCGGTGATGTCACAGCTGCCCCGATAAAGAGGGGGGGCAGCAGCTGCGATCCCCCCCCCCCACGTGTGAAAAGCCCCCACCTGCCGGTCACCCGACACCGCCACTCGCGCTGCTGGCTCAGCAGGGACCCGCCCCTGGGCTGACCCTAGACCCCACCCCCCTCCCAGAGCCGGGGAGAACCCAGGCGTCCTGCTCCCTACCCCCTCTCTAACCATTAGTCCCCCGTCCCCACCCCCAGAGCTAGGGAGAACCCAGGAGTCCTGCTCCCTACCCCCTCTCTAACCATTAGTCCCCCGTCCCCGCCCCCAGAGCCAGGGAGAACCCAGGAGTCCTGCTCCCTACCCCCTCTCTAACCATTAGTCCCCCGTCCCCGCCCCCAGAGCCAGGGAGAACCCAGGAGTCCTGCTCCCTACCCCCTCTCTAACCATTAGTCCCCGCCTCGCTCCCAGAGCCGGGGAGAACCCAGGAGTCCTGGGTTTGACCAGGAGAGGGGGATGTGACTCTTGCGCCTTCAGGAGTTAGTACGGGGGAGGGGGCGTGGGTGAGAGTCAGGACTCCTGGGTCCTTTTTCTGGCTCAGCACCCGAACTCCTCACTCCTCAGACACAGAGTCAGCGAGATCGGGGCCCCGTCGGGCCGGGCGCTGCCCAAACACAGTCACTGAGATCGGGGGCCCCGTCGGGCCGGGCGTTGCCCAAACACAGTCAGCGAGATCGGGGCCCCAACGCGCCGGGCGCTGCCCAGACACAGTCACTGAGATCGGGGCCCCGTCGGGCCGGGCGCTGCCCAAACACAGTCACTGAGATCGGGGGCCCCGTCGCGCCGGGTGCTGCCCAAACACAGTCAGCGAGATCGGGGCCCCAACGCGCCGGGCGCTGCCCAGACACAGTCACTGAGATCGGGGCCCCCGTCGGGCCGGGCGTTGCCCAGACACAGTCAGCGAGATCGGGGCCCCGTCGGGCCGGGCGCTGCCCAAACACAGTCACTGAGATCGGGGCCCCGTCGGGCCGGGCGTTGCCCAAACACAGTCAGCGAGATCGGGGCCCCGTCGCGCCGGGCGCTGCCCAGACACAGTCACTGAGATCGGGGCCCCGTCGCGCCGGGCGCTGCCCAGACACAGTCAGCGAGATCGGGGCCCCCGTCGGGCCGGGCGCTGCCCAGACACAGTCAGCGAGATCGGGGCCCCCGTCGGGCCGGGCGTTGCCCAGACACAGTCAGCGAGATCGGGGCCCCGTCGGGCCGGGCGCAGCCCAGACACAGTCACTGAGATCGGGGCCCCGTCGCGCCGGGTGCTGCCCAGACACAGTCACCGAGATCAGGGCCCCGTCGCGCCGGGTGCTGTCCAGACACAGAGTCACCGAGATCGGGGCCCCGTCGCGCCGGGTGCTGCCCAGACACAGTCACCGAGATCGGGGCCCCGTCGTGCCGGGTGCTGCCCAGACACAGTCACCGAGATCAGGGCCCCGTCGCGCCGGGTGCTGTCCAGACACAGTCAGTGAGATCGGGGCCCCATCGCGCCGGGCGCTGCCCAGACACAGTCACCGAGATGGGGGCACCGTCGCGCCGGGTGCTGCCCAGACACAGTCAGTGAGATCGGGGCCCCGTCGGGCCGGGTGTTGCCCAGACACACAGTCACTGAGATCGGGGCCTCCGTCGGGCCGGGCGCTGCCCAGACACAGAGTCACCGAGATCGGGGCCCCGTCGGGCCGGGAGCTGCCCAGACACACAGTCACTGAGATCGGGGCCCCGTCGTGCCGGGCGCTGCCCAGACACAGTCACCGAGATCAGGGCCCCGTCGCGCCGGGCGCTGTCCAGACACAGAGTCACCGAGATGGGGGCCCCGTCGCGCCGGGCGCTGCCCAGACACAGTCACCGAGATCAGGGCCCCGTCGCACGAGGTGTGGCCTGGACACACATGTTGGGAGCTGGGGCTGCGCTGTGGGGCTGTGCCGAGGGCAGTTGCGGGGCCCAGGGCGAACCAGGGACCGGCGCGCCGGGTGCCCTTTGCCGGCGGCTGCAGCGGGGCACTGGGGGATCCCGTGACAGGTGGCACCTGTCTCTGGCCGTCTGGCCTGAGCTGGATTTCACTGACACTGCGGATCAGTTTCAGCTGTGGGTATTTAGAGCCGACCTGATGCCCACCCTGCCCCCAGCCACGGTCCCTCCCACCCCGCACCCAGGCCCCACCTCTGCCTGGCTCTGTACCCCCATGTTCCCCCCCTCCAGCCCCAGCTCCGTGCTGATGCTGAGCCAGACAAACGGCCAAACCAAAAGCACCTCAGGGAAAACCCAGGTGGGGGTGAGATGGGCTCTGCCCCCTACTGGAGTGTGGGCTGCTGAAGGGCAGACAGGATTCCTGGGTTCCATCTCCAGCTCTGGAGGGGGGAGTGGTGTCTAATGTGTAGAGCATGGGGGCTGGGAATCAGGACTCCAGGGTTCTTTCCCCTCGCCTCTGTGGGGACTGATCCCTGTCTCTGGGTGCCTGAGGGGTGGTTGGGGAGCAGGGCTGGGTGCTGTAGCTGTGAAGGGACCCTGGGGGGGGGGGCGGGGAGGGGGGTGGCGGCTGCAGCCGGGCACGATGAGCTCATGCGTCTTTCCCCAGCTAAAGTTTCCAGGATTAAATCACGCCCGGGATTGACGCCATTGATAAATATAGACCCAGCCGGGACAGCTCTGCTCTGACCACTAGATACCACTCCCCTTCCCCAGCCAGGGACTGTACCCAGGAGGCCTGGCTTCCAGCCCCCCCATGCTCTAACCACTGGGCACCACTCTCCACCCAAAGCTAGGGAGAGAACCCAGGAGTCCTGGCTCTCCCCACCCCCCACCACAAACACACCAGCAGGGGCAGCACTGGTCTCTGTCTCACACACACTCAGACCCCGCTGCTGGGAGAGGCCCCCAGCACCTCCTGCTGGCAGAGATGGGCGCTGACACAGAGACAGGGTTTATTGCTACACACAGTGGAATACACAGTTCGTCCAAGCCCAGGGGCTACGGGAACCCCATCGGGGTCCCAGCTCTCGCAGAGGGGAGGCACTTTGGGGGACTATTGGGGTGAAGCCCCGCACTGTCCAGGCCCTGTGATGTCTGTCCCCCCACGCTGGGGAGCCCGGGTAGGTGGGTCGGGTGTCGGCAGGTGCTCGGTGCCCTTGGTGCCAGCCGCGGTCACTGGCCGCCCTCCAGCCCATGGGCTGCCCGCTGGTTGGCTGGCAGCGAGGCCTGCTCCAGGTCCCAGAGGAAACGGCGCAGGCCGCACAACTGGCGGTGGATCCGTCACTGGGGCCGTGGGGCAGAGCCGGAACCCCTCGTTGGGCAGGATCAGGGGCGGGTGGTCAGAGAAACTCTCGAAGATCTCACCTGGGGGAGGGGAGAGGGGTGAGAGCTGGCAGGGGCTGCGGATCGGGAGTGAGGGGCGCATGCGGTGCTGCGGGGGGCAGGACTGCGGGTCAGGAGTGAGGGGCCCTGGCAGGGCTGGGGGGGGCAGGTCTGGGCTGGCAGGGGGCTGCGGGTCGGGAGTGAGGGGTGCCGACGGGGCTGGGGGGGCGGGGCTGCGGGGCGGGAGTGAGGGGCGCCGGCGGGGCTGGGGGGACAGGGCTGGTCTGGCAGGGGGCTGCGGGTCGGGGGCGAGGGAGGCTGTGGGGGCGGGGCTGCGGGGTGGGAGTGTGGGGCGCCGGCGGGGCTGGGGGGGGCAGGGCTGAGCTGTCAGGGGCTGCGGGTCGGGGGCGATGGGGGCTGGGGGGGCGGGGCTGCGGGTCGGGGGCAAGGGGAGCTGGGGGGGCGGGGCTGCAGGGTGGGAGTGAGGGGCGCCGGCGGGGCTGGGGGGGGCAGGACTATGGGTCAGGAGTGAGGGGCGCCGGCGGGGCTGTGGGGGCAGGACTATGGGTCAGGAGTGAGGGGCGCCGGCAGGGCTGGGGGGGGCAGGGCTGGTCTGGCAGGGGGCTGCGAGTCGGGAATGAGGGGTGCTGACGGGGCTGGGGGGGGCGGGGCTGCGGGGCGGGAGTGAGGGGCGCTGGCGGGGCTGGGGGGACAGGGCTGGTGTGGCAGGGGGCTGCGGGTCGGGGTCAAGGGGGGCTGGGGGGCGGGGCTGCGGGGCGGGAGTGAGGGGCGCCAGCGGGGCTGGGGGGGGCAGGGCTGAGCTGTCAGGGGCTGCGGGGGCGGGAGCGAGGGGCGCCGGTGGGGCGGGGCTGCGGGGCGGGAGTGAGGGGGGCTGCGGGTCGGGGGCAAAGGGAGCTGGGGGGCGGGCTGCGGGGCGGGAGCGAGGGGCGCCGGGGGGGCGGGGCTGCGGGGCGGGAGCGAGGGGGGGCTGCGGGGCGGGAGCGAGGGGCGCCGGAGGGGCAGGACTGCAGGGCAGGAGTGAGGGGGGGCTGCGGGGCGGGAGCGAGGGGCGCCGGGGGGGTGGGGCTGCGGGGCGGGAGCGAGGGGCGCCGGGGGGGGGCGGGGCTGCGGGGCGGGAGCGAGGGGGGCTGCGGGTCGGGGGCGAAGGGGGCTGGGGGGCGGGGCTGCGGGGGTGGGAGCGAGGGGGGGCTGCAGGGTGGGA
The DNA here is from genome assembly GCF_965152235.1 of Eretmochelys imbricata. Taxonomy (NCBI): domain Eukaryota; kingdom Metazoa; phylum Chordata; order Testudines; family Cheloniidae; genus Eretmochelys; species Eretmochelys imbricata. The sequence continues at coordinate 12,915,059 of NC_135594.1, forward strand.
GCGAGGGGCACCGGGGGGGCGGGGCTGCGGGGCGGGAGCGAGGGGCGCCGGGGAGGCGGGGCTGCGGGGCGGGAGCGAGGGGGGCTGCGGGGTGGGAGCGAGGGGCGCCGGGAGGGCGGGGCTGCGGGGCGGGAGCGAGGGGGGCTGCGGGGCGGGGCTGCGGGGCGGGAGCGAGGGGGGCTGCGGGGTGGGAGCGAGGGGCGCCGGGGGGGCGGGGCTGCGGGGCGGGAGCGAGGGGGGCTGCGGGGTGGGAGCGAGGGGCGCCGGGGGGGCGGGGCTGCGGGGCGGGAGCGAGGGGGGCTGCGGGGCGGGGCTGCGGGGCGGGAGCGAGGGGGGCTGCGGGGTGGGAGCGAGGGGCGCCGGGGGGGCGGGGCTGCGGGGCGGGAGCGAGGGGCGCCGGGGGGGGGGCGGGGCTGCGGGGCGGGAGCGAGGTGGGCTGCGGGGCGGGAGCGAGGGGCGCCGGCACTCACTGTTCGCCATCTCCTCCCTCTCCTGCGGCGGGGGGCTCCAGCCCTCGGGGTACGGGCGCCCCAGCCCCAGGTGGTAGTTGCTCAGCACGTGGTGGAGCTGGGCGGGCGTCAGGGCCGGGTACTCGCTGCGCAGCCGGGACCAGGTCGCCTGGGGGGAGCCGAGAGACGCTGAGATCCCTGGGAGCTGCAGGAGGCTGGCGCCCCCTAGAGGGGAAAGATCCCCCCGCCCCGTGCCCCCCTCTCCGCCGCTCTGAGCCAGCCAGTCGCCGCCCCGGACGGGAGCCAGCGCCCCCTGGAGGGGAAAGGCCCCCTGCCCCATTCCCCCAGCGGCGCTGTGGCCGCGGCGCCCCCTGCAGGCTGCCCCTCACCTTGACCAGGCTGGTCTTGGGCACGCAGAGCAGGTTGGCGGTGGTGGAGAGCTTGCGGAAGAACTCGGCAGCAATGTCGCCCAGCCCCACGCCCTGCAGCCAGTCCAGCACCAGGTCCAGGTTGGTGCGGATCTGCACGGCCTTGGCCCACTGGTAGAAGGGCCCCCCGGTGCCTGCCGTCGGGAGCAGGAGACCCACAGTCACAGCAGGGTGGGGCTGGATGGGACCCCCCAGGGCAGTTGGGCCTCGACCCCCGCGCTGGGGCAGGATCCAGCCACCCACCCTCCAACCCACCCGTCCGTCCATCCGTGCACCTTAACTCCCGGCTGTCCCCCCAGCTTCCCTCCCATCCATCCCCCCGACTCCCCCCTGCCTTCCCCTCCGGCCATCCTTCTGCCTTCCCTCCCATCCATCTCCCAGCCTTCCCTCCCGTCTGTCCCCCTGGCCATCCCCCCGCCTCCCCTCCCCCCGCCTTTCTCCTGGCCCTCCCCATGCCTTCCCTCTCACCCATCTCCTGGCCCTCCCGTCGCCCTCCCCCCCACCCTCCCCTCCCCACCCATCCCCCCTGCCTTCCCTCTCACCCATCTCCCAGCCATCCTGCTGCCTTCTCTCCCATCCATCCCCCCACCCAGCGGTCCCCCTCTCTTCCCAGCCATCCCCCTGCCTTCCCTCCCCCCATCCCCCTGCCTCCCCTCCCCAGGCCATACCCCCAGCTTTCCTCCCACCTGTCCCCCACCTCCCCTCCTGGCCATCCCCCTGCCTTCCCTCCCATTCATCCACCTACCTTCCCAACCCCCTACCCCTTCCATCCACCCCTGCCCAGCCTCTTGTCCTGACTACTCACCCACCAGGAGACATGATGAATATGAGGGGGGAGGAGGGGTGAAGCAGACTGTGATGTGTGGGGGTGTGCTGGTCGCTGTGGGGGAGGCCATGAGGTGGAGGGGGAGAGGTGGGGGGCAGGGAGCCAGGGGTTGAGACTGGGGGAAGGGGGCAAGACACACGGCTGGGAGCCCTGCCTCAGAGTCTGGATTTGGGGTAGCCCCAGCGACCCCCCCATTCCCCCTCCGGGATCAAGCCTTCCCAACCCCACAATGGTTCCTGGACCCCACTGACTGAGCCCTCCCTCCCGACTCCCCACACATCCCTGCCTCTCATGGCCCTCCCCTCCAGCCTTGGTTCCTGGCTCGGTGGGGGTGGGGAGGACCCGTTTCCTGCCCTGCCCCGGGGCCCATGGGCAGGAAGGAGCTGCCTTCCTGCTGATCCCGGGATGGGACAATGGGAGGAAATGGGGGAGGGTGGCTGGGATTTCGGGCTGCCTGTGATTCACTGAGTCTGGCTCATGAGAATGGTGACTCTGTCAGAGCTGGGGAGAGAACCCAGGAGTCCTGGCTGCCAGCCTCCCCACCCTTGCTCTATCCACTAGTCCCCACTCCCCTCCCAGAGCCAGGGAGAGAACCCAGGCATCCTGGCTCCCAACTCCCTGCTCTTACCACTCGCCCCCACTCCCCTCCCAGAGCAGGAGAGAACCCAGGAGTCCCGGACCCTAGCCACTCACCTCTCTCCATGAGGGTGTTGAAGAGGGAGGCGTTAGAGAAGAAGAAGAGGTAGCCGAAGGTCTGGGATACCAGGTCGGGGTGCAGCTCACACTCCCGGGTCAGCTCCAGCGTGGCCTGGTAGATGGCCAGGGTGCCACGGATGCCCTCAGGCATGGTGCTCAGCTCCTGGGCATGGGACAGGTCCGCTGCGGCAGTGAAGGGGTTACTGTCCAGCAGGGCGGGCAGGGCCGAGTACAGCGTCTGCCCAGAAAGGAAAGGGTTAAATGCCAGGCAGGGGCTGCAATAAGCCAACAGGGCTTTAGGGGGCGCTGGGCTGCAGGGAGTGGGGGGTTCAGCAGGGGGTGCTCTCCCCTCTCTGGCCCTAGGGGGCGCTGGGCTGCAGGGGGGCTGAGCTCACCTTGGTCAGGTAATACACCGACTGCTGGAACGTGGACATGATGACCTCGTCCAGCACCGCCATGGCCTCGTCGCAGGTCTCCAGGTCGCTGGACAGCAAAGCATCATGGGAACTTCCTGGAGAAGACAAAGGGGGCCAGCTGTGGGGCTCTCTGTGAGCCGGGCTCCCTGCTGAGCTCATCCCATCCCTCTGGGATTCACCCCACCAGCCCCTACTGGGGAGAGAACCCAGGCGTCCTGGCTCCCAGCCCCCTGCTCTAATCACTAGTAGCCCCTACTCCCCTCCCAGAGCCGGGGAGAGAACCCAGGAGTCCCGGCCCCCAGCCGTCTCCCCCTGCTCTAACCACTAGCCCCTACTCCCCTCCCAGAGCCAGGGAGAGAACCCAGGAGTCCTGCTCACCCTCCAGGTCGAGTTCTTTCTCCATGTCCAGCACTTTCTTCTGGACCAGGTTGAGCAGCTCCATTGCGTTGGCCATCCAGAGCATCAGGGGGCGCAAGTCAGCTGCCACCTCTTCGATGCTGAGCGCCCCCACCTGGCCCTTGTCCTGCTGGCTGGAGAGAAGAGAGGGGTGGGGGGAGCAACTGGGGGATCATCGGAGCTGCTGGGACACCCTCCCCCCACCCCGGGCCCTTTGGGACCCCATGCAGTTCTTAGCAGCTTCCATTGGGACATACTTAGCCGTGAATGGGTTAACGGCCCCTCTGGGGTGGATGCGGGGGTGGGTATCCGGGGACCCCTCGCCCGACACTGGGATGCGGCCCCTCTGGGGTGGGGTGTGGGGTCTGCGTATATGGGGACCCCTTGCCCGGTGCTGGGACACGGCCCCTCTGGGGTGGGGCACAGGGACTGGGTATCTGGGGTCCCCTCGCCCGGTGCTAAGATGCAACCCCTCTGGCATGGGGCTGGAGTCTGAGGACAGAGCACCCCCTACCCTGCCTGCTGCCGCAGAGGAGGGCGTGACAGGGAGCCCCCACACCCAGGGTGAGGTGTGGTTGGGGTCCCGGGTTCTCACTCACTTCTCCGGCTGCCGGTCCCCGACTTCCTTGATCTTCTCCTGGCAGGGAAGAGAGAACGGATATGGAACGGGCCATGGGGCTGCTGTCACATTCCCCCAGCCCTGACCCCTGATACACAGGGGAACCCCACCCCAATCCCTGCCCCTACCCTGGGATACACAAGGGCCCCCATGCCCAGCCCTGCCCCAACCCTGGGATACACAGCAGCCCCTGTCTCCAGCCATTCTTCCCTCAGCTCTTCCCCACTCTCGGAGGGGTCCCTGACCCCCAGGGGCAGATTGGGGTTTTATAGGAACCTGGGCCAGACCAAGTGGGGGCCCATTCCCCACCCCGTCCACCTGCAGTCCGTCTGCCCCCACCCCCCCGTGCGCTGCTGCCAGGTACATGGGGTCAGGGCAGGGGGCTTGCCCCGCCCCCTGCCTGGCACTCCAAGCCCCCACGCCCCTCGCAGGAGCGCTGGGTGGGCAGACAGAGAGGGTCAAGGCACCCATTTTTCCGGGGCCCCCCAATTGGCCGGGGTCCTGGGCACGGGCCACCATTGGCCTAGTGGCTAATCCGCCACTGCTGATCCCCAGCCCCGAGCCCCCATCCCATCCCCCCTCTCGTTACCCAGACGGCCTCCTTGACCAGCTGGGCCATCCTGGCCACCAGGCGGGGGAAGTGGCCGGGCTCCAGCACGCGGGTGGAGTGCTCCAGGCACAGGCCCAGGAGGAAAGCCGGGGCCAGGTTGAAGGCAGTGGCCCCCTGGAGCCGGACGATCTCCCTCAGCAGTGCCTCCTCCTCCTGGGGCCGGTAGCGCAGCTCGGGCTCCCGGCTCTCCACGTAGGCCTGGAAGGCGTCCTGCCTCTCCTGGAGGGAGCGCCCGCAGGCCTGGCATGAGAAGGCGCCCGCCAGCCCGGGTGAGGCCCAGGGCCGGGGCAGCCAAGCCGGCCGAGGTTGGGGGGTCCGGGGGTCTTTGTACATGAAGAGGAAGTGCTGGCCCAGCCCCAGCAGGTCCCCGGGGTGCAGCTCGGCCTCGCGCACCAGGGCCCCCCCGTTGAGGGTGACGGCTGCTCCCCGGAAGGGCCGCACCAGGGCCAGCCCCGGGGCCGGCTCGGCCTCCTGCACGCAGCAGTGACGGGGCAGGATGTCCGGGGCACAGAGGAAGGTGTCCACGTAGCCCCCCTTGTCGGGCTGGAGGCGGCGCCCGAAGACGTGCCGGCGCCGGGTCATCACGTAGATCACAAAATCCTGGGGGGTGAGGGGAGAAAATGGCGTAAAAACGGGAATGGCATCGAACGTGGGCCTGCCCCGCCCTCTGGGGGGAATGGGCTCTCCCGCCATATCACCCCTGCCTTCTGGGAGGGAATGGGCTTTCCTGCTACACCACCCCCGCTCTCTGGGGGGGGGAATGGGCTCTCCCACTGCACCATCCCTGCCCTCTGCGGGGGAATGGGTTCTCCCACCATGCCACACCCGCCATGCCATTCTGCCCTCTGGGGGGCAATGGGCTCTCTCCCACTGTGGCACCCCACCACTCTTGGGGGGGAATCTCCCAAGAATCCCCTCTATTTTCTATGTTAAAATGGGCTCTTCCATTACTGCACCCCCCGCCCCCCATCTCCTGAGGTGCTCCCACCACCCCTTCCGTCCCCCACGGCCAACCCAGAGGGTGCAAAGCATTATGGGAAAGCTGTGCTCCCAGCATGCTCTCTGCTGGACAACAGTGAGGAGCAAATGGTCCTGGGGGCTGGAGTCACAGCACCCCCTACTGACCTCGCCCCACAGCACAGCGCCCCCTACTGAGACGTTCCCTGCAGCCCAGTGCCCCCTACTGACCCCCACTCTGCTCCCCGCAGCACAGCGCCCCCTGCTGAGCCCCCGCTCCCTGCAGCCCAGCATCCCACAGAGCCCCCTGCCCGACCTGCTTGTCGCAGCCGAGCAGCAGCAGGAAGTAAGGGTGCTGGGTGGGGGGCTGGATCAGGCACTGGGACAGCTGCTCCAGGTTGGCCCCGTCTGCCGAGTCCTCGGCCTCCCCGGACTTGGCGCCCCCGTCCGCCGGCTCTGCCTCCTGGGCCGGAGACACCTCCCCGTCCTGCTCCTCGCTGGCTGGCCCCACCTCGGCGCCCGCCACACTCAGCACGGCCTTGCGCTCGCGCCGCTTGCGGGCGCTCAGGTTCATGTCGCTGATGCTGCGGCGTAGGGACAGGTTGTCGGCCCGCTCCTTGGGTGCTGGGCCCCCCGAGGCCGCCCGTGAGCGGCTCTTCTGCAGCCGCCGCGCCTGGGCGTTGATGCCTGGAGCGCGAGAAGGGGGGGCCTCAGAGGGGGCTGGCTGGTTCTCCAATCCGGGGGTTTCAGAGACCCGCAGCCCGGTTCCCTGCCCTGGGGGTTTCAGGGATTCTCCCCCTGCAGCTCCAAGCCAGGACTTAACTGGGAGGCCCCATGGCTCCGAATTTGGGGACAACAGAGGGTCCCGTGGCTCCTGGGTGCAGGAATATGGGGGGGGGGCACGTCTCCGAGCCAGGAGATGATTGGGGAACCCCATAGCTTCTGGCTGGGAGATGACCAGGGGTCCTGTGGCTCCTGGCCTGGGATGACCTGTTGGTCCCGTGACTCCCAGCCTGGGATGACCTGGGGGTCCCGTGGCTCCCGGCCTGGGATGACGTGAGGGTCCCGTGACTCCCGGCCTGGGATGACCTGGGGGTCCCGTGGCTCCCGGCCTGGGATGACCTGGGGGTCCCGTGGCTCCCGGCCTGGGATGACGTGAGGGTCCCGTGGCTCCCGGCCTGGGATGACCTGGGGGTCCCGTGGCTCCTGGCCTGGGATGACCTGGGGGTCCCGTGGCTCCCGGCCTGGGATGACCTGGGGGTCCCGTGGCTCCCGGCCTGGGACGACCCAGGGGACGGGGGCAGCCCCCCTGCAGCCTCACCTGCCGTCTCGTTATCCTCGGCCTCGCCAACCCGCTCCACCTCACACCGGCGCCGCACCTCGAAGCGCCGCGACAGGCCGGCCTTGGGCTTCCACACGTCCTGCAGCACCAGGGGCCGCTCGGTGTCACCCACGGGGCGCAGGTGCTCGGCCTGCCAGGCCCCGCCGGGCCCCTCGAAGCGGCCCACCACGTCGCACAGCACGTAGCCCCCCTCCTCCTCCTCCGGCGCCACCCCATAGCGCTCCAGCGCCTCCCGCACCAGCTGGCGCGCCGTGGAGCGTGGCGTGGCCAGCACGCTCTTGTAGTTGGCCCCCCGGGAGATGGCTCCCCCGAAGATCTTCAGGATGCCTGGGAGCTGGGGCTGGCTGGACAGCTCCACCAGGTCCTCGGGCACCGGGTCGATGAGATCCGCCAGCTTCTTCTCGCTGCCCCAGCGCCCGCCCCCCACGCCCGCTCCACTGCTGGGGCTGCGGTGGAACAGGTTGGAGAGGCGCTTGTGGCGGCCCGCCTTCGCCTTGCTGGGGGGTCGCAGCTCCACCGTCTCGCTGCCCCGGCTGGCCGTGTCCGAGGAGGTGGACCTGGGGAGGGAAGGTGGGAGGCCAGGCTAGATGGGCCTGTTGCTCTGAGAGGAGAGGGGAGGCCGGGAGTGCGGGCTGGAGGGGTCCGTGGGGCTGGCCTAGGTGAGCAGGGAGGGGGCGATACTGGGGGAGATGGGGCCGTGGACTGACTGGGGGAGAGGAAGGAGGCAAGATATTGAGATAGATGGGCCTGTGGGTCTGATCTGGGGGCAGGAGGGTGCGGGATACCAGGGCAGACGGGCCCGTGGGTCTGATCCGGGGGGCAGAATATTGGGGTAGCAGGGCTGTGAGGCGCTCCAGGGGGCAGGAGGGAGGGGCGTTCCAGGGGGCAGGAGGCAGGGGACCGGTACCTGACAGAGCCCACGCTGGGCCAGCGGCGGCTCATCTTGACGAAGTGTTTCTTGGGCGAGTTGATCCACAGCCCGACGGGGAAGTGGAGTTTCCCAAAGCGGGGGCTGCCCTCCTTCCGCTCCTCCGAGAACATGGTGCCGGGGGCACCGGGCACCTGGGGGGACACGGCCATGGCAGAGCGCTGGCAGGAGTGGGGCAGTCATGCCAGGGGCAGGGGCTCAGCCAGACAGCGTGGGAGCCGGCAGCCAGACCCGGCAGAGGGCACTGGTGAGGGGCCAGGAGGTTGCAGGATGCGGGGGGAGGGGGGAAGAGGTTGGGGGCTGGGATGTTGGGGTGAGTGGGGGATGGAGGGAGGTTGGGGGCCGGGATGCTGGGGCAAGTGGGGGACGGGGGTAGATTGGGGGCCGGGATGTTGGGGTGAGTGGGAGATTGGGGTAGGTTGGGGGCCAGGAGGTTGCAGGCTGCGGGGGAAGGTAGGATGGGGGCCAGGATGTTGGGGTGAGTGGGGGCAAGGGGTGGGTTGGGACCTGAGACGTTGGGGTGGATGGGGGTAGGTTGGGGCTGGGATGTTGGGGTGAGGGGGGATTGGGTGAGTGCTGAGGGACGGGATGTTGGGGCAAGTGGGGGATGGGGGTAGGTTGGGGGCCGGGATGTTGGGGTGAAGGGGGATGGGGGTAGGGATGTTGGGGTGGGTTGGGGGCAGGATGTTGCGGTGACTGGGGAATGGGGGTATGTTGAGTGCCAGGATGCTGGGGTGAGTGGGGGATGGGAGGTAGGTTGGGGGCTAGGATGTTGGGGTGAGGGGGGGATTGGGTGTGTGCTGAGGGACAGGATGTTGGGGCGAGTGGGGGATGGGGGTACATTGGGGGTCAGGATGTTGGGGCGAGTGGGGGATGGGGTTAGGTTGGGGGTCGGGATGTTGGGGTGAAGGGAGATGGGGGTATGTTGGGGGTCGGGATGTTGGGGTGAGTGGGGGATGAGGGTAGGATGGGGGCCAGGATGTTGGGGCGAGTGGGGATGGGGGCCAGGATGTTGGGGTGAAGAGGGATGGGGGTACGTTGGGGGTCGGGATGTTGGGGTGAGTGGGGGATGAGGGTAGGTTGTGGGCCAGGATGTTGGGGTGAAGGGGGATGGGGGTAGGTTGGGGCTGGGATGCTGGGGTGAGTGGGGGATGGGGTGTTGGGGTGAGTCAGGGATGGGGGTGGGTGAGGGGCTGGGATGTTGGGGTGAGCAGGGGATGGGGGTAGGTTGGGGGATGGGGTGTTGGGGTGAGTCAGAGATGGGGGTGGTTAGGGGCTGGGAGGTTGGGGTGAGTGGGGGATGCGGTGTTGGGGTGAGTCGGGGTTGGGGGTAGGTTGGGGGCCGGGATGTTGGGGGCCAGGTCTGGTCCTGCCAGTGCACAGCTAGTGGCTTCCACCGAGTTAGATCCAGCTGCAAGCCCTGCTTCCACTCCGCCCCGGAGCCAGCTGCATCGGGGCGGGGGATCCATGGAGGTGGAGGGACCCCAGGGCCATCCTGGGCTGTCTTTCGAGGCCCTTTATTGGTTCAAATGCTTCCCCCTCCCCAGGGTGAGATTCAGAGGGGACAAAGGCGCCACATCGGGGAGACCCCGATGCCCCAAAGCTGTAAGGAGCCTGGCTGGGATACCAGGACTCCTGGGTTCTGTCACGCAGTCTGGGAGGGGGTGGGAGCTAGTGGTTAGAGCGGGGGCAGGGGCTGAGGGCCAGGACTCCTGGGTTCTATCTGAACTCTGGAGCCCACAATTACCTCCACTTTGCCCCTCCCCCTGGCTAGCTGGCTGCCCCCCAATCACCCCAATTTCTCCTTCCCCCCTGGGCTGCCCTCCCGAATTACCCCCACTTCACCCCTACCCCAAAGCCATAAGGAGCCTGGCTGGGCTACCAGGACTCCTGGGTTCTGTCCCCCACTCTGGTTGGGGAGTGGGGGCTAGTGGTTACAGCGGGGGGGGAGGCTGCCCCCTATCACCCCACTCCCCCCCAGATGGCTGCCCCCAATCACCCCACTTCCCACCCCGGCTGGCTGCTCCTGATCTCCCCACTCCCCCCCCCACGGTGGTTCCCGATCATCCCACTCCCCACCCCCCGCTGACTGGCCCCCGATCACCTTACTCTGCCCCTCCCCCCGGCTGCCCCCCAATCACCCCTCTCCCCCCCAGCTGCGCTGCACCAGAGAAAAGGGGGGGGTGGTTTACCCAGTCCCGTCGGGGGTCCGGACGTCTCCTCTCCCGGGCTCCGCTCCCGCGCTCAGCTCCAGCCTGGGGGCTGCCCCGCCCGCCCCATGGCCCCTCGGTGGGGCGCGACCCCCAGCCCAGCCCCAGCTCTGCGGCCAGCCCGCTGCCAGTCGGGGCTGGAGTCACTGAGCGCAGATTTCCCCGGCCCCCGCCCGGCTGGAGCGGGGGGGCAGGAAAAGGAGCCGGGCCAGGAAGCCGGGCCCCTCCGACGGGGCGGGGGACACGGAGCTGGGGGGCGGGGAGGGGCAGAGCAAAGGGGGGGCGGGGCCACAAGCGAGAGGGAGCGGTGGGGGGAGAGGGTGCAAAGTGGGGGGCAAGAGGGCGGGATGTGGGGGCAGTGAGTGGGGGAGGGGCGGGATTTCTGGGGGCAGCATGGGGGGAGGGGGTGCGATGGGGAGGCATGAGTGGGGGAGGGGCACAATGTGGGGGGCTGTGAGTGGGGGAGCACTGTATGCTGGGGCAGGGGATGCGAGGGGGCGGCAGGGGGTAGAGTGGGGGCAGGGGCACGAGGGGGGATGCAATGTGTGAGGGTGTGGGGAGGCTTGAGTGGGAAGGGGTACAACGGGGGGACCGTGAGTGGGGGAGGGAGTGTGGTGTGGGGGAGGGGGCAGTGAGTCTATGGGGGATGGGGCACTGGGAAGCACAGTGGGGGGCAGGGGTATGATATGGGGAGCAGTGAATGGGGAAGGGGCACCGTTGGGGGGCAGTGGGTGTGGGGGAGGGGCATGAGGTGGGAGGGGAGGACACAGGATGTGGGGGTAGTGGGTGGGAGGGAGAGGGCAGTGTCTGGGGCACAGCGCAGTGGGGGAAGGGGTGCAGTGGGGGGACAGTGGGGGATGAAAGGGGGAGCAGGAAGGGTGAGGGCAGTGTGTGTGTATGGGGAGGGACGCAGTGTGAGGGGGCAGGGAGGGGGTGCACTGGGACTGGCCCAGCCTGCACTGCCCCGCGTGCCCACTAGGGCTTTCTGGGCCCAAACCCAGAGCTAGCGGGGGATCTCCTCGGAGGGAGCGCTATGGGGACTCGAACAGTTGGACTCCAGGGCCAAGTTATGGAACAAGCAGGTTTATTGTGGGGCTCTGAGATGCCAGCAGGGAGAGTCACTACGGGGTGTGCTGCAGTGGGCAGGACCACGCCATGGGGCAGGGCTTGTGGGTCTGCCTCCCCACCCCCAGCAACAGCTGGGCCTAGATCCTGCCAGCGAAGGTGCCGTCGTCCCGCTGCTCATCCCAGCGCTTCACCTGGGGGGAGGGAAACGGGGTTAGGGGTGGGGGCCACATCCAGAGGGGCAGCTCCACACAGAGCCGGTCTCAGCCCTCCCAGCAGGGGGCAGCAGGGCCCCCCACCCCCACGCACAGAGCAGGGCCCAGCCCCCCTCCCAGCAGGGGGTGGGGAATGAGGCAGGGGGGCTTTCCCCTGGGAGGTACCGGCTCCCATCCAGCCCCAGGGCAGGGTACTGGCTGGCTCAGGAGGGTAGGGAATAGGGCATGCGACCTTTTCCCCTCCTCTCCCACTGAGTGCAGAGTGGGGGGGTACCCCCGGGGTCCTGGCACCCCACATACCCAGGAGATGGGGCACAGGGACTTGTAGACCCGGTAGTACCACTGGCATGGCTTGATGTCCTTTCCCTTCGCCCCCAGTGTCTTCAGGCAGCGGTAATAGTCTGCAGGAAGACAGCACGCATTACCCTCTGCCACCACAAGGAGGCACCAGTGACCCAACCCTGCCACCCTTCCCCTCACAGCCAAACTCCTGCCCCCAACTACTAGACCCCACTCCCCTCCCAGAGCCAGGGAGAGAACCCAGGAATCCTGGCTCCTAGTTTCCCCCCCCTCCTCCCGAGGGCCCTCTGCCACTCACCCAGGTAGTTCTGGTAGCAGTTGCGGGTCTGGTTGGTGTTGGGGAAGCGGGGGTCAAAGGGGGCAGTGCGGTAATACCCCCGGGACCCCTGGGGGGCGCCCTTCTCCCCCCCGCCAGCTCCATAAGAGCTTTGCATTCCTGAAAAAGTAGGCATGTGAAAGTGGAGACTCACTCCCCTCTCAGAGCCAGGTAGAACCCAGGAGTCCTGGCTCCTGGCCCCCCCGGTCTAACTACTAGATCCCACTCCCCTCCCAGAGCCAGAAAGAGAACCCAGGAGTCCTGGCTCCCAGCCCCCCTGCTCTAACCACTAGACCTCCCTCCCTTCCCCTCCCCTCCCAGAGCCGGGGAGAGAACCCAGGAGTCCTGGCTCCCAGCCCTGCTCCCCGAGCTCTGGCTGCTGGCCCCCACTCCCCTCCCAAAGCTGGGGCTCACCTGTGTCTCACCCCCAATGCCCCAAGCTAGTAAATTCAGTTGCTTAGCACTTCTAAAGGGAGAAAGAATAAAATGGGGGGGGGTGACCTTTCCCTCTGCCCCCAGGGGCGCTCCTGAGATCTGTCCCTGACCCCCCCGGCATGCGCCCCCCCACTGCTGGATCCCTCCCTGACTCCCCAGCTGTCAGGATCCCCCCACGACTAGTCCCTGGCCTGCACTCCCCACCCCCAGCCTGCGCTCCCCTCGCTGCCCCACCCCCTGCTGCTGGGCTCCCTGTGCCGCCCCCCCGCTGCCAGGATCCTTCCCTGAACCCCCAGCCTGCGCTCCCCTCATCACCCCTCTACCTGCTGCCAGAATCCCGCCCTGACCCCCCCAGCCTGTGCTCCCCTCACAGCCCCCCTACCTGCTGCCAGAATCCCGCCCTGACCCCCCCAGCCTGCGCTCCCCTCGTTGCCCCCCTACCTGCTGCCAGAATCCCGCCCTGACCCCCCCAGCCTGCGCTCCCCTCGCTGCCCCCCTACCTGCTGCCAGAATCCCTCCCTGACCCCCCCAGCCTGCGTTCCCCTCGCCACCCCCCTACCTGCTGCCAGAATCCCTCCCTGAACCCCCCAGCCTGCGCTCCCCTCGCTGCCCCCCTACCTGCTGCCAGAATCCCGCCCTGACCCCCCCCAGCCTGCGCTCCCCTCACCGCCCGCAGCCACCAGCATCTTTCCCCAACCCCACCCCAGCCGCCAGGATCCTTCCCCAACCGCCCCGCCCCAGCCTGCGCTCCCCTCACTGCCCCCCCAGCTGCCAGGATCCTTCCCCAACCCCTCCCCCCAGCCTGCGTTCCCCTCGCCACCCCCCTACCTGCTGCCAGAATCCCTCCCTGAACCCCCCCAGCCTGCGCTCCCCTCACCGCCCGCAGCCACCAGCATCTTTCCCCAACCCCCCCCCAGCCGCCAGGATCCTTCCCCAACCCCTCCCCCCAGCCTGTGCTCCCCTCGCCGCCCCCCCATACAGTGTGACCATGGGTTGGAACTGCTCCCCACAGACTCTGAGAGGGCAGGGGACTTAGTGTCCCCTGAGTTCCTATTGGCTGGAACCTTCCCTGCCATGGAAGGCTCTGGCCAATGGGAGCAAAGGGCGGGGCCTGGCCTCTCCCCACCACATGTCAGTTAGGAGCAACTGCCACGGAACCTTCTAGAAATGTGCGGGGAGGGGAGGCCTTTCAGCCAATAAGAGCGTGGGGTTCCATGGTCCTGATTCCGCCCACCCCACCCCCCGAATGCCAAGCCCCTGAGTGTGTCCCCCCCCACGGAGCTCACCCCCCACCCTCCCATATGCCCCCCCCAGAACCCTCCCACACTGCTCTCTCCACCCCTCTAAAAGCCCCCCCCCGAGCCAGTTCCCCCTTCTGCTCCCCCCACCCTCCTGTATGCCCCCCCCACAGAACCCTCCCATGCTGCTCTCCCCACCCCCTGAACGCCCCCCCCGGATCCCATCCTCCTCATGCTGCTCCCCCATCACCCTCCTGAATGCCCCCCCATAGTCCCCTCCCCCCTGCGTCCTCTGACACCTCCCCCGAACCCCCCCCGCACTCAGCCCCCTCCCTGCAGCCCAAGCCCCCTAGCGCCGCCCTAGGGCAGGGGTCCAGCCTTGAGCCTTGGTGGTCACTGGCTGCCGCAGCGGAGGGACAGTTGCACACACAACCCTGACCCAACGTTCACTGCAAAGTTTAATAGGCAAAGCTGGGAAAGGCGCGACACTCGCTGCCCTGTGCCCCTGGCCGGCCGGCTGCTGTGGGGCGTCCTAGCTGTTCCCTGCCCCGATCCCCTGGCCTGGGCCCTCCAGCCGTCCTGTCCCTGAGAGACTCCCGGGCGCCAGCGACGAATCCTCCCCTCCAGCTCGGGCTGTGTCCGGCCTGCGGGAAGAGAAACCGTCGTCATGTAGGGCAGAGAACGTACTGCTGGCCGCTGCACCCCGCAGCATGGGACGCTGTGGGGTGCAAGGATTGCACTCGGTCTGTACAGCGCCCGGCACGACCGGGGCCCTGATCTCAGCGTGTTGATGCACCACATCCAAGCTCACAGAGATGGAGCTATGCCTGCGCTTACCTGACCTCTACTGGGATTTCATTCTGTCTGCAGCCCGCTCACTGCCGCCTCTGTGGAGACAAAAGCCCGCGCCGTGATCAGCTGGGACCGTCCTGGCCCCAATGTCATGATCAAAACACCTGATTCTGCACAAGAGTAAGTAGCCCCCCAACTGCCCTGCTCCGCAGAAAGGCAAGTTAAGAGAAGCTATTAAGCAGAACTCTCTGGTTAAAGTTGATCGGAAAATGGGGCGGATTTTCCATAGCAAATCACAACCGGCCCAATGATTTTCCATTTCCATCTAAATTTTGACTTTGGCTAAAAAAATCACCCAGGAAACTGGAAAATCATGAAAAAATTGCCAGATAATACAAACAGCTGCAAAACAAGTGGCTAAGAAAAGGGTTAGTTGAAAATAATCGACCAAATTTGGGCTATAAAAATTGGCCAACTGTCCCCCCTCCCCAAGAAATGGCTGAAAAATTAAACAAATTTTGACTAGGGCTGTCAAGCAATTAAAAAAATTAATCGCGATTAATCGCACCATTAGAAAAATTAATCACAATTAATTGCACTGTTAACCAATAATAGAATACAATTTATTGACATATTTTTGGATGTTTTCTACATTTTCAAATATATTGATTTAAATGACAACACAAAATACAAAGTGTACAGTGCTCACTTTATATTTATTTTTTATTACAAAAATATTTGCACATTAAAAAACAAAAGAAATAGTATTTTTCAATTCACCTAAGACAAGTACTGTAGTGCAATCTCTTTATCATGACAGTTGAACTTACAAATGTAGAATTATGCACACACAAAAAACTGCGTTCAAAAATAAAACAAGGTAAAACTTTAGAGCCTACAAGTCCACTCAGTCCTACTTCCTGTTCAGCCAATCACTCAGACAAACAAGTTTCCTTACATTTGCAGGAGATAATGCTGCTGGTTTCTTGTTTACAATGTCACCTGAAAGTCAGAACAGGCGTTCGCATGGCACTGTTGTAGCCGGCGTTGCAAGTTTTTTACGTGCCAGATACTCTAAAGATTCATATGTCCTTTCGTGCTTCAACCACCATTCCAGGGGACATGCGTCCATGCTGATGACGGGTTCTGCTCGATAACGATCCAAAGCAGAGCAGCTTGACGCGTGTTCATTTTCATCATCTGAGTCAGATGCCACCAGCAGAAGGTTGATTTTCTTTTTTGGTGGTTTGGGTTCTGTAGTTTCCGCATTGGAGTGTTGCTCTTTTAAGCCTTCTGAAAGCATGCTCCACACCCCGTCCTGATCAGATTTTGGAAGGCACTTCAGATTCTTAAACCTTGGGTCGAGTGCTGTAGCTACCTTTAGAAATCTCACATTGGTACCTTCTTTGCGTTTTGTGAAATCTGCAATGAAAGTGTTCTTAAAACGAACAGCATGTGCTGGGTCTTCATCCAAGACTGCTATAACATGAAATATATGGCGAATGCGGGGAAAACAGAGCAGGGGACATACAATTCTCCCCCAAGGAGTTCAGTCACAAATTTAATTAATGCATTATTTTTTAACAAGCATCATCAGCATGGAAGCATGTCCTCTGGAATGGTAGCCGAAGCACGAAGGGGCATACAAATGTTACTTTAGAATATCTGGGACATAAATACCTTGTACCGCTGGCTACAAAAGTGCCATGCAAACGCCTGTTCTGACTTTCAGGTGAGATTTAAATAAGAAGCCAGCAGCATTATCTCCCGTAAACGTAAACAGACTTGTTTGTCTGAGCAATTGGCTGAACAAGAAGTAGGACTGAGTGGACTTGTAGGCTCTAAAGTTTTACATTGTTTTGGTTTTGAGTGCAGTTATGTAACAAACAAACAAAAATCTACATTTGTAAGTTTCACTTTCTGGATAAAGAGATTGCATCACGGTACTTGTATGAGGCGAATTGAAAAACCCTAATTTTTTTTATCATTTTTACAGTGGAAATATGTGTAATAAAAATAATAATATAAAGTCAGCACTGTGCACTTTGTGTTCTGTGTTGTCATTGAAACAAATATATTTGAAAATGTAGAAAACCATCCAAAAATAGTTAATACATTTCAGTTGGTATTTGATTGTTTAACAATACGATTAAAATGGCGACTGATTTTTTTAATCACGGTTCATTTTTGGAGTTAATCGCGTGAGTTAACTGCGATTAATCAACAGCCCTAATTTTGACCAAAAATTGGCAGGAAACAAACAAAATATTGTCTGAACAAAACATTTTTGCCAGAAACTGCTGAAATGCACAGCAAGGGGGAAGGGAACTGGCCTGAAAACGTAAAGAGAACGTGAACATTGGTGAGGCCTCATCTGGAGTACTGTGTCCAGTTTTGGGCCCTGCACTAAAAGAAGGATGTGGATAAATTGGAGAGAGTCCAGCGAAGGGCAACAAAAATGATTAGGGGTCTGGAACACATGACTTATGAGGAGAGGCTGAGGGAACTGGGATTGTTTAGTCTGCAGAAGAGAAGAATGAGGGGGGATTTGATAGCTGCTTTCAACTACCTGAGAGGTGGTTCCAGAGAGGATGGTTCTAGACTATTTTCAGTGGTAGAAGAGGACAGGACAAGGAGTAATGGTCTCAAGTTGCAGTGGGGGAGGTTTAGGTTGGATATTAGGGAAAACTTCTTCACTAGGAGGGTGGTGAAACACTGGAATGCATTACCTAGGGAGGTGGTAGAATCTCCTTCCTTAGAAGTTTTTAAGGTCAGGCTTGACAAAGCCCTGGCTGGGATGATTTAATTGGGGATTGATCCTGCTTTGAGCAGGGGGTTGGACTAGATGACCTCCTGAGGTCCCTTCCAACCCTGATATTCTATGATTAAGAGGGGAAAAGAAACGGCCGTGAGGGGGAAGGTCCCAGAACCCAGGGCCAAATGACTCCGCTGCGATTTTCTAGCCTGGCGGTCCAGGCCAGTTGACCCAGGCCAGGTGCAGGAGCTTGACCCGGTGGAGATGCCCCGCCAGGATCCTTCGTGGGCCTGTCTCATGAAAGGGGGATCCCAGACCGGCTGGCTGCAGAGGCAGGCCTGGGGCAAGAGGACCGAGACCGCTTGAGTCTAGTGTGGCGAAACCTGCCTGGATTGTGGCTCACGAGACGTAGGGCCAAATGCTGGAGGTTAATGCAGCGCAGGGAGTGGAGGGGGGCTGGTAAACTGGGGCACCCAGGGCCTGGAGGCTGCAGGGGGACCCTCGAGTGTTGGGGTGTGCCTGTAGGGCTGCCCTGCATAGGTCTGGCGGCGGCTTGCTTTGCCTGTGGAGTTGGGGAGCAGATCTCCCCGCAGAGCACTCAGGGCAACGGGGGCCATCACAGCCCTGGGTAGCCCCTGGCCAGTGCCATGCCCTGGCTCAGGTCGCTCAACCAAATGGCGCAGAGCAGAGGCATCACATGACAGGGCTGTGCCCTGATGGTGGGCAGGTGGCCACGCCAGGAGAGCGCCCCCGGGTCCCAGCTGGCCAGGAAACGCATTCAAAGGGCCTCATCTCTGTTCAGTGTCACAAGGGAAGCAAATCTCAAAATGACCCGTTTCATGGAATGGAAGGCTGGTCCAGCTAGCCTGAGCTGGGTATGGAACCCAGGAGTCCTGCCCCCTCCCCGGCTCTAACCACTAGACCGCACTCCCTCCCAGAGCCAGGGAGAGAACCCAGGAGTCCTGCGGAAACGGCCTCTGCTGAACGCATGCAGCTGACATGACGTGCCCCAGCCCCACATACTTGCTGGCAGGGTGCCCAACAGAGGGGTCCTGCTTGTCTCCCTTCCGGCCTTTGCTCCGGCTCCTCGTCGCACTGGGACGGCTGGATCCCCAGCCGGGCTCCCCCTGTCTGTCCAGCTCCGAGGGCCGGGTGCTTCTGGGCCCCGAGACTGCAGCTCTCGCATGGGGCGCCTGGCTCGAGGGACTCTGGGAACGGGCCCCTCCTTCCTCCCTGGCCAGGCTTCGGCTCTGCTCCCCGGATGTCCCCAGGGTGGCACTGCCCGGGGATGCGTGGCCGGCCTCCGTCCCCAGAGGAGCCCCGGAGCACGGGGAGCTAAGCCGGCTCTTCCCCGCGTTGGGAGCCCTCTGAGCATCTGTCCTCGGGGTCCAGGAGCTGCTGAGAGACCCTGGCTCAGACCGTCCCACGGCCACCGACACCGTAGCCATCTCCGAAGGGCCAGCAGCCACGGATGCTTTGGATCTTTCTGATGGGCCAGAGGCCACCGAGACACTGAATCGCTTTGGAGAACCTGGAGCTACCGACGCTCTCGATTTTTCCGCAGAATCTACAGCCACAGGTCTCGATCTTTCTGGAGAGCTTAGAACCACAGAGGCTCTGGACTTCTTGGATGTCTCTCTAGATACATCATCACCCTCCATCCCTAGGGCAGCCACAGCACCGGGGGTCCCAGCTTTTCTTGTGGAGCTCCCCGCCTTGCTGCACTCTCTAGATCCCCTGCCTGGCAGGCTCAGTTGGTCCCTCCCTGAGAGCTGGGCGCTGCTCCATGGCTCCAGCTCGGATGGACCCACGGCCACCGACACCGTAGCCATCTCCGAAGGGCCAGCAGCCACTGAGACTCTGGATCTCTCTGAAGGGCCGGCGGCCACTGAGACTCTGGATCGCTCTGAAAGCCTGGCTGCTCCAGAATCTCCAGACACGGCACTGGATCCTGGCTGGCTTGGCCTCCCCATGGGGCTCCGGGAACGGGACCTACCCTGCTCCGTGGAGGGGCTGGCGTGGCCCTGCTGGGCTCGGCTCCTCTCCACACTCAGCTCCCTGGATCTCCTGCCCGGGTCCTTCTCTCCGCCCATCCCCGAGGTCCGGGCACTGCCCAGCCTGGAAGGACCCACTGCTGCCGATGCTGTGGCTACCGCCGAACGCCCCACACCCACGGAGGCCGTGGCCACTGCTGAGTGCCCCACGCCCACGGAGACTCTGGATCGCTCAGGGGGGCTGGGAACTGTGGCGGCTCTTGATCTCCCAGACTGCACCTTGGGCAGTGGGCTGCTCTCCCGCTGCGGAGCTGCCCCGGAGCCAGCCGGGCCCTGCACCCTGGTGCTCTTGATAGCTGAGGGTGCCACGGAGCTGGTCTCCTGGCTGCCCGGGACCGACAGCTCCACCACGCCCGAGATGGTGACCCGCTTGGAGGGCTTCGAAGACAGCTGCGTCTTGGCATCTTCCTGGCTCCTTCTCTTTGGGGAGGGAAGTCACAGAGAATCAGACGGGGCTCAGGGCAGTGGATGCCGTGGGGGGGAGGGCTCAGGGCACAGGGTGCCATGGGAGTGAGCACGAGCGCTGCAGGGGATTATGGGGGATGGGAATGGTGCCAGTCCCCCCCCAGCTCACACAGTCCCCTTGCCCCGGGGGCCCTATGCTGGAGGCAGATATGGGCTCAGGCTCCGTGGCCTGCCTGGCCATTCCCCGGGGGAGTTGGGTGGTGCCTGTGGACGGGGATTCAGCCCCAGGGACCAAGGGCCTGCAAAGTCGTCACACTGAAGGAGAATGAATGGAAAGGGGGTGGATCCCATGTGTGATTCACCTGGCTGAGTCCCCCATCCTGCCTCCCATCCAAGGGAGCCCCTGCATTCCCCCACCCATCCTAGCCCCCCGCCTCCTCCCACCCGTCCTCACCTGTCCCCCGCCCATTGCACCCCGGCCCACCAGCGCCCCCTACCTGTCTCAGCTTCCCGCCCGTCAGCTTGTCCAGGGAGTTCGACAGGACACTGTAGATGGTCACGAATGTGAGGCTGCTCCTGTGCCTGGCTGAGGGGTTGACAGAGCAATGAGACACACAGGGCAGCCACATGGGGTGCTGTGGGGCACGGGGCAGGGGTACTGGCTGGAGCGGGGGGCTTCTGGCTACCTGAGCAGGGAGTACTGTGGGGCACGGGGTGGGAAATTCCCTTGCTGTGGGAAGGAGAATTACCTCCGTACCTGAACCCAGGGCCGATTTCAACTTCCCCTTCGACTCCACTCTCTTCTCCCTGTGGAGGAAGATCCACAGTTCAGCTTCTGGTGACCTGGGAGCCCAAATATCCTGAGATATTCACATTAGGATCTCGGGTGGGGGTGACGGTACCATCCCCCTCCCACGTCCTGCTCCTCCGGCCCATAGGGATATGGGCCACTGCCTCCTATTTGTAAAGCTCCAGCCCCTGCCCGTTAGGTAAATAGATAATCCCCCTCAGTCTGGAGCAGTATGGTGCATAGGATACGGCGTCAGAGAGATCCAACTGCGGCCAGCAGAGGGCAGATAGTTTGCTTGGGCTCATGCACACACATGGAGCAAGACTCTTCCTCTCCAGCCGGGGGTGACAGGGATACACACATGCACACACAGAGCAGGTTTCATTACATAGTAAGGATCCCAAAGCTCCTTAACCAAATCGATTATATGGAGTATAGGAGATCATTTCACTCAGTGCTGAGACGCGGCCCCTCTGGGGTGGGGCACAGGAGATGGTCATACGGGGACCCCTCATTTGAGCCTGGGATGTGGCCTCTCTGGGGTGGGGCATCAGGGCTGGTCATACGGGGATCCCTCACCCGGCACTGGGATGTGGCCCCTCTGGGGCGGGGCCCGGAGGCTGGTGATGTATTTAACCGATACCCCACCTACTTGGACGGCCTCTTGTGGCTGGGGCTGCCGGAGCTGGACCGGGCTTTGCCTTTGCTGCTTTCTCCGACTGTCTCCCTGGATCTCCTGCCCTGTCTCTCGTCTCGATGCAACCCGGAGCTGTTCCGGCTTCTCTGCCCAGAGGGGTCCATGGCCAGGGCCGCTGTGGCGACCTCCGAAGGCCCCACGCCCCCAGAGAGTTGAGATCTCTCCGGAGGTGCAGCAGCAGCCATGGGCGAGCTGGCTGGCTCCGGAAAGCTGGGAGCTCTGGAGCTACTAGGCTGCCCATGGGAGCTGGAGGTCACGGTGGCTCTGGTTGGCCCGGGTGCTGCACTAGATCCATGCTGGCTCCGGGAACAGGAACGGCCCTGCTCCGTGGAGGGGCTGGTGTGGCCCAGCTGGGCTCGGCTCCTCTCCCCAGATCTCCTGTCCGGCTCCATCCCCGAGAGCTGGGTGCTGGCCAGCTTGGAAGGACCCGCTGCCACTGAAGCAGTGGACGGTAGAGAGTGCCCCACGCCCACGGAGGCGGTGCCCCCCGCCGAGCGCCCCATGCCCACGGAGGCTCTGGATCGCTCGGGGGAGCTGGGAGCCACGGCGGCTCTGGATGCTGCATTAGATCCACGCTGGCTCTGGGAACAGGACCTGCCCTGCTCCATGGAGGAGCTGGCGCAGCCCGACTGGGCTTGTCTTGTCTCCGTGCTGGGCTCCCTGCATCTCTCGCCCGGCTCCATCTCTCTGCCCATCCCTGAGGGCCGGGCGCTGGTCGGCCTGGACGGACCCACTGCCGCCGAAACCATGGCCACTGCCGAGCGCCCCACGCCCACGGAGGTGGTGCCCACTACCGAGCGCCCCACGCCCATGGAGGCGGTGCCTACCGCCGAGCGCCCCACGCCCACGGAGGCTCTGGATCGCTCAGGGGACCCGGGAGCGGCTCTGGATGCTGCATTAGATCCACCCTGGCTCTGGGAACAGGACCTGCCCTGCTCCGTGGAGGGGCTGGCGCAGCCCGACTGGGCTTGTCTTGTCTCCGTGCTGGGCTCCCTGCATCTCTCGCCCGGCTCCATCTCTCTGCCCATCCCTGAGGGCTGGGCGCTGGCTGGCCAGGATGGACCCGCTGCCGCCGACACCATGGCCACCGCCGAGCGCCCCACGCCTACGGAGGCGGTGCCCACAGCCGAGCGCCCCATGCCCACGGAGGCTCTGGATCGCTCAGGGGAGCCAGGAGCCATGGTGGCTCTAGACCCGACACTAGATCCACGCTGGCTCGGGTTTCCTGCCGGGCTCCGGGAACCAGAGGGGATGGGTAGGCTCAGCTGGCCACTGTTCCTCTCTGCGCTCAGCTCCCTGGACATTGGGCCCTGCTGGGGAGGGACCCTGGAGTAACGGCAGCTCTAACCACCAGAGCCCCCTCCCATCCCAGAGTCAGGGAGAGAACCCAGGCGTCCTGGCTCCCAGCCCCCCTGCTCTAACCACTAGACTGCACGGACACCTGTCCTGCAGACAGCGGCTGCATCACCCCTTGCTCAGCAACGCCCCCTAGGCCCCATGAAGAGCAGGGCAGACGGGGAACCCCTCTGGGTTAGTGATGGGGGGGTCTGGTTGGGGGAGATACCCTTTCCCAGCGTGCCCCCCCTTCCCGGGAGACGTGGGTCCGCTGCCCAAGGCACAGCCCCCCTCAGCCCCCTAGGTTAAGGGTTGCCACCCCCACCTGTCAGCCCTCACCTGTGCCCAGGGGCTGGTGACCTCTGCCCGGGACCCAGAAAGTCCATCAAGGAGTTTGGGGGAGCGTCTCACCAGGGCTGCTGGGAAACAGGATGGGAGTGAGGAACTGGGAGCCAGGAGGGCTCCTGGCTGCCCCAGCCCCACCTCTGCCAGTAGGGGGCGCTGTGGGAGCGTCCTGATTCCTGTGCCAGCCTGTGCAGTACCTACCTATGCTGGGCGATGTGGAGCATGTGGGCCCCTGTCCCCCTACTCTCCGCCTGCAGAGAGAGAGCCCAGATCAGAACCGCCCAGCCCATGGGGGAGGAGGGATGGCAGAGGCAGCCCCCTAGGCCAGGTGGGATCCACCTACAGAGTCCCCGCAAAACCTCCTTGATCTTCAGGGAATGGGGTCCCCCTGCGTCCCAGCCCCTGCCCCTCCATGCTTCCCTGCGGGCTCAAGAGAGACATAGGGGATCTATCAGCTGGAAAGACCTCCCTGCTCTCATCACTAGCCCCCACTTCCCCTCCCAGAGCTGGGGAGAGAACCCAGGAATCCTGGCTCCCAGCCCCCACACCCCACAGCCTCCGGCTGGCCCAGCAGTACCTACGTGGAGGGTTGCTGCCCCGTGGTGGGGCTGGCCGGACGCTGCCTTCCTCTCAGCTGCCCCTGGCTGGGGGTCCGGCTCCCACTGCCCGGGGGCTCCCCAAGTTGGGGTATCAGGGCCCTGGGCTCCTCCTCCTCCTGGATGGGCCGCAGCTGCTGGCTATGGGGTGGCTGGAGAGATGGGGGAGCAGCGATGGAGAAATGGGGTCAGCCCAGCAGAACAGGATCTGCCCCCCACTCTGTGCCCCCATTCTGCCCTGCACTCCAGACACTGGCCCCTGCCCACTCCCCAGCCACTGATGCCATGCCCCTCACCCCCCACGCTGCCCAGCCAGGTCCCCCTGGTGTCCAACATCCCCCCCATCCTCTGCCCCCTCCAGTCCATACACCTCACGCCCGCCCCGTGCCCATTCCGCCCTGCCCCGGCCTGTGCCCCCCGCGCTGCCCCCAGCTGACCTTGGCACTGCGCCCACGCAGGTTGGAGGTGTGCCAGGAGGGGATGCTGGCCCAGCTGTCCGGGGGGGCCCTCAGCAGGTAGATGAGCCGCAGCCAGCGTGCAAAGAGCGGGCGCTCCTCCCCTCGGGGGGCGCAGAGCTTCAGGTAGTAGACGCGCCCCGTGGCCAGACGCAGCTTCAGCCGCTGCTCCCCCATGTCGTGCAGGTAGAGGCTCACCAGCTCCAGTGGGATCAGCCTGCCAGGGGCGGCGGGTCAGCTGGAGGCCTGGGTTCCAGCCCCATTCGGGGAGGGGGGCCTAGTGGTTAGAGCTGGGGGGGGCTGGGAGCCAGGATTCCTGGGTTCTTTCCCTGGCTCTGGAAGGGGAGTGGGGTCTAGTGGTTAGAGCAGGTAGGCCCGGAATCTGTTCACACAGCACTGAGATGCAGCCACCTCTGGGGTGGGCCGCCAGGGCTTTTTCTGCCCCTGAGTCACAAACCAGGCCCCTGCAGCTTTTTTGGCCTGGCTGCTAGACAGAGCCCTACAGCACGGCGCCCCCTAGCACCACCCTGGGGCATTGAGCCCTGACTGCTGGGAAGGGTGCCCCCTGCTGGCACTCACCGGGTCAGCTCCAGCTCTGGTGGGGCGTGTGCTGTCCTGGGGCCCAAAGGCTCCCCCTGGGGCCTCTCCATGGGGCGGGCGATGATCATAACGTCGGGCAGGAGCAGGGCGGGGCTGGTGGCGGCGATGCCCAGGGTGACCAGGCTGGCGCGGTTGTGCAGATCCACCAGCTCGCCCCGCTTGGTCACCTGCAAGGCAGGGGGCAGGGGTGGGGATTAGTGGGGGGTGCCAGGCACCAGCCCCCCAGCTGGAGCACACACCCCTTTCCCCAGGCAGCAGGACTAGAACCCATGGCTCCCGGTCCCACCAGGGAGAGGCCTTGGCTGTGGGCCTGACAGAGCCCAGCCAAGGTGCAGGGAGGGGATTGCAGTTGCTGGGCAAGGAGCAGCTGAGAGAGGGTGCCCGGGAGCTGCCCTGCTTCCCCCCCCCAGCAGGGGGCAGCATTCACCTGCAGGAAGTTGCTCTCGAAGAGGGGGGTGGGCTGCAAGGGGTTGTATTCCCCCCGCCCCAGCAATCTCTGCAGCTCCCCGATGATCGGGATCCAGCCAGCGAAGGCGAAGTCGCTGATGCATTCGGGGAAGGGGCGCGGACTCCTCCGCACGATGCCTGGGTGGGGGAGTCAGCGAGAGGAGAACCCAGGAGTCCTGGCTCTCAGCCCCCCTGCTCTAACCACTGGACACCACTCCGCTCCCAGAGCCAGGGAAAAAAACAGGCATCCTGGCTCCCAGCCTCCCCCCCTCAACTCTGACCATTAGACCCCACTCCCCTCCCAGAGCCAGGGATAGAAATCAGGCATCCTGGCTCTCAGCCCCCCTGCTCTAACTACTAGATCGCACTCGTCTCGCAAAGCCAGGGAGAGAACCCAGGAGTCCTGGCCCCCTTACACACCAGTCCCCATCCTCAGCCCACCTGGTGGATACATCAGCATGGCCAGCTAGCTGGGTCAGGGCTGGCTTGTCGAGGCTGGGGGTCCCAGGAGGCTGAGACCATGGGGCATGTCACAGCAGCAGCAGGGGCCTGTGGCTGCCAGCACCCAGGGGCCCATGGCCCCAGCGCAGGGTGGTCCCAGCATCACTGCCCCATGCTGCTCTGGGCCGGCCCGGAACCTCTGACCCGGGGCCTGGCATTGTGATATCAGCAGGCTCTTCCCCGCTGCAGGGCCTCCTTGGGCCCCCATCACCATGGCCTCTGGGTGCCTCACAAGCTGCAGGCTATTTACCCACCACCACCCGCAGGGCAGGGCTGCTTTACCAATTGTAGGAATGGGGAAACTGAGGCCCAGACAGGCTAAGTGACCAGCCTGGCTGGGCAGGGAATTCAGTCTGGTGGTGTTCCATGGCCCAAGTTAGTGTCCAGAAAAACAGGGGTAGCCCTCCCTCTGGGCTGGGAGCCAGGACACCTGGGTTCTCCCCCCAACTCGGGGAGGGGAGGGAATTGGGATGGGGGGTGGGGGACAGCCAAGACTCCCGGGTTGTCTCCGGGGGGGTTTCACCCATGCTGGGTTTATAACATTGAGCAGCCCGTACCTGTTAGGAATGGGTTAAAAGCAACCTCCACCGGGCCTTCCCCAGAGTCTGGGCTCTCATTGGCCGGACAGGTAAAGGTGAGCAGGAAGTGGGGGGCGTTCCGCACATCTGATTGGATAAGCATACCTGTGGGCGGGGTTTAGGGGTAGGCAGGGTCTCCTTTGATCTCAGCAGGTAGAGCGAATCTGAGTGACTCGGGTGACTGAGCCAGGTCCCGCCCTCTATTGTGTTTGTGTGGGGGGAGGGCTGGGAGCCAGGACGCCTGGGTTCTCTCCCCAGAACTGGGAGGGGAGTGGGGTCTAGTGGTTGGGGGGGGAGTCAGGAATCCTGGGTTCTCTCCCGGGCTCTGGGAGGAGAGTGGGGTCTAGTGGTTAGAAGGGGCGGGGTGCTGGAAGCCAGGACTCCTGGGTTCTCTCTCCAGCTAGGCGTGACCGTCCCAGCCGCGCCCATCAGCCTGTGGCCGGCAGGGAAGGGTTAACCCCGGGCAGGGAGCGATACCTGCTGGGTCCCGCCCTGCCCTGTTCTCAGCGCACCTGACCGCGGCCTCCTAGCCCGGGGCCTTGCTGGGTCTGTGCCCCCCCACGCCGGACCCCTCACCCCCTCGGGAGCTGCCCCCCCCCCCGCCATGGCCTCGGGGGGGCTGGGCCGGTGCCGCCTGGCGCTGGGCCTGGCGCTGCTGCTGGACGGGGCGGGCATGGGGGCGCTGCTGACGGGCATCTTCGCCCGGCTGCGGGTGCGGGGCCAGGACTTCGGGGACCTGCTGATCTACTCGGGGGCGGTGCTGGTCTTCCTGAGCCTGCTGGGCTGGGTGCTCTGGTACACGGGCAACCTGGAGCTGGCGCCCGAGGAGCTGGGGGCGCGACTACGCCGCCAAGGGGGGCACCCTGGCCCGCCTCGCCCGCAAGCTCTCCCGCCGCTGGTCCCGGCGCCAGCCCGGCCCGCTGGCCCTGGGCCCCGTGCGCGGGAGCCAGGGGCCCCCGACCCGGGAGACGATCTAGAGGTAACCCTGCCCCCTGTGCCCCCCAAATCCTGTCCCCACCGCTCTGCCCCCTGTGTCCCTAAGCCCTGCCTCCAATCCTTGCACCCCTGTACCCCCAACCCTGTCCTCTCTGCCTGCCCCCTGTGTCCCCAAGCCCTGGTCCCTCTGCCCCCCAAGCCCTGCCTCCAATCCTTGCACCCCCTGTGCCCCCAAACCCTGTCCTCTCTGCTGTGCCCCCCAAGCCCTGCCCCCTGTGCCCCCAAATCCTCTCCCTGCTGCTCTGCCCCCCAAGCCCTGCCTCCAATCCTTGGATCCCCTGTGCCCCCCAAGCCCTGTCCCTGACCCCTGTGCACCCAAGCCCTCCCTCCAAACCTTGGATCCCCTATGCCCCCAAGCCCTGCCCCCTGTTCCCCCAAGCCCTGTCCCCGACCCCTCTGCGCCCAAGCCCTGCCTCCAAACCTTGCACTCCCTGCCCCCTGTGCCCCCAAACCCTGACTCCAAACCCTGGCCCCCCAAACCCTGACTCCAAATCTTGCACCCTTGTGCCCCCCAAGCTCTGCCCTGCCCCTCGGGCCCCTCCAAACCCTGCTCCCGACCCTGCCCACATTGTCCTACTCCCCAAACCCTGCCCCCTGCGAAAGGGCTGAGACGGAACACCAACCTCCCCTCCCCCACCAGCACAGCGTCCCCTAGTGCCATGTTCCCCCAACCCAACTCAAGCACCCCCCCTCCCCCCCCCCGCAGCTTATGACCAACTGTCTGTCTCTTCCAGATGCCTCTTGGGACGGAGCCCTGTGGGGGGGCAAGTCGGATGGGGGATATGTCTGGGACCAGCACCCCCCACCCCCTCACCGATCCGAGAGCACTCACAGAGTTGGGAGACAGACGGACCGAACTGGCCCCAGGACAGAGGGACAGAGACACCCAGCCCCTGCACTCGGGGGCCGCGTATCTGGGGACCCCTCGCCTGGCACTGGGACGGCAGAGCTTGGGGGGGTGCTGGCTTTCCTGACCTGGCAGAGGGGCATCTGTCTGTCCATCGCAGGGAAGTTTCATTTGTATTTAAAACACTTTGTGTCTCAGGCCCTCTGTTCCGTGCTTCCTTGTCCTACGTCACATGCTGCGGAGTGGGGTCTAGTGGTTAGAGCGGGGGGCTGGGAGCCAGGACTCCTGGTTCTCTCCCCAGCTCTGGGAGGGGAGTGGGGGCTAGTGGTTAGAGGGGAAAGGCCCTGTGTCCCATACCTCTGCCCTGAGCCAGCCAGTCTCCACCCTGGGGCCGGATGGGAGCCGGCACCCTCTAGAGGGGAAAGGCCCCATGCCCCATTCCCTGCCCCCATTCTGGGGTGGAGCACAGGGGCTGTTTTCAGGGATCCGGATGGGGGAAGAGAACGTGGGGGCAGCATGTGCCCCCCAGCTGATTTGGAAAGAAGTGGAAAAAATTAACCCTTTATTGTGTGAGGGGTGCAGCAGTCCAGGTGGGGGTGGGGCAGCTGCCCCCCAGCCTGTCCCTACTCCCCCGCTTCTTTTGGCTCTTCCTCCCTAGGCTCCATCCTCTCCTCTTCCTCCTGGTCACTCTCCTCCAGCAGCTTCATCAGATAATCAGCCAACTCTGCATCCGACTTTGACTTTGGTTCCCCCGCCTCCTTCCCTGCCGCCCGGCTGCCCTTCAGCCTGCTGTGGGGAGCAGAGAGACAATACGGGGCTGGGAGCCAGGACACCTAGGTTTTCTCCCTGGCTATGGGAAGAGAGTGGGGCCTAGTGGTTAGAGCTCGGGGGGTGAGCCAGACACCTGGGTTTTCTCCCAGCTATGGGAGGAGAGTGGGGCCTAGTGGTTAGAGCCGGGGGGCGGGGGAGAGACAACTGGGTTCTCACATGGGAGGGAAGTGGTTTGGGGTATCTAGTGACCCAAATGGGAAAGGCCCCATGTCCCATTCCCCACCCCCCTGAGCCAGCCAGTCCTTGCCCTGGGGCTGGATGGGAACTGGTGCCCCCTAGAGGGGACAGGTCCCAGGTCCTTTGCTGGGCTCAGCCATTGAGCTCTCAGCCAAGACTGGGGTGTGGGGGAAAGCTGGCTCGCTTCCAGCGCTGAGGCTGGAGGACCCAGGAGTCCGGGCGGAGTGTGCTCATGGGACGCTCCAGCCACCTGACCGCAGGGCTCCGGTTCCCTCCCCCTCCCCCCTGGGGACATAGAGCCCGGGGTGGTTCTGCTCCAGCCGGTACCTACCAGGCGACGCAGACGCAGAGGAACAGCCCGGCGGCCCCCACGCAGATCCCCCCCAGGATCCCGGCGTTCCGGCGCTGGTGGGGCGCTGCCAAGGAAAGGGAGGGTTGGGGCAGCTCGGCATCCACCAGCCGCCTGTGGGGCGGGGCTGCGGCTGGCTCTCGGGTAGGGCACACGGTGGCTGGTTATAGGGGGACCCTTCGCCTGGCACTGAGGGGCGCCCTGGGGGCACCGAGCCCCAGGCGGGGATGCGGCCGGCTCTGGGGTGGGGCGCGGGGAAGGCGGCCGGCTGGGGGGTGGGGCGGCCGGCTGCGGGAGGGGGGGTGACCGGCTCTGGGGGGCGCTCACCATCGGTGGCACGGTGGTAGCAGGTGCCGTTGGCGTGGCAGCATCTCCTCTCCAGACACTGGCTGGGGTAGAACCTCTCGGGGTTGCCCCCGCAGGGCTTCCGCAGGGAGGGGGGCTGAGCGCAGGCTGGGGGGGACACCCCTGTTAGTGCCAGCTGCCTCCCCCCCACCCATCCTCGCAGGCCCCTTGTCCCTCCCCCGGCCCACTTTGAGGTCCAGGTCATTCTTTGTGTTCCCCCCCCCAGGGGGCACCCTTGGTCTGCTCTAGCCCAGAGCAGGGGATGTGGGGCGGCCGGGGGAGGGGGGGCACAATGGGGGGATTCAGTGGGGCTGAGGAGTAGGGAAGGGAAGCAGATGGGAGTTGTGGGCAGTAAATGTGGGGGTGGGCCTGTGGGGCAGCAGGGAGGGAGGGGATGAGGTGGTGGGGAGGGGCAGTTACTTACTCAGGGGTCTGAAGAAGCTGCCTATCCCTGTGGCACCTGTTAGGGGGAGGGGCAGAGTTGAGACTGGTCCCGATCCTTTCCGGCCGCCTCGGTCCCCCCATCCCCTCTCGCTCGTCCCTTCCCCGCTCTCCCCTTTGGGGCTGGGGGCCGCTCTGCACAGGTTCCCCGGCTGCCTCCCCCCTCCCATACTGGCCCCCAGGCTGGGAGCTGCGGGGTCCTGCAGGGACCAGTGCCTCATGCTGCCATCCCGGACACCTGGGTCCCATCCCTAGGGGCCAGCCCCCCACTCACCAGCCCCCCCGACACTCAGCGCCAGCAGGAGGCAGAACAGAGGCAGGGGCGGGCGGGGGCCAGAGCCTGTCTTCATCCTAAGCCCTTCGTGGGTGGGGCAGGGACGGGGGCGGGGGCAGCTCCCTTCCCGTGCCAGGAGCGCCCCCTGCAGGGAGCACACGGCAAAGACCCTCAGCGCCGGGCGGTCAGGCTGCGGGCACCAGGGGGCGCCAGGAGGCGGGGCAGGGCCAGGGGCCTGGACAGAGCCCGCGGCGGCTCCACCGTTCTGGAACCCACCTCACAGAACCCAGGAGTTCTAGAGCCCCCAGGAGACCGGGGCCTGGGCGTGGGGGGCTGGGTTGGCAGGGGGCTGGGCTGGCAGGGGGCTGCGGGTCGGGAGTGAGGGGCGCTGGGGGGGCTGGGGGGAAGCAGCTCACAGACCTGGGGGCAGATGGGAGCTGGCGCCCCCTAGAGGGGAAAGGCCCCGTGTCTCATTCCCTGCCCCCCTGAGCCAGCCAGACCCCCGCTCCCCTGCCAGGGGAGATGCTGGGGGCAGTGTCCGGCCTTCGCCCCTTTCTCAGCCTCGGGGACATTTGGGGCCATTAACTGCCCCCCCCCCCAACCCAGAGCCGCCGCGTCTCAGGTGATGAACTCACAGGATTTCTAAGAACCTGCAACTGCTGAACGGGATCCCGGACGCAGACCCGCTGGCGCCCCTCACTCCTGCCCCCCTGACGCCCCCCTGACACCCCCCCCAGCCCCGCTGGTGCCCCTCACTCCTGACCCAGAGCCTCCAGCCCCCCTGGCACCCCCCCAGCACCACCAGTGCACTTCACTCCTGACCCTCAGCCCCCAGGCCCCCTGGCACCCCCCCCAGCGCCCCTAACTCCCAACCCCCCTGGCACCCCCCTCGCCCTGCTGGTGCCCCTCAATCCTGACCCCCAGCCCTCCCTGGCGCCCCCCAGCCCCGCTGGTGCCCCTCACTCCTGACCCAGATCCTCTAGCCCCCCTGGCACCCCTCCCAGCCCCGCTGGTACCCCTCACTCCTGACCCAGAGCCTCCAGCCCCCCTGGCACCCCTCCCAGCCCCGCTGGTACCCCTCACTCCTGACCCAGAGCCTCCAACCCCCCTGGCACCCCCCCAGCCCCGCCAGTGCGCCTCACTCCTGACCCACAGCCCCCTGGCACCCCCCCCAGCGCCCCTCACTCCCAACCCCCCTGGCACCCCCCCAGCTCTGCTGGTGCCCCTCACTCCCGGCCCCCAGCCCCACTGGTGCCCCTCACTCCTGACCCAGATCCTCCAGCCCCTCTGGCACCCCCCCAGCCCCACTGGTGCCCCTCACTCCTGACCCCTAGCCACCGCCAGTGCCCTCCAGCCCCGCAGTGCCCCTCGCTCCCATCCCCCTGCCCCCAGCCCCTCTGGCGCCCCTCACTCCTGACCCAGATTCTCCAGCCCCCCGGCACCCCCCCAGCCCTGCTGGTGCCTCTCACTCCCCCCCGGCAGCCCCCTGCTAGCCCAGCCTGGCCTCCCCACACCACTCACAGACCGGGGTATTTTGGCCTCTTTCCAGGGGTTTACCTGGGGCCCTACGCTAACAAACCAAACGCGTGTCTGTGAATCATAGAATAGAATATCAGGGTTGGAAGGGACCTCGGGAGGTGTCTAGTCCAACCCCCTGCTCAAAGCAGGACCAAGCCCCAATTTTTGCCCCCAATCCCTAAATGGCCCCCTCAAGGATTGAACTCACAACTCTGGCTTTAGCAAGCCAATGCTCAAACCACTGAGCTATCCCTCCCCCCGGCTGTCTGTCTATCCGTCCGTCCCTCCCCAGCACGGACGCTGCCGCCTCGCCCCCCCCGCGCCCCAAGAAACCAACCCCGAACCAGCCCCCGGTCCTCTCGCGCAGGCTGCGGCTCCAGGTTGCAGCCGCCAGAGGGCGCCGCTTGCTCCTTTTTCCCAGCTGCTCCGCGGCCGAAGCAGACAACACAACACAACACAACACAACACCCACCTTCTGCACCCCCAGGGGGCGAAAGCCGTCTCCTTTGCAATCCGCGAT
This sequence comes from Eretmochelys imbricata, assembly GCF_965152235.1. Taxonomy (NCBI): domain Eukaryota; kingdom Metazoa; phylum Chordata; order Testudines; family Cheloniidae; genus Eretmochelys; species Eretmochelys imbricata. The sequence goes on from NC_135594.1 coordinate 12,947,153, forward strand.
CCAGCCCGGCTCGCTTCTCATGGCGGGACCGTAGACCAAGCCCTGTTGTGTTGAGTTGTGTTGTGTGCAGTTTGTGAAGGGTATTTTGGAAGGGGAGGGTCAGTGAGCAGGGAAGAGCCTGCACAACACCAAGTTGTGTTGTGTTGTGTTGTCTGGATCCCTTCTAAAGCACTGTGCGTGGGTAGGGTGAGTGTGGAAAGCCCCGACCCCAAGCCGAGTTGTGTTGTCTTGTGGTTGGTGTTGTGTTTGACCTGAAGTTGTCCCAGGTGGTGCTGTGTGGCTGGTGAGCAGCCTCTTCACCAGGGGTACGGTGGCTTGCGTCGGTCCTGGGTTGCGCTGTTGTTGTGTTGAGACGTCCCTGTATCATCTTCTGTTGTATTGTGTGTGGTGCTGGCTGGGTTGTCTTGCATTGTGCATGATGTTGTGTTGTCTTGCTTTGTGTTGCACCCTCTATTGTATTCTGTTGCATTGCAGTTACATCCATGTGTTGTTGTCTTGCTTTGTGTTATGCCTCTGGGTTGTGTTGCATCTGTATGTTGTCCTGCGTTGTGTTGCATTGTGTTGCTGCAGTGTGTTGAATGCCATTGTGCTGAGTTGTGTAACCTTTCATAACACTGGCTGTACTGTGTGTACTTGGCAGCATTGTTTTGTGTTCCCCTGAGCTGTTGTGTTGTGTCTTGGGTTCCCTTGTATCACACCACGTTACATTGTATTTCAGTGTGGCACATTTGGTTGTGGGACAGCATGTGGTCTTCTCCTACCCTGTGTTATGTGACATTGGATTGTGTTGTTTCCCAGTGGGCAGTGCTGTGTTGAGCTGCATTATGGTCTGTTGTTTCCCACTGGGTAGTTCTGTGCTGTGTTGTGTTGTGTTGCATTGTGCAGCGCTGTGTTGTGTTGTGTTGTTTCTCACTGTGCAGTGCTGTGATGTGTTGCATTGTGCAGCGTTGTGTTGAATTGTGTTGCGTTGTGTTGCATGCAGCGCTGTGTTGTGTTGTTTCTCACTGTGCAGCGCTGTATTGAGTCGCACTGTGTTCCATGCAGCATTGTGTTGCATTGTGTTGCATGCAGCGCTGTGTTGTGTTGCATTGTGTGTCTGTAGCTCTGCCCAGCGCCCCCCCCCCCCAGCTCCTCTCTGAACCTCAGAATGGTTCCAGCAGTGAAATGGGGGGGAGCCTTTCTGTGGGGGGGGGCACTGGCCCCAAGAGGCCTGTGGAGGGTGCTATGTGGGATCCCCAACCCCAGGGGAAGCTGAGCCCCAGAAAGGGGGGACATAGCCTAGGGGGGTGACTCAGCCCCTGCCAGTCAGGAGCACGTGACCTCCATGCCCCCCATGGCCGAACAGCCCCCCAGGATAATCGGGGCCACTTGGGGTCTCTGGGCTCATATGGATCCTAGGAGTCTGGGGGGGGGGTGGAGTGGGGGGGCACCCCCAGAGCTGATTCAGTGTCTGGGATCCCCCCAGTGTATTTCGGGATGCGGGGGGCTGAGGATCCAAATGCCCCAGATCCCCCCTTGCTCCCCAGGCTCTGAGCTCATCTAGCGTCCTGCCCTCCCTGCGGTGGGGCAGCGTGGGGCTGGCGGGGGGAGCCCAGGGCTTTGGGGTGGCCTCGGCGTCATGTCTCAGGCTGGCCACAAACCCGCCAGGGCAGGGCAGCCAGGGCCACCAAGGGGGGAGAGGCAGCCACAAAGCCCTGGCAGGGTCAGCCGGTGGGTGGGGGGGCCGCCTGGCTGGAGTTGGGGGGGGTGGCTCCTGGCTCCCACAGCTCCACCTCTCCCAGCAGGGGGCGCTGTGGGACGGTGGGGGCGGGCAGGGGAGTTGTCGGGTACAGTTCAGCCGCGTTTCCACGCTCCTGCAGGTCCAGGATGGGGCAGGACTCCTGCCCCGGGGAGGGGAGTGGGGTCTAGGGGTTGGAGCACGGGGGGCTGGGAGCCAGGACTCCTGGGTTCTCTCCCTGGCTATCTGCTCAGTTTCCCCACCTGCGTCCAATCTTTCCCAGCCAGCAGATCCCAGCGTGAAATGACCCAGCGCAGCCAGAACGAGTCATCGGAGCCAGGAGGGCAGCGCCCACCCTGCCCCTGCCCCTGCCCCTGCCCCTGCCTGCCAGCTGCTGCCGGCTTCCCCCAGCCTGTCTGGGATCCCCCGGCCCCCGTCGGGGCTGGAGCCACGGGGGCCTGGGGCTGCCACGGGGGCCCGATCCCCAGCCTTGCCCCGGCTTGCTGCCTCGTGTGCCAGGCACCCCCGCCCGGAGCGACCAACCGCCCCCTGGGCACCCCCCTCCCTGTACAGCCCCCACCCCATACAGCCCCCATCCCATCACCCCACCCCATACAGCCCCCAATCCATTCAGCCCCCTGCCCCATCACCCCACCCCGTACAGACCCCACCCTATATAGCCCCCACCCCGTACAGCCCCCTTTCATAGACAACTGCCCCGCCAGCCATTCCCACGCAACGCCCCCCCATCCATCGATCCATCCACACCCACCCTTCTCTCTCTCTCTCACTTTATGGCCTCCAATCGATCCTGCTGTCCTGCCCCCAGTCCCAAGGCAGGAATGGAGGGGCGGGGGGGGGGGGGAGATCAGACGCGGCGCTTGGGGGTGTCACAGGGAGACAGGGCACCCCAGGGCTGCGGGATCCCTCGCCGTCTGGCTCAGTGGCCTTGCGATCGGGGTATTCCCTCCCCCTCCCCCCACTGCCCCCTTTTACCCACCACCACACCCAAGCCCCGAATCTGCTCTGTCTGGGGGGTGGCTGGGGCAGTTCCAGTCATTCCCCTCCCCACCCCCCGACCCAAGCTGGCTTGTGCTGGGCAGGGATGGGGCCCAGCAGCCGGGATCTATGGGGTGCTGCTCAGTACGAGGTGACCCCAAAGCAATGGGGGTGTGGGGGGAGGCAGATCAAGCCCATCACCCAGAATCCTTTGCAGAAGCCCCTGCAAGGAAAGACCTTGGCCACTTCTTGCAAAGGATTCTGGGAGGAGTCCTCCACTAGAGAACAGTGACCTCTGACCCCCCCAGTGACCCCCAGACTTTGGGCCTAGAGTGCATGACCCTTGACTTCCACATGACCTTTAACCTATACCATGAACCCTGACCCCATAGTGTCCCCTGACCCCTCACTGTGACCCCTACCTCTGGGCCTATAGCAGTAAGTGGATAGGCCCCATTGTGAACTCTGACCCCCATAGTGACCCCCCAACCCCCCATTATGACCCTGAGCCTATAGTGCAGATGTACGTGACCCCTGACCTCCCCATGACCCATGACCCCTGCCAGACAGATGCCAAGCTGAGGCAGGGTTCGCTGATGCAGTGGTTGAAAAAAGAGAAGCTGCCTGGGCCCCCGTCTGTTTCGGGGATCCCCCGCCGGGATCTGCCCTAGGGTTCCCCTCAACCCCTCCAATGCCCACAATCCCTGGCGCTCACTGCCCGACAGCTTGCCGGGCTCGCCAAAGGGAGGGGCTTGGGCACCATCCCCCTTGCACACATGTGGGGAAACTGAGGCACCCAGCAAGGAAGGGACCTGGCCAAGGTCACCAACTGGAGCTGGGACAGAACCCAGGTGTCCTGCGGCCCAGGCCGGTGCTTGGCCCACTAGGGCACAGGACCCATGTGACTGACACACAGGGCAGGGCCCAGCCCCTCCAGCAGGGGGACACACACACACACAGAACAGGGCCCAGCCCAGGGGTGGGCAAACTTTTTGGCCTGAGGGCCACATCGGGGAATAGAAATTGTACGGCGGGCCATGAATGCTCCCAAAATTGGGGTTGGGGTGGGGAGGCAGTGAGTGCTCTGTTTGGGGGTCCAGGAGGGTGCTCTGGGCTGGGACTGAGGGGTTTGAAGGGAGGGAGGGATCAGGGCTGGGGCAGGGGGTTGGGGCGTGGGGTTAGGCTGAGGGGTGCAGGCTCTGAGCAGCGCTTACCTCAAGCAGCTCCCGGAAGCAGCGACATGTCCCTTCTCCGGCTCCTAGGCGGAGGCGCGGCCAGGCGTCTCTGCGCCCTGCCCCGTCCGCAGGTACCCCCCGCAAAGCTCCCATTGGAGCACCAGAGGGGGCCACCGGAGCGCATAGGAGCCGGAGGGGGGCTGAGCCGTGTTGTGCCCACCCCTGGCCCAGCCCCTCCAGTAGGAGGCAGCAGGGACACACACACACACACGTGGCGTGTGTCCGTGCCCCTGGCTCCCAGGCTGCCGTGCTGCGTGTGTGTCAGTGTCTCCGTGTGGATCACTGCCCCCTCTGTCTGTGCGGACGCACTCCCCCCCCTGGCCCCCCCTCTCCGGCTGCCCGTGCACCCGGCCAGACCGCGGCCCGGGCCCGGTGCCAGCCCCACCGCACTGCGGTTGCCTGGGCCTGCCGTGACACGGGACGTTTGCGTCACAGGCTGGCCCCACGCGGGGGGACCCCGGCTTCCTGTGTACTCAGCGGGGGGGGGGGTGTGTGTGGGGGGTGTGTGTGCGAGCGGGTGCAGACGGGCGGGGGGCGAGGATATGAGCCATGTGTTTGTCTAAGCCCCAGCGCAGGCCTGCAGCTGTCCCAGGAATCTGTGTGTCAGGGCAGACCCGACTCCTTTGTCATTTGAGCTGGGGGCGGTTGTGGGGGGCCGGGCTAGCAGGGGCTGCGGGTCGGGAGTGAGGGGCACCGGCAGAGCTGGGTGGGGGGAGCCCAAGGCCGGGCTAGCAGGGGCTGCGGGTCGGGAGTGAGGGGGCACGGGCAGAGCTGTGGGGGGGAGCCCAGGGCCGGGCTAGTAGGGGCTGTGGGTCAGGAGTGAGGGGGCACTGGCAGAGCTGGGGGTGCAGGGCTGGGCTAGTAGGGGCTGGGGGTCAGGAGTGAGGGGCACCGGCAGAGCTATGGGGGGAGCCCAGGGCCGGGCTAGCCAGGGCTGGGGGTCAGGAGTGAGGGGCACCGGCAGAGCTGTGCGGGGCGGCGGGGGGGAGCCCAGGGCCGGGCTAGTAGGGGGCTGCGGGTCGGGATTGAGGGGCACGGGCAGAGCTGCGGGGGGGAGCCCAGGGCCGGGCTAGCCGGGGCTGGGGGTCGGGAGTGAGGGGTTGGGTTGCCTGCCAGAGGCCCGTCTGACTCATGCCTCTAAGCCAGACCCGGCTGGGCCAGTCGCCTGCACCTGCAGCCGCTTCCTGGTAATTGTCCCCCTGGGGGGTGGTGCAAGACTGAACCCCCCCCACCACAAGCCGGCCTGGGACTCCTGCATTTCATCCCTTGCATCAGCGGAGCCAGCCCGCCTCCCCGCATCCCAGGCGAGGAGCAGCCTCCCCCAACCCAGCATAGCCGGGGACCGGGTCCTTGCAGCCTGACCAGCCCCGACCCATATGTGTGGGGGGGGGGGGGGTTGGGAGGGTGTGTGTGGGGGGTCCCTGCCGCCCCCTGCTGGAGGGGCTGGGCCCTGCTCTCTGGGTGTGCGTGAAATCTCGGGCCCTGCACCGTGTGGGAGGGTCCTGGATTTGTGCGGCGGGGGAACCTGAGTCCAGGGGGCTTGTGCACGGCCCGTGCAAGGTTCCCGTGCGGCAGGGGTGATGTCACTGGGGCAGGGTGGGGTGTATTGTAGTGATAATATTGTGTTGGTGCCTTGTACAGCATCCCATTCGGCTGCATTGTGGCCTGTATTGTGTGATGGGATTGCGTTGTGTTCTCCTGCATTATTGCCCTGGGTGACATTGTGTTGCATCGCGCAGCACTTTATTCAACTGCTTCTACCGCACGGCGTCCTACCGGATCCCGTTCTCTGGGGCAGCGGCTTCTACCGCACGGCGTCCTACCGGATCCCGTTCTCTGGGGCAGCGGCTTCTACCGCACGGCGTCCTACCGGATCCCGTTCTCTGGGGCAGCGGCAGGTTCTACCGCACGGCGTCCTACCGGATCCCGTTCTCTGGGGCAGCGGCAGGTTCTACCGCACGGCGTCCTACTGGATCCCATTCTCCAGGGCAGCGGCTTCTACCGCACGGCATCCTACCGGATCCCGTTCTCCGGCCCGGCAGCAGGTTCTACCGCACGGCGTCCTACCGGATCCCGTTCTCCGGCCCAGCAGCAGGTTCTACCGCACGACGTCCTACCGGATCCCGTTCTCCGGCCCGGCAGCAGGTTCTACCGCACGGCGTCCTACCGGATCCCATTCTCCAGGGCAGCGGCTTCTACCGCACGGCGTCCTACCGGATCCCGTTCTCCGGCCCGGCAGCAGGTTCTACCGCACGGCGTCCTACCGGATCCCGTTCTCCGGCCCGGCAGCAGGTTCTACCGCACGGCGTCCTACCGGATCCCGTTCTCCGGCCCAGCAGCAGGTTCTACCGCACGACGTCCTACCGGATCCCGTTCTCCAGGGCAGCGGCTTCTACCGCACAGCGTCCTACCAGATCCCGTTCTCCGGTCCAGCAGCAGGTTCTACCGCACGACGTCCTACCGGATCCCGTTCTCCGGCCCGGCAGCAGGTTCTACCGCACGGCGTCCTACCGGATCCCGTTCTCCGGCCCGGCAGCAGGTTCTACCGCACGGCGTCCTACCGGATCCCGTTCTCCAGGGCAGCGGCTTCTACCGCACAGCGTCCTACTGGATCCCGTTCTCCGGCCCGGCAGCAGGTTCTACCGCACGGCGTCCTACCGGATCCCGTTCTCCGGGACAGTGGCTTCTACCACACGGCGTCCTACCAGATCCCGTTCTCCGGTCCGGCAGTGGCTTCTCTCCCACTGTATTTCACTCTCGTTTTGGGAGTTTTATAGATGGCGGATTCTGTTCCGTGACATTTGATTGTCTTGTTGTTGCTCGCATTATATTCTGTGGCATTTCACTGGTTCTCAAACGTTTGTCCTGGCGACCCCTTTCACACAGCTAGCCTTTGAGTGCGACCCCCCGGTACATTAAAACCCCCTTTGTTTATATGTAACTCCATTACAAATGCTAGAGGCAAAGCGGGGTTTGGGGCGGAGGCTGACAGCTCGCGACCCCCCCATGTAATAACCTCGTCACCCCCTGAGGGGTCCCAACCCCCAGTTTGAGAACCCCTGCATTAGATTGTGCCAGGGCCTCCCAGAGGGGGGGCAAATGGGGCAATTTGCCCCAGGAGAGTTTTCGGCGGCTCTTCGGCAGCGGGTCCTTCAGTGCCGCTGAACACACCTGGCGTGAAGGACCCGCCACGACTTCTTCCGCTCCGGGTCTTGGGCGAAGACCCGGAGCGGAAGGACCCCCGCCGCCGAAGACCCCAGGCCCCCTGAATCCTCTGGGCGGCCCTGGATTGTGTGGCATTATGGCCTGGTGTGGCGTTGCTTTTCCTTGCGTTCCTCTCTCTTCCGCGCTGATCTGTGGCCTGATTCGACCTGCGTTTCCTTGCGGTGCGTTCTGCCCCACGCTACGGCGACGTGTGGTTCATTGCGTTACCGCCTGATAGTGCTTTATACTGTCGTGTTTTCTCGCACGTTTTATTGCGTGACTTTCGCTTGCGTTGCATGAGAAGTGGGCCGCGTCCTTTCCTGGTGCAGCATTGCACCGCCGACTCCCTCCCGGCCTGGGCTCGTCCGGAATAGGACGCCGCATTTGACGTGATTCTCTGGGGCGCTGTGGGGCATGGGTGTTGTTGCCCGGTATCGTGTTGTGTTATCGCATGGTTTCTCTCTCCCATTGGATTGCAGCGGGTTGTCTCGCCCCGTCGCGCCGGGCACCATTGCCCTGTCTCGGGGCGTTTCACGTCCTGCTCTTGCTGTGGTCGGCGGCCCTGTGCCGGGTGGCGTTGCCGAGCGGTGCCGGATATTCTGGGGCACCCGGTTCCCTTGTCTTGCCTTGCGTCCGGTTGCACTTGGTTGTGTTGGCAGGATTCAGTTGTGAGCTCGGCTTGGTTTTCACTGCCTTGCACAATGAGCCCAGCTGGGGCTTCTCAGCCAACAAAGATTATTAAGAAACCCTTTGCGACATACGTGAATTTCCAGAGGGAAAAACCCTTCAGCTGGCACTGGGATATGCTGGGCTGCGGGGAGCAGGGCGGGGGCTCAGAGAGGGGTACTGGGCTGCAGGGAGCGGGGCGGGGGGCTCAGCGGGGGGCACTGGGCTGCGGGGAGCGGGGCGGGGGGCTCAGCGGGGGGCACTGGGCTGCGGGGAGTGGGGCGGGGGGCTCAGCGGGGGGCACTGGGCTGTGGGGAGTGGGGTGGGGGGCTCAGTGGAGGGCACTGGGCCACGGGGAGCGGGCCGGGGGGCTCAGAGGGGGGCGCTGGGCTGCAAGGAGCGGGGCAGGGGCTCAGAGGGGGGCGCTGGGCTGCAAGGAGCGGGGCAGGGGCTCAGCAGGGGGCGCTCTCCTGGGCCGTCAGTCCCAGCCCCGATGCCCCAGGGTGGTGCTGGGGGGGTTGTAACGTAGGGGGAGTTTTCTGTACTATTTTGATGGCGCCGGTGCTTGCCTCGGTTTCCCTCTGCACTTTGCACGGCTCCCCGGTGGGTGCCAAAAGCTTGAACACTGCTCCTGGAGCTGTCCAGGGGACATGGTGGGTGTGGGGGGTCACCCTGCTGCTTGGGGGGAATGACTGGCTGTGACGGGGGGTGGGGTGACTCACACAGGCCCTGGAGGGGTCCAGGTGGGGCTGGGAGGCCAGTTACAGTCCCAGGGCGGGACAGCTGCAGAAGGCGCCCCACTGCAGGGGGGATTGTAAAGCCAGGAGGGTGAGAGCAGAGTGGGGGCCCAGGTGAGGAGGAAAGAAGTGTCGGCCTAATGCCTCGGCAGAGAGGCACCCCGGGAAATCACTGCCATGCCCCGCTGCTGGGGGGCGCCAACGGGATGGAGAACCAACGGGGAGGGGGCCTCAAAGCCCTGGGAGAAATGCCCAGGGAGCCTTGGGGGCGAAGGGGGAGCCGTCGGGAAAGGCCGAGTCTCCGGCGGGCACCAGCGCCAGGGGTCCTTATTCTCTGCAGCCTCGTCAGAGCAAGAGGAGCTCAAATCCGCCGGGCAGATGAACAGCCCCCGGGCGACGGATCCGGGGAGTCCCCCGAAGGGCTGAGCGAGGGGCGCCGGGAGCAGGGACTGGACTGGGGCCGGAGCCCCAAAGGGGCTGGTGGGGAGGGGTGGGATAAGGGCTGTTCTCGTGGAGGGGGGGGCAGGAGATGGAGTCACAGCTGGGGCCTGTGGCCACGTGGCTGGCTTGTGCCCTGGCCCATGACGTGGTCTCAGCCAAACTGCCAGCCTGAGGCCGGCCGGATCCTGGAGCCGGGCCCTGGGCCAGCCTCCCACAGGGCCAGATTCGCCCCAGGGAGCCGTGGCGGGGGGGGGGGGGTGGGCTTGTCTCAGAGTTGTGGACGCCACTGGCCTGCCCCGGTGGAAGCATGTGGGGCCTCTGTCAGCTGGGGGGGTGGGGGAGGGGGGAGACGAGCACCCTGAACTGATTGTGCTTTGAATAACCCTCCCCCCAATACCCTCCAACATCCCCTCCCTCACTTCCCCCCAACCTCACCCCCCCCACGCCCACCCAGAAGCCTGTAATGCCGCAGCATGCCTCAGTTTCCCTCTAGACTTCACTGGGGGAGGGGGCTGGGGTGGTTAGAAAGCTGCTCTGGGGCAGAGCAGGAGACACGGGGTGGGGGCAGATGGCGCCCCCGGCAGTGTGGCTGGGGGGGAGGGAGGGAGAGCCCCAAGGCTGACGCTGCCCCCCGGGAGCCCCTGACCCAAAGGCTCTGTCTGTGCCTCTGTCCAGGAAGTTGCGAATGGCACCGAGGTTGGACTGGGGGCGAAGTGCCACCCCCCAGCTCGCCCCCCTCGGGCGTGAGGGGCACCGGGAGAGCTGGGGGGAGCCCGGGGCTGGGCGAGCAGGGGCTGCGGGTCGGGAGTGAGGGGCACCGGCTTCCTGCAAGGTGTCAACCCCCCCGCCCCCCGCCCAGCGTCATCCCGCCCCCCCCAGCCCCGGCGCTGGCGGGGGGGGCGGGGGCGGGGGGCGAGTCACTAAGGAAACAGCCGGTGCTGTGAAAACCAGGGGCCCGGAGGGCAAAATACCAGAGCTGGGGTGGGGGGCAGTAAGCACAGAACACAACTCAACAACACACAACAACAGACACAGCCCTGCTACACTCACACAACAACCCAATAACACACACAGCCCTGCTACACTCACACAACAACACACAGCAACAGACACAGCCTTGCTACACTCACACAACACACAACAAACACAGCCCTCCTACATTCACACAACAATCCAGCTACACACAGACACAAAAACACAATAGGCACACAACATGCAACACACACAACCTGCTACACTTACACAACAACTCAGCTACACACAGACAACCACACAACAACAGGCGTGCAACACACACAACCCTGTTGCTACACTCACGCAACAACCCAGCTGCACACAGACACAACAACGCAACACCAGGCAAACAACACGGAACACACAGCCCTGCTACACTTACACAACAACCCAGGTATACACAGACACAACAACACAACAATAGGCACCTAACATGCAACAACACACACAACCCTGCTACACTCACACAACAACCCAACTACGAACAGACACAACACAATAATAGGCATACAACACTCACCCAACACAATCCTGCAACCAGCTACACCCAGACACAACCAAAAACAATAGGCACGTAACACACAATACCACGCACCCAACACACACAAAACCCAGCTACACTCACACAACAACCCAACTACACACAGACACAACAACACAATAGGCACACAACACGCAACACACACAATCCAGCCTATACACCCAAACCAGACACAGCCCAGCTACACACATCATAACTCACACCACATACACACATGCACAACGCGCATGCAACACAACAGCATGCACAACACATCTACACTCACACAATAATACACAACACACACACGCAAAACAACACACACAATGCAGCCACACACACACACACATACACAGCCCCAGGAGAAGGACGCTTTTCTGGAAGATGCATTAGTGAAACACCTGTTGGACTCACCAGGGGCGTGTGCGGGTGAAATGTAACAGCCTGTGCAAGACAGGAGGACGGACGAATCGAGCGGCCTCTGCTGGCCTACACACACACACACACACACACACACACACACAGCAGGGCCCATCCCCGCCAGCAGAGGGCGGCATGGACACACACACACACACACACACAGAGCAGGGCCCAGCCCCTCCAGCAGAGTCAGGACACACACACACACACACACACACAGCAGGGCCCATCCCCGCCAGCAGAGGGCGGCATGGACACACACACACACACACACACAGAGCAGGGCCCAGCCCCTCCAGCAGGGGGCAGCAGGGACACGGACGGACACACACACACACAGAGCGCAGGGCCCATCCCCTCCAGCAGAGGGTGTCAGGACACACACACACACACCCCCGCCATCGAACAGGCTCCCTGGGAAGCCACCCTCCCTGTGTCGGCCCATCCCAAGCCATTTGGCTCATGCTCCCTGGCGCAGACGGGCCAGAGGACAAGAGCTTGGTGGCCTCCGACAAGGTGACCGCTGCTGGGGCAGGACCCCAAGGCGGACTGAACCCCAGGGTGCAGCGGGCAAGGCCGCGCGGAGGGCAGTGTGTGTGCACCACGTCCTGTTAACACACTGCCCACTGCCTTGCAGTGAGCAGCCTGCAGAGCCATGCAGTGTGCAGGGGGGGCAGTGAGCAGGGTCTCTACGGGCCGTGCGCAGGGCTGGGCAGTGTGTGCAGTGCACATACGCGGTGTGGTTAACTGGGCAGGGGCTATAGCCTGGCCGTGTGCAGGGACAGTGTGTGCGGCACAGCTACGCAGTGCAGAGAGCCATGCAATGTGCAGTGTGCAGAGCCGTGCAGTGTGCGGAGCCGTGCAGTGACAGTGGGCGAAGCCCTGCAGCGTATCTTTGCAATTTGTAAAACCCTGAAGTGTGCAGTGTGTATAGCCCTGCAGTGTGAGGCATGTATACCCTTGCAGTGTATTTATGCAGTGTGTATAGCCCTGCAGCATATCTATTCAGAGTGTATAGCTCTGCAGTGTGTGGTGTGTATAACCTTGCAGTGAATCTATGCAGTGTGTATAGCTCTGCAGTGTGTGGTGTGTGTATAGCCTTGCAGTGTGTCTATGCAGTGTGTATAGCTCTGCAGTGTGTGGTGTGTGTGTAGCCTTGCAGTGAATCTATGCAGTGTGTATAGCCTTGCAGTGTGTGGTGTGTGTACAGCCTTGCAGTGTGCCTATGCAGTGTACAAGGCCTTGCAGTGAATCTATGCAGTGTGTATAGCCTTGCAGTGTATCTATGCAGTGTGTATAGCTCTGCAGTGTGTGGTGTGTGTATAGCCTTGCAGTATGTCTATGCAGTGTACAGAGCCTTGCAGTGTATCTATGCAGTGTGTAGCCCTGCAGTGTATCTATGTGGTGCACGGAGCCCTGCAGTGTGCATTATGTATAGCCCTGCAATGTAACAATGCAGTATGCAAAATGATGCAGTGCATCTGTGCAGTGTTTATAGCCGCGTGCGGTGTGTGTAGCCCTACAGTGCATCTATGCCCTGTGTGCAGCCGTGCAGTGTGCGTCTTCACTGCACAGGGTGCACAACTGCTCAGCGAGCCCCCCGAGCCGTGCGTCCCTGTCCCCAGTGCCCCAGTCTCCAGGCCCTGCCCGCTCCAGCCCTGCCCGCCCGCCCGGGGGCAGCTGCAGGCGTGCGGCCGGCCCCGGGGCGCTGGGGGGCAGGGGAACCGCCTGGTGCTGCAACGCTCCCACCTTCCCCAGCCCGGTGTCAGGTGAGGCTGCACAGGGCCTCGGGCGGGGAGCCAGGGCCCAGCCGCTTCCCCCGTCACCTTGGAGCTAAATATTTACCCTTCCAACGGCTGTTTTCCTTGGCACCCGCAAGCCCCCCCACCCCACCCCCCCGCCCCACATTCCTTCCCCAGCTTTGTCTTTACTTGTCCACGCAGGCAGATCCCAGCCTGGCAGCCCCCCCCCGCCCCGCCCCACCCCGGTGCCTCCCAGCAACCCCGGTGCACAGGGGGACGCGATCCCTGCCCCCCTGATCGTCCCTGGCCTGCAGTACACAGGGAGACCCGCTCCCTGGCCCCCTGAGTGCCCCCACCCTGCAATACATAGGGGGACCCGATCCCTGCCCCCGCAAGTGCCCCTGCCCTGGGATAAACAGGAGCTCCCAATCCCCACCCGCCCCAGCCCTGCCCCCACCCTGGGATACACAGGGGGCCCTGATCCCTGCCCCCCGACTGCCCCCCGCCCTGCGATACACAGAGGGCCCTGAACCCTGGCTCCCCAGCACTGCCCTGACCTGGGATACACAGGGGGACCCTGATCCTCGTCCCCCACCCAGCCCTGCCCCCACCCTGGGGTACACGGGGGACCCCCAATCCCTGCCTTCAGCCGATCCCTGGCCCCCTCCCCCAGGGATACACCGGGGGCCTCTGGTCCCCATCCCCGGTGACAGTGACCCGCAGCGCCCCTCAGAGGCCGGCCAGGGGGTTTCTCCACTGACCCGTCCATGATTTCAGAGCTCCCCGGGGAGGGGGCGGGGGGGGGGGGACTGAACAGCTGATCCCAACGTTCCGATTCCCTCTTCCCCTCCCCCCACCACACACCTTGGCGGGGGCTGAGACAGTCGGTCTGTCCTGAGTCACGCAGGGAAACCGTCCGTCTGTCTGCGTGTGGACGGGGAGGGAGGGACAGTCCTGGCTCCGGGCAGCACAACCACACCCAGCCTGCCCTGCCCCCCAGCCGGGATCCACGTCCCCTGCCCTGCCCCCCCAGCCCTGTACCCCCCTTCCCTGCCCTGCCCCCCAGCCGGGATCCACGTCCCCTGCCCTGCCCCCCTCAGCCCTGTACCCCCCTTCCCTGCCCTGCCCCCCAGCCGGGATCCACGTCCCCTGCCCTGCCCCCCAGCCCTGTACCCCCCTTCCCTGCCCTGCCCCCCAGCCGGGATCCACGTCCCCTGCCCTGCCCCCCCAGCCCTGTACCCCCCTTCCCTGCCCTGCCCCCCCAGCCCTGTACCCCCCTTCCCTGCCCTGCCCCCCAGCCGGGATCCACGTCCCCTGCCCTGCCCCCCTCAGCCCTGTACCCCCCTTCCCTGCCCTGCCCCCCAGCCGGGATCCACGTCCCCTGCCCTGCCCCCCTCAGCCCTGTACCCCCCTTCCCTGCCCTGCCCCCCAGCCGGGATCCACGTCCCCTGCCCTGCCCCCCCAGCCCTGTACCCCGCTTCTCTGCCCTGCCCCCCAGCCGGGATCCACGTCCCCTGCCCTGCCCCCCCAGCCCTGTACCCCCCTTCCCTGCCCTGCCCCCCAGCCGGGATCCACGTCCCCTGCCCTGCCCCCCCAGCCCTGTACCCCCCTTCCCTGCCCTGCCCCCCCAGCCGGGATCCACGTCCCCTGCCCTGCCCCCCCCCAGCTTCGGACCCCCCTGCCCTGCCCCCCCAGCCAGAATCCACGTCCCCCGCCCTTCAGCCCCGCAAGCACTGCCCCCCCAGCCAGAATCCACATCCCCTGCCCTTCAGCCCCCCAGCCCCATAGCCCCCAGCCGGAATCCACGTCCCCTGCCCTGCCCCCCCAGCCTCAGACCCCCCTTCCCTGCCCTGCCCCCCCCAGCCGGGATCCACGTTCCCCGGCCTTCCCCCCGCCTGCCCTGCCCCCCAGCTGGGATCCATGTCCCCCATCCTTCACCCCACAGCCCTGCCCCCCAGCCGGGATCCACGTCCCCTGGCCTTCAGCCCCCCAGCCCCGTACCCCCCGAGCCGGGATACATGTCCCCTGGCCTTCCCCCCGCCTGCCCTGCCCCCCAGCCGGGATCCATGTCCCCCAGCCTTCGCCCCCAGCCCTGCCCCCCAGCTGGGATGCACATCCCCCCGCCTTCAGCCCCCGAGCCCGTATCCCCCAGCTGGGATACACATCCCCTGCCCTGCCCCCCAACCCTACCCTCCAGCTGAGATACACGTCCCCCGGCCTTTCCCCCACAGCCCCATACTCCCCTGCCTTGCCCTGCCCCCCCCAGCCCTGTACCCCCCAGCCGGGATACACATCCCCTGCCCTTCCCCTCCAGCCCTTCCCCATACACCCCAGCTAGGATACACATCCCCTGCCCTGTCCCCCACCCAGCCCTGTACCCCCCAGCCAGGATACACATTCCCCTGCCCTGCACCCCCAGCCCTCCCCTGCGGGTTAACACATCCCATGCCATGCCCCCCCAGCCCTGTACCCCCAAGCTGCGATACACATCCCAGCCCTGAACACCCACCCCCTTGCCCTTTCCCCCAGGGTATGGAGTTGGGGTGCTGACCATGGGATGGGGGGGCACTGTGGGGCAGGGGAGGGGGCATTGGCTGGGAGGCCGGAGGGGGGGAGCAGTGGCTGTGGGGGGGACACTGGCCGGGGGGGGATGTTATTCCACCGTAGTCTGTGGTGGTTGCGGGCCCAGCTCGGTTTCCATTACAATGAGGTGCTGACGTGAGTCGCGGCCCCGAGCCCGCCCCCACCGCAGCCCCCCCTTTGACCTTCCTGTCTTGGACGTGGGTCAGGATTTCCAAGTGTTTGTTTTGCAAACCGGTTGGGGAGGGGGGGGACAGGAACTGACCGGCAGAGGCTGTCCCTGAAAATAACAGAATTTCATCACCCTGGCAGGGAACCAGCTGAGAAACTTCCCCCCATGCCCCCCGACCCCATGATCAGGTCCCGGGCCCATCTACCCTGGTATCCTGCCTCCTCCCATCCCCGCCCCGTGATCAGCCTCCAGGCCCATCTGCCCCAGTATCCTGCCTCCTCCCAACCGCCCTGTGATCAGCCCCTGGGCCCATCTACCCCGGTATCCTGCCTCCTACCATCCTGCCCCCCCACCCCATGATCAGCCCCCAGACCCATCTACCCTGGTGTCCCCCGTCCTCCCATCCCCCCCATGATCAGCCCCCAGGCCCACCTACCCTAGTATCCTGCCTCCTCCCATCCCGCCCCCGTGATCAGCCCCTGGGCCAATCTAACCTGGTATCCCCCATCCTCCCATTCCCATCCTCGCCCCCAGTGATCAGCCCCCGGGCCCATCGACCCTGGTATCCCGCCTCCTCCCATGCCCCCCATGCCCAGCTCCTGGGCCCATCTACCCCGGTATCTCCTGTCCTCCCATCCCCCCTGTGATCAGCCCCTGTGCCCATCTGCCCTGCTATCCTGCCTCCTCCCATACCTCCCGTGATCAGCCCCAGGGCCCATCTACCCTGGTATCCTGCCTCCTCCCATCTCCCCTGTGATCAGCCCCCGGGCCCATTTATCCCGGCATCCCCCTCCTCCCATCGCCCCGCCCATGATCAGCCCCCGGGCCCATCTACCCCGGTATCCTGCCTCCTCCCATCCCTCCCCCGTGATCAGCCCCTAGGCCCATCTACCCCGGTATCCCGCCTCCTCCCATCCCCACCATGATCAGCCCCTGGGCCCATCTACCCCAGTCGTTTAGCCCTTGGCTCCATACCAGAGAAGAATATTGCCCCTTCCTGCTGTTAACGTTCCCAGAGAGAATAAAAACAAGTAATCAGGAGAGATTTTCACTCCTGAGATATTAAATGTCCATGTGAAGTGCATCACGATACAAGCTCCTGGCCCCAAGTGAGCGTGGGACCCCATTGTGCCAGAGACACTGATGTAGGGGTGGGGGGCTGGGAGCCAGGACTCCTGGGTTCTCTCCCCAGCTCTGGGAGGAGAGTGGTGTCTAGTGGCTAGAGCAGGGGCGTAGGAGCTCCTGGGTTCGCTCTGCCTCTGATTTGCTGTGTGACCTTAGTCCATCACCCTCCCTACTCTGTGCCTCAGTTTCCCGGTCTTTGGTAAAACAGTTTTCTCTATATCTCTCCCCAGCTCTTAGCGCAGTGGTCCCCAGACTCTTCAGGGTCACACTCCCGCCCTTACCCTTATCTGAGTTCCCTGCCACCCCCTGCAGCCGGGCCTGGGAGTGGGGCTGCCGCGCCATGGCGGAGAGACGCGGGTGGGGTAAAGGGACTGAGGGTGGGGGTGGGGCTGGGTGGCACTCCCTCCCCATCCCTGATGGGGGCTGGCCTGGGCCCCAGCCGTGTCCCACCCCCCGAACGCTCCTTTGCACCTCACGGTTTGGGGAACCTTGTCGGAGAGCTAAGGAGGGGTTGACAGGGCAGTTCTCAGTGCCTCCTGCAGAGGGCAGCAGCGTGTCCGCCCCCCCAGTCCCCTGGCACGGGGCTGGGCACGGCCGGGGGGGGGGGAAGGGAATGGAGGGCAGCGCCCCCTAGCGCTGGGCTGAGATATTGCAGGCTGAACCTCAGCCTGGTCGCTGGCTTCTGGGGGAATCTCCCCGTCCTCCCACCCCCATCAGCCCGGCCCCCTCCAGTGCCGCCCCCCCCCCGGCAGCTCCTTTCCTCACCCTCCCTCGTGTTCTCCCCGCTCCCTCCACTGGCTCGCGCTGCCTCCCCCCCCCGCCACCGGGCACGGGAGGGGAATATCTGATGGCCTGTTTACGGCTGCGGCCGGGGGTTTCTATGGCGAGGGACCTGGCAGCGAGCCCGGCGCACACTGGGCCCATTCACACGCCGGCCAGGCCGCGGGCCTGCCGGATACGCTGCTGCTTAACGCAGAAAAGGCTCATTCCCCCGCCCACCGCCCCGGAGCAGCTGCAAGGGTGGCCTGTCCCACCAGGGGGCGCTGGAGGAAGCGGGGCAGGGGGCAGTTCCCAGCTACTCCAGGCTCACACAGCGCCCCCTGCTGGCAGAGGTGAGGCTGGGGTAGCCAGGACCCCACCAGCCAGCGCCTCCACCCCACTCCCCACAGCACCCCCTGCTGGGAAAGAAGACGCTGGGGTAGCCAGGAACCCCCCAGCTGGAGCCCCCACCCTGTGCCCCACAGCGCCCCCTGCTGGCAGAGGTGGGGCTGGGGTAGCCAGGACCCCACCAGCCAGCGCCTCCACCCCACTCCCCACAGCACCCCCTGCTGGGAAAGAAGACGCTGGGGTAGCCAGGAACCCCCCAGCTGGAGCCCCCACCCTGTGCCCCACAGCGCCCCCTGCTGGCAGAGGTGGGGCTGGGGTAGCCAGGACCCCACCAGCCAGTGCCGCCACCCCACTCCCCACAGCACCCCCTGCTGGGAAAGAAGACGCTGGGGTAGCCAGGAACCCCCCAGCTGGAGCCCCCACCCTGTGCCCCACAGCGCCCCCTGCTGGCAGAGGTGGGGCTGGGGTAGCCAGGACCCCACCAGCCAGTGCTGCCACCCCACTCCCCACAGCACCCCCTGCTGGGAAAGGAGTTGCTGGGGTAGCCAGGAAACCTTCCCCCCCCCCCAGCTGGAGCCCCTACCCCGTGCCCCACAGTGCCCCCTGCTGGGAAAGGAGGGGCTGGGATACCCGGGAGCACCCCCCCCACATACACACACAGTTGATAGCCCTGTGGGGGCCATGGACCTATGAGGTCAGGGCCAGACACAATGGGGCCTATATTCCCCCCTGGCCCCAGGCTGGCTTTCCCAGCAGGCCGAGGGGGGCCCCTTCCCAGCAGCTGTGAAGTGGGGCCCTTATACTGCTGGGTTGTCAGTGGGGCTTGTGGGCTGGGAGCTTGGCTCCCACAGAGCGGGGTCATGGAGGGGCCGGACCTGGCCAGCTGGATGTCTGGCTCTGGGAGGGGAGTGGGGTCTAGTGGTTAGAGATGGGGGGGTGGGGGTGCTGGGAGCCAGGACTTCTGGGTTCGCTCTCCAGCTCTGAGAAGAGAGTCGGGGGGCTGGGAGCCAGGATGCCTGGGTTCTCTCCCCGGCTCTGGGAGAAGTGTGGGGTCTAGGGGGTACAGCTAGGGGTGGGGCTGGGAGCCAGGACTCCTGGGTTCAATCCTGGCTCTGGGAGGGGAGTGGGGTCTAATGGTTAGAGCTGAGGGGCTGGGAACCAGGACTCCTGGGTTCAATCCTGGCTCTGGGAGGGGAGTGGGGTCTAATGGTTAGAGCTGAGGGGCTGGGAGCCAGGACTCCTGGGTTCAATCCTGGCTCTGGGAGGGGAGTGGGGTCTAATGGTTAGAGCTGAGGGGTTGGGAGCCAGGACTCCTGGGTTCTCTCCCCAGCTCTGGGGGCGGGGGGGAGCCAGGATGCCTGGGGTCTATCCATCGTTCTAGTGGGCATAGGATCCCCTTGCTACCCCAGGCATGGCGGCAACCCTCAGGGGATGAGGGGAGAACAGTGAGCTCCCCTCTCACTTCTCCATTGCTCTGGCCTAGCAGCTGACCCACTGGCCGGGCGGGGGCAGGGGGGGAGACCGCCTGGAGACGGGGCTGGAGGGTTGTAAATCGGGGCGCCAGTGACTCCCACTGGCTAGGGAGAGACACAGAGTCATCGGCCACCCGCTGGGCGCCTGGGAAGGCAGAAAGTGGGCAAAGGGGACCCTCCCCTGGGAGGCATGTGGGTCAGAGCAGGCCAGCAGAGGGGAAGCTGGGAGCCAGACGCCTGGGTTCTCTCCCCGGCTCTGGGAGGGGACTAGGGGCTGGTGGTTAGAGCAGGACCCTGGGAGCCAGGACTCCTGGGTTCTCTCCCCAGCTCTGGGAGGGGAGTGGGGTCTAGTGGTTGGGGGTGGGGGGGGTGAGGTGGCAGCCAGGACGCCTGGGTTCTCTCCCCGGCTCTGGGAGGGGAGTCGTGTCTAGTGGTTGGGGCTGGGGGGGTGAGGTGGCAGCCAGGACGCCTGGGTTCTCTCCCCGGCTCTGGGAGGGGAGTCGTGTCTAGTGGTTGGGGCTGGGGGGGGGAGCTGGGAGCCAGGACTCCTGGGTTTTCTCCCCGGCTCTGGGAGGAGCGTGGGGGCTGGTGGTTGAGTCGGGGCCCCAGGCGATGGTGCCTGTGAGCGGGGAGGGCCGGCTGACACATCAGCCGCAGAGGAGCCGGAAGCCAGGGGGCCCGGAGCGTGTCAAGCCCAGTTTGACGGCAGCTGCGGCTCCAGGGGTGACTCCGAACCGACCAGCGTGGCTTTGACTCAGCTCTCAGTCCGGCGGGGGGACACACCTGGGCTGGGGGGGGGCTTGTGAAATCCACCCAGGGCCCCGGGCCGCACAGTCAGCGTCTCCCCAGCCAGCAGAAGGCCAAAGCTTTCATCTCCCGGCCACCAGACCACAATGCACTGGGGAGGGACCTGGGGGGCGCCCCCCCACTCAGGCTCTTACGTGGGGCTGAGTCTGAACCCAGATGTCCTGGCGCCCAGCCTCCCCGCTGTAACCACTAGACCCCACTCCCCTCCAAGACCTGGGGAGAACCCAGGTGTCCTGGCTCCCCTTCCGAGGTGGCTTTGGGGCCAGACTGCCACATGTAATGAGGGAAACGAAGGAACCAAAAAATCCTTTTAACCCTGAAAAGCCCAACTTTCAGTTCAGCGCAGTGACCCCACCTGGGGCTCTAGGGGTGAGATTTCCCCCAATTGTCTAGACCCCCCATGAAGGCCCTGGGGTCTAGTGGTTAGAGTGGGCTGGGAGTCAGGTCTTGGGGTGCTTTTTCCAGTGTGGCTCTACAGGGGGGGTGCTGTGCTGGGGGGGTCTCAGCAGGGAGGGGCTCTCCCCTAGCCGGCAGTGCTGGCCCCCATGCCACAGTGCATTGCTGCATCCTAAACAGCCCCCCCAGGGGGGCCGCAACTCAGCACCGAGCGAGGGGTCCCTGTATGACCAGCCGCCGTGCCCCAACCCACAGGTGGCTGCATTGGTTGCTCCTAAGAGGCTTCGGAAGCGTTTTGGTGCCCCCAGGCCCGGGCTGCTGTCCTGCGTTCATCCCCTGAGCGGGGGGAGATCGGCGGGGGGGTGGGGGTGGGGGTGGGGGGAGGGAAGCCGAACGTGTGGGAGGACCGATTGGGCCTGGCTCTTGCTTAAGAGGCAAACAAGGAAGGAGATTTCCCCAGAATTCCCCTGCTGGATCCAGGGGAGAAGTAACTCCGGTTCCTAGTGACACAGTGCGAGCCCCGGCACAGGGACCCTGCTGCACCCCAGTGATGCAGTGCGAGTCCCGGTATGAGGACCCTTCAACGCCCCAGTGATGCAGTGTGAGCCCAGGCACGGGGATCCCGCTGTGCCCCAGTGATGCAGTGTGAGCCCAGGCACGGGGATCCCGCTGTGCCCCAGTGACGCAGTGCGAGCCCTGGCACTGGGATCCTGCTGTGCCCCAGTGACACAGTGCGAGCCCAGGCACGGGGATCCCGCTGTGCCCCAGTGACGCAGTGCGAGCCCTGGCACTGGGATCCCACTGTGCCGCAGTGACACAGTGTGAGCCCCAGCACGGGGATCCCGCTGTGCCCCAGTGACGCAGTGCGAGCCCCGGCACGGGGATCCCGCTGTGACGCAGTGCAAGCCCCGGCACTGGGATCCCGCTGTGCCACAGTGACGCAGTGCGAGCCCCGGCACAGAGACCCCACTGTGCCCTAGTGACATAGTGCGAGCCCCGGCACGGGGATCCCGCAGTGACGCAGTGCGAGCCCTGGCACTGGGATCCCGCTGTGCCGCAGTGACGCAGTGCAAGCCCCGGCACTGGGATCCCGCTGTGCCACAGTGACGCAGTGCGAGCCCTGGCACTGGGATCCCGCTGTGCCGCAGTGACGCAGTGTGAGCCCAGGCACGGGGATCCCGCTGTGCCCCAGTGATACAGTGCGAGCCCCGGCACTGGGATCCCGCTGTGCCCCAGTGACGCAGTGCGAGCCCCGGCACGGGGATCCCGCTGTGCCCCAGTGACGCAGTGTGAGCCCTGACACTGGGATCCCGCTGTGACCCAGTGATGCAGTGCGAGCCCCGGCACGGGGATCCCGCTGTGCCCCAGTGACGCAGTGCGAGCCCAGGCACGGGGATCCTCCTTTGCCCCAGTGACGCAGTGCGAGCCCCGGCACAAGGACCCCACTGTGCCCCAGTGACAGGCCAGTCACTGCCAGTGGAGATGGGGTGATGGCTCCTGCTGCAGAACTGCCCCAAGGACACGGGTCATGGATCTCACTGCTGTCCCTCTGGGGCTATGGGGAAGGTTATCTCACCCCCCACCCTCACTGCATTCCAGTGACCGCAGCCAGCATGCCCGCAGGCAAGCCCAGCACATCGCACGTCTCCCAGCCAGCCAATAATGGGCGCCCAGCGGCACTGGGTCAGTCGGTTCCCCAGAGTGCCAGAGATACAGGGCCTGATCCCCACTGTGGACCCACTAGACCAGATTTAAAACAACGGGGAGCAGCCAGATCTCCGTTGTGTCAGTCACTATCTATCACGACAGCCATCTCTCTTGCGGGTCCTCTGCATCTTTCTTTCTTTCTTTCTTTCTTTCTTTCTTTCTTTCTTTCTTTCTTTCTTTCTTTCTTTCTTTCTTTCTTTCTCAATAACCTTTCCCCCCCACCTTCTTTTTTCATACCCCTTTACCCTTCCCAAAGTCTCCCCAGCAGCCAGCTCTTCTCTCAGGTGTGTGCGTGAAGGGGAAGAAAAGAAAGTCACCGGAGTGTGTGTGTGTGTGTGTGTGGCGGGGGGGTGAGGCCTCTCCCAGAGACACCAGCGGTAGTGGTGGTGGCAGCGGTGGGATTAGAGCATGACTTCATCACCCTTTCCCTCCCCCCAAGAAAATTTTAAAGGGAGAGCGCACCGACTGGCAATGCATTCTAGAGATGTGTGTCATCTCTTGCCCTATTGCACGCCACCCACTTCAAAACGTGCACGGCAAGTCAGAGGAAGAGATTTTCGAGTGGTGATCTCTCTCTCTCTCTCTTGCGCTGCCTTTTTTTTTTCTGAATGGAAAAGGAATGAGTCAAGATGTGTCATCCTTTGAAAAAACACTCACACACTTACAGAGAGGGCCCTGCGCCTGGTATATAAAGAGCAATTTGTAGTGGTGTGACATGCACGCACACACACACAAAGTACAGTGAAGAGGTTGTGTGGCACTTTTTTTTTTTTCACCTGCGGGGGGGTGGGCGGGGGGGGAAGTGTGCGTGTGTTGATTTTTGTGTGTGTGTGAGTGTGAGTGTGTTGGTAGAGAAAGCCTAGGGAAACGATCACTTTCCCCCCCCCCCCCCATCTACCTCAAAAAAGTAATCCAAAAAAGCCCAGGGATTTTTGGAAAGCAGGTGGCCGCGAAGAAAATACGTTTGCCCCCCAAAACCCAACAAAAGTGGGCGAGCGAGAGAGAAAAAAAAGCCATCACCCGACTGTCCAAACAAACTCAAAAAGCAACTGACCAAAAAAAAAAAAGCCAAGCCAAGCAACCCACAAACTTTAAAATCCAAACCAGAAGAAAGGACAAAATATTGCAGGAGAAGAAAGAGTTAAAACTCAGGGACCCCACAAAATTACCTTGGCCTCAGAGCCACTCAGCCCCGGCCAACCCTAAAACCATGAAAAGTAAGTTCTGATTTTTTGCTCTTTTTTTTTTCCTTTTTGCCTAAATTTCCAAAAATGTTACTGCTCTTTTTTCCCCCTGCTTCGTGAAGTAATTTCTTCCTTTGCAATTCTCTTTCTTTCTAGCCCGCGCCGTGTGACTGGACCCTGTGTGTGCACGGAGAGTTACCTGCACACGTGGATTTAGAACTTGCACGCTGCATGTACTTTGTCTGTTTCACGTGTTGTGCGGATCGGTTACGGTTGCTTTCTGTCTTGCTGTACAGCTCGATGTCGTGGCTTATGCGGAAGCATGTGTGTTGATGCCCCCAGGCTGTGTCTGGGGCAGGCGCTGTATTGATCATTTGCAATGTGTAGGTGGATATTTAATGCACAGATGGATGCTTCTGTCTCTCTAAATGCAGATTATCAGCATACGGTGTATGTTGAAGGCAGGACATGTGTGGACCTTGTGGTTTGTTGCTTTACATTTGCAGTCTGTCTCTGCCTAGACTTGGAAGGATGAGATTGTTATCAGTAAATGCCCCAGCCGTTGATTTCACCGCCCAGGCACAAACTAACAAACAACTGGTCCCATTCGCAGCCATTGAAATGGACAGCAAAGTCGGCAAACTGTGGCTGGGGAACGTATCAGAGTTGGATGTAAGGGCATTTTCTGGGGCTATTTTTCTGGACAATTTGCGTGATCACTTTTTAGATCCCACAGGCCTCTCTTTTCAAGTCTATAGTGTCTCCTTCCCCCTGGAGTTTCCTCCACCTGGGAATTGGGAGCATTGAAACGGATTTAAAAGATGCTTAGGCCCCATTGCTGTGCACAAGCGTGCAAATTTAAGGGGGGCGGGGAGCTTCAACATTGAATTGTCTGTCGAAACGATGAAAATAGAAATTGCAAGCTGCCAAGCCTAGGAATATTTAATGCAGAGATAGATGCTGCTCACATAATAGTGTGTGTGTGTGATGCTCACTCCGCTCTGTGTGCGTGTATATTTACAGAGACACCTACATACTGTGTCTGTCTGATACTGATCATTTGCAATCCCTCTATCGCTTGCACTTAGGTGCATATCCAGTGCCCAGCGAGTTGCAGCTGTCCAGGGGTGGGCGAACTACGGCCCGGGGGCCGCATCCAGCCCTACAGACGTTTTAATCTGGCCCTCGAGCTCCTGCCGGGGAGCGGGGTCACGGGTGGCTCCGCACGGCTCCTGGAAGCAGCGGCACGTCCCCACTCCAGCTCCTATGTGTAGGGCCAGCCAGGGGGCTCCGCACGCTGCCCCCGCCCCAAGCACCGCCCCTGCAGCTTCCGTTGGCCAGAAAACAGGGCCAATGGGAGCTGCAGGGGTGGTGCCTGTGGATGGGGCAGGGCGCAGAGCCTCCTGGCTGCGCCTCTGCATAGGACCCGGAGCGGGGATGTGCCGCTGCTTCCGGGAGCTGCATGAGGTAAGCGCCACCCAGAGCCGGCACCCCTGACCTGCTCCTGCACCCCAACACCCTGCCCCAGCCCTGATCCCCGTCCCGCCCTCCGAATCCCTCAGTCCCACCCTCCTGCACCCCCCAGCTAGAGCCCTCACCCCCCCACCTGCACCCCACCTCACTGCCCCAGCCCGGAGCCCCCTCCCGCACCCTGAACTCCTCATTTCTGGCCCCACCTCAGAGCCCCTACCCCAAGCTCACCCCCTTCCACACCCCAACCCCCAATTCTGTGAGCGTTCATGGCCCGCCATACAATTTCCATACCCAGATGTGGCCCTCGGGCCAAAAAGTTGGCCCACCCCGGTCTATAGCAATGCTACTGCCAGCATGTTGTGTGGGTCTGGTGGGTCTCTGGTTCCTCTGTACGGTTCAGGGTGTGTTTAATGCGTAGACAGATTCTTCTCCTTTATTGACGGCTGCGTATATGCATGTCTGCATGCCCATGCCCTACATATCTGACCTGGTCTATGGGTCACGCGCAGTGGGTCAGTTTCTTGCCCCATAGATGCGGCTGGCTCACTGAGGGGCATGTCTGTGCCCTGGACGCCCCAGGTGGCGCGTTGATGGAGTAGCCTGCTGCGAGCATATCTCGCGCTGTGGGGCAGGCTGGGGAAACGCTCGGGCCGTACCAAGGTGGGCAGACACGCGGCGCACAGCTGGATGGATCACGGACCAGCCCCTCGGCCGGAGGGAGCCAACGAAGCCACGGCGAGTGCCTCCGGCTGGGGACCTGGCCCGGTCTGTCTCTGGGGAGGGGTTTCTTGCTGACTAGGTGCTTGTGTTCGAGTGATACGTGCAGCCCTATTGATCGATCTGTCCCCTGACACCCCCATCTAGCTAGCTATCCCCAGCCACCTCCTCCATCTATCCGTCCCCACATACGCCTCTCGGCATCTATCTATCTATCTATCCCCAGCTACCCCCCCTCTCTCCCCAGCTGCCCCCTCTATCTATCTATCTATCTATCTATCTATCCCCAGCTACCCCCCCCTCCCCAGCTACCCCCTCTATCTATCTATCTATCCATCCCCAGCTACCCCCCCTCTCTCCCCAGCTACCCCCTCTATCTATCTATCCCCAGCCACCTCCTCCATCTATCCGTCCCCACATACGCCTGTCGGCATCTATCTATCTATCTATCCCCAGCTACCCCCCCCCCAGCTACCCCCTCTATCTATCTATCTATCTATCCCCAGCTACCCCCCCTCTCTCCCCAGCTGCCCCCTCTATCTATCTATCCCCAGCTACCCCCCCCTCCCCAGCTACCCCCTCTATCTATCTATCTATCTATCTATCCCCAGCTACCCCCCTCTCTCCCCAGCTGCCCCCTCTATCTATCTATCTATCTATCTATCCCCAGCTACCCCCCCTCTCTCCCCAGCTGCCCCCTCTATCTATCTATCCCCAGCTACCCCCCCCCCAGCTACCCCCTCTATCTATCTATCTATCTATCTATCTATCCCCAGCTACCCCCCCTCTCTCCACAGCTGCCCCCTCTATCTATCTATCCCCAGCTACCCCCCCCTCCCCAGCTACCCCCTCTATCTATCTATCCCCAGCTACCCCCCCTCTCTCCCCAGCTGCCCCCTCTATCTATCTATCCCCAGCTACCCCCCTCTCTCCCCAGCTGCCCCCTCTATCTATCTATCCCCAGCTACCCCCCCCTCCCCAGCTACCCCCTCTATCTATCTATCTATCTATCTATCCCCAGCTACCCCCCTCTCTCCCCAGCTGCCCCCTCTATCTATCTATCTATCTATCTATCTATCTATCTATCCATCCATCCCCAGCCACCTCTCTCTCTCTCTCTCTCCCCAGCTGTCCCAGCTACTCTATCTATCTATCTATCCCCAGCTACCCCTCTATCTATCTCTCTATCCCCAGCCACCTCTCTCTCTCTCCCCAGCTACCCCAGCTACCCCATCTATCTATCTATCTATCTATCTATCTATCTATCTATCCCCAGCCACCCCCTCTATCTATCCCCAGCAACCCCCTATCTATCCCCATCCACCCCCTCTATCTATCTATCTATCCGCATCCACCCCCCTATCCATACTCATCCACCCTCTCTATCTACCCACCCCATCCACCCCTCTATCTATCTATCCATCCCCAGCTACCCCATCTATCTATCTATCTATCCCCAGCCACCCCCTCTATCTATCCCCAGCCACCCCCTCTATCTATCCCCAGCCACCCCCTATCTATCCCCAGCCACCCCCTATCTATCCCCAGCAACCCCCTATCTATCCCCAGCAACCCCCTATCTATCCCCATCCACCCCCTCTATCTATCTATCTATCTATCTATCTATCTATCCGCATCCACCCCCCTATCCATACTCATCCACCCTCTCTATCTATCTACCCATCCCATCCACCCCTCTATCTATCTATCCATCCCCAGCCACCCCCTCTATCTATCTATCTATCTATCCTCATCTACCCCCCTATCCATACTCATCCACCTTCTCTATCTATCTACCCACCCCATCCACCCCTCTATCTATCTATCCATCCCCAGCCACCCCCTCTATCTATCTATCTATCTATCTATCTATCTATCTATCTATCCCCAGCCACCCTCTCTATCTATCTATCCCCACACACACCCTGCCCCTGTGTGGCTGGTACCACATACTGACCACATACAATCTTGTCTGTTTTGGATGTGGGGCAAACCTGCAGGGCAGGTGGCTTGATGCTGTGATGGAAGCCCTGCGGCTGGCCCAGATCAGGAATCAGGGCTCGCAGGCTCTGGATTGCAGTGGAGATGGGCAGGCTCAGGCCGGGGCCCCAGCTCCGACACCCCCAGCTCTCCGACTCGGAGCCGCAGGCTGTGTCTGGCAGTGTGGACGTGCCCAGAGTGACATGCTTGGCCAGGGGTAGGCAAACTTTTTGCCCGAGGGCCACACTGGGGAATAGAAATCATATGGCGGGCTATGAATGCTCACGAAATTGGGGTTGGGGTGTGGGAGGGGGTGAGGGCTCTGGTTGGGGGTGCGGGCTCTGGGGTGGGGCTTGGGATGAGGAGTTTGGGGTGTAGGAGGGTGCTCTGGGCTGGGACCGAGGAGCTCGGAGGGCAGGAGGGGGATCAGGGCTGGGGCAGGGGGTTGGGGTGCAGGAGAGGCTCAGGGGGTGCAGGCTCTGAGTGGCACTTACCTCAAGCGGCTCCCAGAAGCAGTGACGTGTCCCTTCTGCAGCTCTTACGCGGAGGCACGGCCAGGCGGTTCTGTGCGCTGCCCCGTCCGCAGGCACCACCCCTGCAGCTCCCGTTGGAGCGCGTAAGAGCCGGAGTGGGGCCAAGTCACGTGGTGCAGCTCGCGGGCCGGCTTAAAACGGCAGTACGGCCCACGGGCCATAATTTGCCCACCCCTGTGCTAGGTGTATCTGTAGCCCTCCGGCCGGGCCAGGCTCTGGGCCTGCGCTGGGGGAAGAGGGAGACTTGGGGTGGGGAGGGGGAGTGGGGCTTCTGTCTCCTTATGTGCCTTAGGAGGGGCTAGTAAGGGCCTGCCTGGACTGGATTTCCTCCCCTGCCCAGGGCTGACCCAGGCCGGATTGCTCCCAGTGCCCCCTAGTGGCCACCCCACCAGATAGCTGTGACATGTGTAGGAAGTTTGGAGGGGTGTCAGCTGTGGGTGGAGGGGGTGTTACATGCAGGGGGTGAGGGCCTGGGCTCCTCCAGGGGCAGGGTGCTCGGGGGGCTGCAGAAGAGAGAGGGGCGTAAAGGGGAAGGATGGAGGGGTGGGGGGGCAGCGTGAGTTTGTGTAACCCCCACAGTGCTGGGAGAGCCTGGGGGCTGATGGGTACTTGGGACCTGCGTGTGAATGTGTGTGTGTGTTAGAGATGTGTGTAAAACGGTGTGTAGATCTGAGTATGTAGATCTGTGTTTCTGTGTGTAGATCTGTGTATAGATCTCTGCATGCTCTTGTTTAGATTGGGCGTGTGTAGATCCGTGATCTGTGAGTGTGTGTGTAGATCTGTGTGTGTTAGAGCTGTGTGCAAATGTGTGTGTGGATCTCTGTGTGTAGATCTGGGGTCTGTGTGTGTGTGTGTAGAGCTTTGTGTGTGTGGTCTTGTGTACATCTGTGAGTGTGTGTGTGTGGACCTGTGGGGGGAGGGGACAGTTGCTATAAGTCAATGGAGCTGTGCTGATTTACACAAATGGGGTGGGTGTGTGGGTGTGGGTGTTTAACCCTTTCCTATCCCATGGCACTCCCCCAGCCAGTGGGCCCTACAAATCCCTTTACAACCCAGACCCTGACCAAGCCCCTCTGCCGGGAGGATCCAGGCCCGGGGTCCCATGCGCTGCCGGCTCTGTGGGGTGGGGGGCCCCGAACAGCCCCCACATGCTGGGGAGGTGGCGGGGTCTGTGCAGGGTTCCCACAGCCAGCAGCATCCAAGCCGAGCAAAACGGAGGGCCTGGGGGCTGGTTACTCACCAGAGACAGCTGGGAAGTAAAGGAGGATGGTGGATAATAGGGGTGCAGGGAGATGGTGGGAGCACAGGGACTATGGGGGTGCAGGGGGATGGTGCAGGTGCAGGGGGACTGTGGGGGTGCAGAGGGACTGTGGGGTTGCAGGGGGATTGTGAAGGTGCAGGGGGACTGTGGAGACACAGGGGGATTATGGGGGTGCAGGGGAAATGTGGGGACACAGGGGGACCGTGGGGGTGCAGGGGGACTGGAGGAGTGCAGGGGGTCTGGGATGCAGGGTGGCTCCTGGGGGTAGGGGATGCAGGGTGGGATTTGGGGATACAGGGGGGTTGGGGCGGGGGTGTACAGGCAGGATTGGGGGAATTCAGGGTTGTTTGCGCAGGACGGGGGAGGGAGTATCTGGAAGTTGGGGGGCGGGAGCCCCTTGCCATTAACTCTTGCGTTGCTAGGTGCCAGGTGTCTTAGTCTGACGGGAGGGGTCCCCATCAGGCCCTAACAGCCCCCCCCCGCCTTTCCTTCCTTTCCATTCCATTCCCTCCCCCCATTTCCTGGGTTTCTCTGAGGGCTCCCCCCCGGCCCCGGTGCAATCTCTGGGGTGTGAGACCCAAGCTGGGAGCCCCCCATCTCACAATATCTCCCTCTCCCCTCTCCTCTCTGGCCAATGAAAAGCAGCGGGAGGGGGCAGCATTGGGGTTCAGTCCAGCCCTCCCTGACTTGTCTCCTCTCAGACCCTGCACCCCATGAGCATTTCACCCCCAGGACCCAAACCTCCCCCCTCCTGCGCACTCCCCATCTCGCCCCATAGGGCACCCCAGCCTTCCCCTACTGCCCCCACCCACACCCTCCCACCCCTACTCACCTACCCCGCCTGTCCCCGGCACCCCCCAGGCTCCCCCCAAACTATGCCCCTCCCCCACCCACCCCTGCATCCCACAGGCACCCCGTGCCCCAATCTACCCCCCTCCCCTCTCCTGCACCCCCTCCCCTTCTTCCCCCTACGCCCACCCCGCTCCTCTTTTGCCCCGGTTGATGTCCCATCTGCACCCCATGGGCAGCCACCTGCCCCACCCCCTCCACCTTGCAGCCCACGGGCAGGTCCTGCCCCACCCTGCCCCTCCCTCCCTCTGGGGCTGGGCCAGGTGTTCTGCAGTGACTCAGGGGGAGCAGGTCCCGGCAGGCGCTGGGGTGAGGCCTGGCATGGCCCTTGGGTCAGCTTCCCAGGGGTGGGGGCAGGTGGCTGGGCAGGTGGGGGGCAGGGGAAGGGGGATGGCTGGATGGATGGGGGTAGCTGGGCAGGTAGGGGGTGGGGAGCAGTGGAGGGGGGATGGATGGATGGATGGGGTGGCTGGGCAGGCAGGGGGTGGGGCCAGGGGAGGGGGGATGCACGGGGGGCGGATGACGGATCACCCTCATTTATAGTACTGGTAAATCCTTCTAGCTATCCCCATCCCCCCTCCACATCCTCTCCCTGCCCCCATCCCTCCTCCTCCTGTCCCCATGCACTCTCCCTGTCCCCCCCGGCCTCTCCCC
The DNA here is from genome assembly GCF_965152235.1 of Eretmochelys imbricata. NCBI lineage: Eukaryota > Metazoa > Chordata > Testudines > Cheloniidae > Eretmochelys > Eretmochelys imbricata. The sequence goes on from NC_135594.1 coordinate 12,977,865, forward strand.
TTCCCCATTCCCCCCTGCCCCCACCTCCTCCTTCTCCTGCCCCCATCCACCCTCCTCATCCCCCTGCCACCTCCCCTTCCCCATTCCCCCCTGCCCCCATCCCCCACCTCCTGCCCCCTCCCCATCCCCCCTGCCCCCATCTCCCACCACCTCCTCCTCCTCCTCCCCCCTGCCTCCACTCCCCACCTCCTCCTCCTCCTCCCCCTGCCCCCATCCTGGCATAGCGGGGTTCGGACCCTGGAAGCTGCTTTCCGGAGGCCGTGGGGACAGAAGGTTGAAGTAGCTGGAGGAGCAAAGCAGGGACCTAAACCAGCCCCCCAGGCTCCAGGCAGGACACTTGATCCCACCATAGCGGGGGAAGTGTGTGGGGGGGGAGAGCTGGGGGCTCGGCTGCAGGGGACACTGATCGGACTTGCTCTGGCCCCAGCGCAGGGACTGGCTGGCTCAGGGGGGCAGGGAATGGGGCCCGGGGTGTCTCCCCTCTAGGGGGCACCGGCTCCCATCCGGCTCCATGGCAGGGACTGGCTGGAGGGGGAAGGGGGATCCCAGCATAGGGGGGTTTGAGGGGGGAGGGAGGGGACTAGAATGGCCCAGCTGTGTGGTCTGCATGGAGGAGGGGCACACAAGGGGGTTACCGCCAATAACCCCAGCCTGGGGCAGTTATGGCTGGGGGGGACTTTAACCCCTTCGTGCCCCATTGGGAACCTGAGATTTGCCTCTTCCATGCAGCTGGGGGTTCGAGGAAGGGTGGTCCAGGGTTGTTCCTGGCCCTTCTGCCCCTCTACAGGCCAGGACTGCCCCCCCCACCCCCCAGTGTCAGGGCCTCTGTGAAAACACACCCAGTTCTGGGCTGGTGGCCCCCCCAAGTGACTCTTGGTTACAACAAGCAGGATGTAGGGCGGGGAGGGGGCAGGGGGAGGCAGCCACATTGGGTTTGGAACTGGTGGAGGAGTCCCGAGTTAACTGGGCAAAAGACCCTATCATAACAGCCCCTTCCCAGAGAGACCCTACAATAACAAACTGGCAGGGATGAGGCTGGGGGGGACTCTGGTGAACTCCAGGGCTGTGCGTGCTGGTTTGTTATTGTAGGGTCTCTCATGAAGGTGCACCGGCTTGTTATCATGGGTCTCTCATAAGCGCACACCAGTTTGTTATTGTAGGGTCTCCCGTAAACACTGACTGGTTTGTTATTGTAGGGTCTCCTGTAAACACTGACTGGTTTGTTATTTTAGGGTCTCCTGTCCACATAGATTGGTTTGTTATTGTAGGGTCTCCCGTAAACACTGACTGGTTTGTTATTGTAGGGTCTCCTGTCCACACAGATTGGTTTGTTATTGCAGGGTCTGTCACAAGTGCCTGCTGGTTTCTTGTTGTGGGGTCTCCAGTACACACAGCCTGGTTGGTTATTGTAGGGTCTTTCGTAAGCGCAGGCCAATTGATTATTGTAGGGTCTCCTCTCCTCCGTGCCCAGCTTCATAGCGCAAGGGAAGGGCCCAGATTCCTTCTGGCTGAGGGAAGCAGCAGACAGGAAGCGGCCAGGGAAGGAGGCAGGAGATAGACGAGAGATAAAGGCAGCTCTCCGGCCACAGCTGAGCTGGCTTCTCCGGCAGCCCCTGCCAGCTGCGCGTCAGGGCCGGAGAATCCCGCCAGCCAGCCAGCCAGCCAGCCAGCGCGGGGCAGGGCGGGGCGCAGGGGTCCTGGGAAAACAGGGAGAGGACGAGCGAGCGAGAGCCGTGACCTTTATCCCTCTGACATCCCATAAAAGACGATGCCCGACGGGGACAAAACGACCCCGTCCACACAGAAAGCGAGGACAAAAATCCAGCCAAGCCCACCACCCCGTTCCCGCGGAAGGGGCCGGGGCCGGGGCCGGGGCCGGGGCCGAGCTCGGTCGAGACAGAGGGTGAGCACGAGGAAGCGAGAGGGGCGACGGCGAAACAGCGACAGAGAGACATCCCGGCGAAAGGGGCAGAGCGAGGAGGCCGGAGGCGGAGGGAGCGGGCCCGGCTGGGAGGCGAGGGCCGGAAGCCGTGGGCGATGGGCTGGTCCCGGCCGGCGGGAATGCGCGGAATCCGGCCGGCCCGTCTGGTCCCAGGAATGCGGCCGGCCCCCGCCGGAGGAGAACCAGCGGCCCCCGGGAAGGGGGGGGGGGGCGCACTGTGTGGGGTCCGGCGGAGCACCCCACCCCAGAGCCAGTGTGCAGGGCCAGCAGGGGGCAGCACAACCTGTTGACATGCACACCCAGCATGTCTGGGATGGTGGAGGGGGGCAGGGGTTTAGCCACCATAAATGTATTAGCTGTGCTAATAGCTGGCCAGGGAGAGAACCCAGGAGTCCTGGCTCCCAGCTCCCCACTTCTCTAACCACTAGACCCCACTCCCTTCCTACAGCTGGGGAGAGAACCCAGGAGTCCTGGCTCCCAGCCCCACACTTCTCTAACCACTAGACCCCATTCCCTTCCTACAGCTGGGGAGAGAACCCAGGAGTCCTGGCTCCCAGACCCCCCCTTAGCCCCTCTCTCTCTCCCCCCACAGGCATTGTGTGCCGGCTGCTGGTGGCGCTGCTGAGTCTGTGTGAAGGGCTGCGGGGGCTCCCTGCCCCGCGCCTGAAGCCCTCTGACCCCCGGGCCGACTTCGACTCCATCATCAGCCTGGCCAAGAACCTGCTGAGTGACACCAAACACCTGTTCCATCACTTTGTACGTCCGGGTCTCCCCCAGCCACCCTGGGACCTGCCCCCGCCCCCGGATCAGACCCTGGGCACAGCTACCCTGGCCTCCCTCCTCCACCCCAGGCCACAGGTCCATCTACCCTGGTATTGCCCCCGCCATCTCCTTTCAGTCTATGGGACTGGTGTTGGGAGGGACTGGTGTGGTGAGAATACACACGGCTCTCCCAGCCCCACAGCCGTTCCCAGGGGAGGGGGCTGGGTGGAACGGCCTGGACCAGATCCGATCCCCTCCTTTCTCTCCAGAAATCCCGGTACCCAGCCGAGGGGGAGCACAAGATGGACACGTTGCCCGTGCTGTCCATGAGCGCTGTGGAACTGGCCAACATCCAGGTGAGCGGGTACACCCTGTGGGGGGCGGTTGGCAGCCTGGACCCCCACGTTCTATCCCAGATCTAGGTGGGGAGGGGGGTCGAGGGGAGGGGGGCTGGGAGCCTGGACTCCTGGGTTCTACCCCAGATCTGGGAGGTGAGTCGGGTCTAGTAGTTGGGGGGCTGGGACCCAGGACGCCTGGGTTCTATCCTCAGCTTATGTCCCTTTACATCTATATATAGAGGGGCTGAGGCCCCCCCACCTCTCCGGCCCCACTCCCACCAGGGCTGGGGGGGGAAGATGCTTGGCCACGTAGTGGGGCTGCAGTGCCCCTAGTGGCCATGCGCATTTCACCCCCCTCTCCCCCACTGGGGCCTCAGCCACTGATCGTAGGAGATCCTGGTGGGTGTAATGGGGCGGTGTGGGGGGGGGGGGAGGCTCAGGTCTAGGGGGATCCCAGCAGGTGCTGGGCAGGGATCCTGGCAGATCTTCGGGGCAGGCCCCGGGGGCTCCCCAGTGTGGGGGCTCCGTGGTCGTGGCTCATCCCCTCGTTGCCCCAGGTGCCCGGGGGCCTGGCGCGGCTCAGCGTGGACCTGCTGAACTACCAGAAGCACCTGGATTGGCTGCGCCGGGCGGGGCCGGTGCTGCGGCCCCTGGAGCAGGACTTGGGAGCCCTGCACGCCCGGCTGGAGCGCCTGGTCAAGCGCCTGGAGCACCTGGTACGGGGCGGGGGGGACACACACCTGTCCTGGCGGATGGGGCCTGTGGTACCTGGGGCAGGGCGGGGCCTGGGGGAAGGGGCGGGGCCTGGGGAGACAAACCTAGCATGGGGGGCGGGGCCTGGGGCAGCGGGTAAAGGGTGGGGCAGCGCCTGAATACACCCAGCATGAGTGGTGGGGGCAGGGCTGGGAGCAAGGGACGGGGCCTGGGGGGCTCTAGGGCTGGAGCCAGTGCTGGACAGATGGACACACAACACACCAGCAGGGGGCAGGTCTGGACACCCCCCCACACACACACACCAGCAGGGGGCAGAGCAGAACTAAACACACACACACACACACCTCAGCAGGGGGCAGGGCTGGACACCCCCCCCCACACACACACCAGCAGGGGGCAGGGCTGAACACCCCCCCACACACACACACACCAGCAGGGGGCAGGGCTGGACACCCCCCCCCCCACACACACACCTCAGCAGGGGGCAGGGCTGGACACCCCCCCCCCACACACACACCAGCAGGGGGCAGGGCTGAACACCCCCCCACACACACACACCTCAGCAGGGGGCAGGGCTGGACACCCCCCCACACACACACACCTCAGCAGGGGGCAGGGCTGGACACCCCCCACACACACACACACCAGCAGGGGGCAGGGCAGGGCTGCACACACAACACACCAGCAGGGGGCAGGGCTGGACACCCCCCCACACACACACACACCAGCAGGGGGCAGGGCAGGGCTGCACACACAACACACCAGCAGGGGGCAGGGCTGGACACCCCCCCCCCACACACACCAGCAGGGGGCAGAGCAGAACTAAACACACACACACACACACCCCAGCAGGGGGCAGGGCTGGACACCCCCCCCACACACACACACACCTCAGCAGGGGGCAGGGCTGGACACCCCCCCACACACACTCACACCTCAGCAGGGGGCAAGGCTGGACACCCCCCCACACACACACACACCTCAGCAGGGGGCAGGGCTGGACACCCCCCCCCACACACACACCAGCAGGGGGCAGGGCTGGACACCCCCCCCCACACACACACACCTCAGCAGGGGGCAAGGCTGGACACCCCCCCACACACACACACCTCAGCAGGGGGCAGGGCTGGACACCCCCCCACACACACACACCTCAGCAGGGGACAGGGATGGACACCCCCCCCCCCACACACACACACCAGCAGGGGGCAGGGCAGGGCTGCACACACAACACACCAGCAGGGGGCAGGGCTGGACACCCCCCCCCCACACACACACACCAGCAGGGGGCAGAGCAGAACTAAACACATACACACACACACCTCAGCAGGGGGCAGGGCTGGACACCCCCCCCCACACACACACCAGCAGGGGGCAGAGCAGAACTAAACACATACACACACACACACACACACACCCCAGCAGGGGGCAGGGCTGGACACCCCCCCCACACACACACCTCAGCAGGGGGCAGGGCTGGACACCCCCCCACACACACACACCTCAGCAGGGGGCAGGGCTGGACACCCCCCCCACACACACACCAGCAGGGGTCAGGGCTGGACACCCCCCCCCCCCCACACACACCTCAGCAGGGGGCAGGGCTGGACACCCCCCCACACACACACACCTCAGCAGGGGGCAGGGCTGGACACCCCCCTACACACACACACCTCAGCAGGGGACAGGGCTGGACACCCCCCCACACACACACACACCAGCAGGGGGCAGGGCTGGACACCCCCCTACACACACACACACCAGTAGGGGGCAGGGCAGGGCTGGGTGCACGCACACCCCCCCCCAGCAGGGGGCAGGGCTGGACACACACCCACTCTCTCTCTCTCTCTCTCCCTCCCCCCCACAGATGTCCAGGCTGAACTTGCCCCGGCCCAGCGACCCGCTGCCCGTGCTGCCCTCGCACGGCACCCACTGGGCGGTGGTGCAGGCCGGCCACGCCCTCTTCCACAGCCTGCACCTCTACCTGGACTGGGCCGCCCGCGCCCTGGTTCTGATCCGCAACAAGCTGTGACGACCAGCGCGGTGGGGGGCCCTGTCCCGGGGACACCTGGGGTCCCCCATCCAGCATTCCAGGGCACAGGGGTCCTGCCCCCCAGCTGTGGCACCCACTGGGCCCCCCCACACCAATAGGGGGTGCAGGGACCCTGCCCCCAGCCATGGCACCCATAGGGCCCCCCCACACCAATAGGGGGTGCTTGTTGGCTAGCCCCCCCGATGTAGCAAACTCTTATTTATGCAACCCACTATTTATTTATTTATTTACAGTAGGAGATGGGGGGGAAGGGGGCTCGTTAGCCTTTTCCTTTTTTTGTATTCATTTCTTGTTACAATTCTCCTCCCCCCCTCAATCTGAGGGGGGGTTATCAAGGCCCTTCAAGCGAAGGAATGAAGAAATGGGGCTAGAGGAGGAGAGTCTCATCCCCCCTCCCCCTGCATTTCACTCCTATCCCTACCGCACTGGGGCTGTCCCAGCCCCTCCTTCTGTGGGACCCTCCTCTGTTTGCTTCTCCCCCTTTCCATCTTTCCCCTCTCCTGTCTTTCCTTCTTTCTCTCCTTCTTTCTTTCGCTCCTTCTGTCTTTCATTCTCTCTTTTGTTCTTTCTCTCCTCTCTTTCATTTGCTTGTTCTTTCTTTCGTTCCTTTTGTTTTTTGCTCCTTCTTTCGTTTGCTCTTTTGCGCCTTCCTTCTTTTGTTCCTTTGTTCACTCGTTCCTTCTTTCTTCTCTCTCTCTATTCTCTGATTTTCCCATCCTTTCCCTCTTTCTTTCTATAGTCTCTTCTCTCTCTCCTCCTAGGGCAGCAGTGACTCCTAATGGCCGTGCTGCTGAACTGCAACCCCCAGGCTATGTAATTACAGATGGTCCATCCTTCATTTCCTGATGGGGGGCGGGGGGGGGGAATTTATTGCTGTCCGGGGTGAGGACGGCGCAAGAGCCACTCTCATGCCTGCGCCGGCCCTGGAAAGCCTGCGGCACTGTGCTCCGGAAGTTCACCACAGTCACAGATGCTGCTGGCCCTGCAGAGTTAATGGTGAAAAAGCAGAAGAGAGCAGGACTCCTGGGTTCTCTCCCCAGCTGTGGGAGGGAAGTGGGGTCCAGTGGTTAGAGCGGGGGCTGGGAGCCAGGACTCCTGGGTTCTCTCCCTGGCTCTGGGAGGGGAGATCCCAGACACAAAGTCACTGAGATCAGGGTCCCATCAGGCCAGGGCACTTCCCAGACACAAAGTTCCCCTACAGATGTTTACCCCCTACCATCCCGGATCCCGCAGCTGGGCCGTATTTCCATATAACCGCCCCCCCATCTCTGTATTTATGCCCTTGCTTTGGGTCACTCCACCCTCACGCTATTTATAAATCCATTGGATGTTGCTGTTTTAAATTATTTAATTTATTATCTATGCCAAGATTGGGTTGTTTGGCTAATTATTAATTATTGTTATTATTTGGGTCACGTTCACCTTATTTATTGAGCCAGCGATTTACTCCTTTTTTAAAAAAGCTTTAAAAAGAAAAAGAACGTGGAAAAGAAATACCGTTTTGAAATAAATCCTAAGCGGATGGACAAGGAATGCCGGTGTCTTGATTGGGCGGGAAGGGGGGCTCTTGCATCTTCATGGGTGGGGGTTGGGGGGGCAACCGCAGGCACAGACTCCTGCTCCGCAGCCCTAGGGACACCCCTCCCCCCCGGTCTAGAGCCGGGCTAATGAGTTTTTGGACCTGGGGATCTGGTTCCAGCCTGGTACATAGGGAGGGATCAGGTGTTGCCGGAGCATCGGGGGCTTCAGCCAGGGAAGTTCTGGGTCTGGCCCGGAATACAGACAGGGATCCGGGTGGGGCAGGGCGGAGCTGGGGCGGGTCTGGTTCTGACCCACTGCAGAGCCAGGGAACAGCTGGGAAATCCAGAGCTGGGCTGGAAAGTCTGCAGACCTGCAGGGGGGAGGATCGGATCCGGTACTGAGCTGGGAGGGGTCCGCTAGGAGCCAGGGAGAAAAACCACAACCCCACCCCACCCATCCTCCCAGAACTTCCCCCCACCTACCCAACCCCCCAGAGCCTCCCTCACCTGCCCCCTGCCCATCCCCCCCAGAACCTCCCCCAACCTGCCCATCCCCCAGAGCCTCCCTCACCTGCCCCCTACTCATCCCCCCCAGAGCCTCCCTCTACCTGCTCATCCCCCCAGAGCCTCCCCCCACCTGCCCCCTGCCCATCCCCCCAGAGCCTCCCCATCTCCCCAGAGCCTCCCTCCACCTGCCCCCTGCTCATCTTTCCTAGAACCTCCCCCCATCTGTCCATCCCCCCAGAGCCTCCCTCACCTGCCCCCTGCCCATCCCTCCACAGCTCCCCCACCTGCCCCTTGCCCATCCCCCCAGAGCCTCCCCCCACCTGCCCCCTGCCCATCCCCCCAGAGCCTCCCTCCACCTGCCCCCTGCCCATCCCCCAGAGCCTCCCCCACCTGCCCCCTGCCCATCCCCCCAGAGCCTCCCTCCCCCCATTCGACCTTCCAGCCCCACTTCTCCCCACAGCTCCAGTTGTCCCAGCCGCAGGCTCATGTGATCCCCACATCATATGATCCAAGGTTAATCCCCCCCCCCTCCGAGCTAGTCCCTCCTCATTGGCCTTCCGGGGCGCTTCCTCCAATCCCCATTGGCCACTCCGAACGCCCGTTGCCCTCTGGGCCCCGCCCTCTCACCCCCCAAGGGTCCGCGGGGCGGGTCTAGAACCCTGAGACCAGCTGGAGCCGGGTAGTTGGCAGCTCCCCCACGTGGGTCGGGGGCGCCTGGACAGAGCGACGGACAGAGCCCGGTGCCGGGGGGGGCGGGGCGCCGGGGAGGGGGTGGGGTGGGGTTGGGTTGGGTTGGGGGGCGGGAATCCTTGACCCTAAACCTCTTCCTGTGTTGGGGAGCGACCCCCATCTGCTTTAGCTCTCCGGCGTTTGTGGGGCTGGGTGTGGGGGGCAGAGGAGGGTGTGGGGGGATCCACTGTCTCCCTGATCTGCCCCCCCGGTTTGGATCTACCCCCCACACCTCAGATTCACCCCCCATTTCCCAGGGGGCGGGGAGAGAAAACTTTTCTCCCCTTCTGATCTCCGAGGTGGAAACTTCCGTGTTTCGGGGGCGGGGTTGCCACGTGGAGGGGTTCCCGAATTTATAAAGTCGGGGTGTCCCGTCCCCCCTTGTCCAGTCCGGCGGGGGGGAGTTCAACTGTAACCCTTCCCCCGCATTGGGAATCAAAAGGGGAAGTGTGGGAGGGCAGGGAGCAGGAGGGAGTGGCTAGGCCCCCCATTACGTTCCCACTCAGAAATCCAGTTGGGACCCCCCCACACACACACCCTGAACCCCCCAACCCCAGACCTCTGGAAATCAGGAATTCTGCCCCCTATTGAGCTCCCTCAAAGAGGTCTGGTGAGTGACTTTGATTCTCATGAACGCCCCCCATCCAGTTAACTGAACCTGACCCCCCCCACCTCGCTGCCCCCCATTTTTTAAAATCGCTGATTTTTTTTAAACTTTGGCCCCCCCAAAATAACCCAATTTGGGGGTTTGTGAAAACTTTTAAAAAACGTTTTCCCCTAGATACCCTGCATTCCCCAGGATCCCCCCCATCACACTTCCGCACCCCCCCCCCGCCCCAGGACTCCCCTCACGCCCCCAGGTGCCCCACCTCTGGCTTTGGCCCCTTCTGGGGGCAGTGGGGGGGTGTTTAAGAGCCTGGGAAACAGAGGGGTCCCCCGTTGGTCAGAGCTAGAGGGGAGGTGCCTGGATCCCCTGACTGGGGTGCAAGAGGGCAGGCTGCCTTTGGAAGACGGGGGAAGGGGGCTCCAGGGGAGGGGAGCAGGGCATGGAGGAGATTTTTGGGGAGGAAGGGGAGTCGGCCTCCCCTGCGCTCTGCGAAGAGCTGGTTTCGGGGCTGGCCGCGGGGCTGTATGGAGAGCTGGAGCGGCTAGTGGGGGCCTACGGGCGGGGGGCAGTGGCCGGGCTGCTGCCCCAGCTGGTCTCAGTGCTGGAGGCTCTGGAGCGAGCCGGTGGGCAGATCCGGGAGCGGGATGAGGCGCTGGAGCTGCTGCGAGACGACCAGCTCGGGCTCCTGGGCCAGTACGAGCGGGAGCGGGCCGGGCGCAAGAGAGCCGAGGAGGTGAGGTGCCCCCTGAGCCGGACCCGCAGCCCCCCACCCCATCCCCTGCCCAGCATCCCCCAATCCCGACGTGCAGCCCCCCACCCCATCCACCACATGGCGCCCCTCAATCTTGACCCACAGCCCCACAGCACGGTGCCCCCTGATCTGGACCCACAGCCCCCCACCCCGTCTCCTGACCAGCACCCCTCAATCCTGACCCGCAGCCCCCTTGTGTGGTGCTCCCCAGTCCCAACCCACAACCCCCCACCCCATCCCCCGCATGGTGCCCCTCGATCCAGACCTGCAGCCCCTCCACCCCATTCCCCACATAGCTCCTCAATCCCGGCCCGCAGCCCCCCCCCCGCACGGCGCCCCTGGATCCCGGCCCGCAGCCCCCCCCCCGCACGGCGCCCCTGGATCCCGGCCCGCAGCCCCCCCCCCGCACGGCGCCCCTGGATCCCGGCCCGCAGCCCCCCCCCGCACGGCGCCCCTGGATCCCGGCCCGCAGCCCCCCCCACACGGCGCCCCTGGATCCCGGCCCGCAGCCCTCCCCACACGGCGCCCCTGGATCCCGGCCCGCAGCCCGCCCCTGCACGGCACCCCTGGTTCCCGACCCGCAGCCCTCTGTGCCGGGGATGCAGTCTGGCGCCCGGACTCTTGGGTTCGCTGCCAGTGGCCTGTTCTCTGCAGCGCTACATGGAGCTGGAGGACGCGGTGGAGCAGGAGCGCAAGGGTCACAGGGCGGCGCTGAGCCGGCTGGACGGGCAGAGCCGGCGGCTGGAGGACAAGGCCCGGAGCTACGCGGACCAGTGTGAGGGCCGGAGAGCGGGCCGGAGGCGCTGGGGGGGTCGCAGGGCTGGGGCGGGGGTCAGGGAAGAAACAGAGGGTGGTGAGGGAGCCCGGGGGGGGACAGTGCCAGGGCTGGGGGGCATCCAAGGGGCTGTGGGGTCAACAGGAGGGGGACTCTGGGGGGAGGCTCCCCCCACTGGTGTCTCAGCATACTTAGGGCCCTACCAAATTCATGGTCCATTTTGGTCAATTTCACGGTCATAGGATTTTTAAAATCATAAATTTTGTGGGTGAAAGCAGACAAAAGACCAGATTTCACGCAGGGGGACCAGATTTCACAGTCTGTGATGCATGTGTCGTGGGTGTGAACTTGGGAGGGCTCTAAGCATCAACCTAGAAACCCTACAGTAACAAAGCGGGGATCCCCAGAGACCCTACAATAACAAAGCAGCCTCGGTAACTGAGACCAGATGAGATCAAACAGCAGCAGCTTGGGCCCTGGCGTCTCCCCGACGGGTTTTTCCGGCTCCCCAAGACCGGGGTGGTGGGTGGGTGTGGGCTGTGTCAGAAAAGGGGGATTTCCAGTGCCAAGAGGCACAGGGTGAGGCCCTGCCCCCTCACTGGCCCCGCCCCCTTACTCTGAGAGGGTTGGTGGCAGCATGGGGGCTGGCTGGGGGCAGGGGACAGCAATGGGGGCTGGCTCCCTGCAGACTCAGGATGGGGGGGGTCACTCGCTTCTCTTCCCCCCACCCCCGGCAGTGGCCAGCTTGGAGGAACAGAAAATTGCCTTGCTCAAGGAGCTGTCAGCCCTGGCCCAGACCCACGGCAAGGTGAGACCCCCTGGCCCCCACGGCCACCCCCTGCTGGCCCCATCCCCACAGCTGCCCCCTGCTGGTCCCGGGATCCCATGACTCCTACTGGCCCCACGCCCCATGGCCCACCCTTGGCTGCTCCCCCCCAGCTGCCCCATGCTAGCCCTGCCCCCCATGGATCCCCACACCTGCCCCTGCTGGCCCTCCCAGCCGCCCCCGTCACTGCCCCTCCTGGTGCCCCCTTGTGGCTGGACGTCGCCCCGCAGGACTGGGTCACGTTAGGGGTGGGGTCGGGGGGAGGGCGAGTGTGTTGTCCATGAGGGGCACTAGCCCCCACCCCCTTGTCATTGGCAGATGGTTCAGAGCTACAAGGAGCTGAAGGCCCTGACGGTACCACCCCCTGCCCCTGTGGCCCCCCAGCCCAGCAGGTATTAGTCACAGGGGGTGGCAAAGGAGCTGGGGGGCACTGTGCTGTGAGGAGGGGGGGCTCAGCAGGGGGGCGCTGGGTTGCGGAGAGCCGGGAGGGGTCTGGGTGGGAGTGCTGTGCCGGGGAGAGAGGGGGTGTGTGATAGGGAGGGGGCTCTGGAGGTGGGGGACTGGGAAGCTGGGGAGGCTCGCTGGGGGTGCCAGGGTGTGTTGGGAGCTCAGGGGGTGGGCACCAGGGAGGGAGGGCAGCTCGACCCACAGGGAGGGGGCTCGGGCAGGGAGTGGGGGGGTACCGTGGCGAATGTCTGACCTTTGACTTCTCCCCCCAGTGCTGCATCCGACCCCCACTGGCCTCCCCTGTTTCTCCCCAGCACATCGGACCCTGGCTGCCCCGGACCCCCCAAGGTGGGTCCCCCGCATTTGTGCAGTGAGTTGCTGAGGGCGAGATGGGCTGCTGGGCTGACCCCTCTACCCCCTCAGGGGGTATCTATGGGGCAGTGGGGAGCTCGGAGGAGTTCAGAGAAGGGAGCTATGGGGGAGATTCTCCTGGGGGGATACATTTGCGGGGGGGGAGGAGGGTTGCCCTGGATTAGGGGGTTCCCCTGGGGAGTACCTTGGCAGAGGGGGGTTGCTGTAGTGGGTAGGGGCTCCTTCGTTGTTCATGGGGGGCTGGTGGCTTGGCACCTTTCACCAGGGTGACCTGGCTCCAGGCCTTCTCCCAGGGCAAGGGGAGGGGGCACCCCAATATCCAGTGAGGGGAGTCCCTTCTCCCTGACTTGGCCTGCTCCTCACCCCGTCTGTGTCTGTTTTGGGGGGTGTAGGGCGCTGCGGAGGTTCCGGGCCCAGCCCCGGCGGAGGGGACCCCTGACCCCCTGCAGGACGGGGCAGGCCCCACCGGGAACAGCCACCCGCTGGCTCAGGAGCTGCCTCTGCCCACCAGAGACGGTACGGAGAGTGTGTATGTGGGGCCCAGGGCCTCTCCCCTCTAGGGGGCGCTGGCTCCCATCCAGCCGCAGGGCAGGGACTGGCTGGCTCAGGAGGGTAGGGAATGGGGCCTTTCCCCTCCAGGGGGCAGCGGGGTGCGGGGGGGAGCTGGCTGTCTCGGGGGTGTGGGGGTAGCTGGCAGATTGGGGAGCCAGCAGTTTTGACTTGTCTGTTTCTAGGCTCCCCGCAGAGGTGCCAGGAGTTGGCCGAGATCTTGAGCTCCACCCCGGAGTTGGACCGCACTCCAGATCTGCCAGCCAGGTAAGAGGGCTAATGTGCCCTGTGGCAGGCCCTGAAACATCCCCCCCACAGCCCCTGTTTCTCTTCATGAGCCTGGCACCGGGGGAGCCCCCAATTCCCAGAACATCCTGTATGCCCACAATGGTACTCCCATTCCGGGCACGACCCCTTTCCAGTGCCAGTCTCCGCTCCATGGCTCCGTTCCGGTGCATGCCTGTCCCTCTCCTGTCCCCCCAGCACGGGAGGCAGCCAGATCGGGCTCGTGGGGCTGCAGTGAAGCAGGGGAAAGATCCAGCCTGGGGCGGGTCTGGGGAGTTTGGGAGTTGGGATCTGGCATGAGCAGTGTCCGATTCCCGGCTTGGCGTGGCTGGCTCTTACAGCCCGTGGCCAGCCCCCTAGCCCCAGCACAGACATACCTCCCAGCCCGGCAGGTAAACTGAGGCACAGGCTGGGGGAAATATCCTCTCCTTGCCATGTTCTGGTTCTAATCCATCCGGCCCCCAGCGCACTGTCTCCGCTGCGGGGGAGGATCTGGGGGGGTGTGTCCCGGCTCTGACTGGGCGTGTCTCTGCCCCGCAGCCCCCCAACCCCCCAACGCAACATGGAGTCGCTGTTCGCTGAGGTGTCGGGCCTGAGCCTCGAGCTGCTGGGGGACGTGGACGAGGGGGCCGATCTGCAGGGTAAGCTCAACGCCCCCCCCCAGCCTGGGCCGACCCTGGGCCTGGTGCCCACCCTTCCCCGACCCCTTTCCCTCCCCATCCCTGCACCAGTGTCTCTCTCTCACCTGCTTCCTGCCCAGCTGGGCATCAGGTCCTGCCCTGCCCAGCCCCTATCTGGCCCCCTGATATGGCCCCCACATGCCCGCAGCGCCAGGCCACGGGTCTCACTCCCAGGATCCAGCCCTGGTGCCCCCGTGTGGCAGAGCAAAGGGAGGCGTTGGGCCCTAGGGACTGGGGGGTTTGGGGTGGTCAAACCTGCCCCCCCACATTGACTCCCCCTGTCTGCAGGTGACGCCGTGCAGACCCTGATGATGGAGAACGCCGAGCTCCGGGATACCAGGTAAGAGTCCCCTGAACCACCACACCCCAGCCCTCTTAGAGCCTCCGCTCCTCCCCAGCTCTTACTGTGTGGGGGACCCAGAGGAAAGCCCCATCCCTGGGGATCTGAATGGAGACCCAACAAACTTGATTCACAGTTGTGGGGAAAGGCCCTGGGGCCAGATGGGAGCTGGCGCCCCCTAGAAGGGAAAGGCCCCGAGCCCCATTCCCCACCCCCCTGAGCCAGCCAGTCCCTGCCCTGGGGCTGGATGGGAGCTGGCGCCCCCTAGAGAGGAAGGGGTGCGGACGGCCCGGGCAGAGCTCACTGTCGCTCCCTGCAGGCTGGTGCTGGACACTGCGCGCCGACACCTCATTGCCCGGGTAGAGGAGCTGACGGGCGAGCGGGAGTCGCTGCGGGGGGAGCAGGACAGGGCCGCCGAGGCCCTGAGCCGCTGCCAGGGGCGTCTGCGTGAGACCGAGCAGGATCTGAGCAGGTGAGACTGGGGTGGTGGTGGGGACGGGGGACACAGACCCCCTGGGGTGCCCCCTGGCTGGCTCTCTTCCTGCCATGCCAAGCAGGTGACCCCTCCTGGGTCTGTGGCACGCGGAGACACACCCAGCTAAGCCACTCACGAGCCACACGCAGGCTGAACACCCCCCCCCCCCGCTCAACGTCTTTGGCCCCCCCAGTGTTCTTGTTGCCTTCAGGGTGGGTGGGGCAGGAGAGAGGCCCTGGGCTGATGTCACGGACCCCAATTTATACCCCCCAGGCCAGGGGGAGTCGATTGTTTTGTGGTCAAGGTGCCAAATTTCTTGGTCCAAATCCAAATTCCGGAGAAAATAATAAAACAATCGTAATTATCATTATCGTGGGCGGGGTGGGAACCCCCAGTTGGGGAGGCTAGTCCCCAGCCCCACCCCTTTTGCCTGAGGCCCCGCCCCGACACTGTCCCTTCTGCCCCCCCTCACCCGCCAGCGTTCTGAGCGCCCCTAGGCAGAACTAACCCCGAGCACTGGCCCGCTCACCGCACCTGCCCTGAGCCCCAGGCCGCTGGCCTCCCCGGTTCAACCTGAACTGCCCGCCAGCCGGGCTCTGAGCTCCAGGCTACAGCCCGAGCCTTCGGGGGACAGGGGAAGCGAGGGCGGGGCCTTGGGGTGGAGTGGGCGGGGCCTTGGGGCGGAGTGGGAGGGGCCACAGCCTGGGTTCGGGGAGGCGTGGCTTCCTCTGGCCTATTATACCCGCTCCCCAGGGTCATTATAAAAAGTAAAGCAAAAGAATTTGGGGTCGGCTCCAAGGTGTCTGGGGGTCCGGATTGTTCCTGCAGCCTCTCGACTGCCCCTGCCCCGATCCGTGGGCGCAGAGAGGTATCGGCGCAGACGGGGGTCGCGGGGTCGCCAGGCCCTGCTGAGACGCTGTGGGGCAGGCCTGTGGGGCGAGCGGATCGTGGGCCATCAGCACGTGGCAGGCTAGATCGGTCCTTTGTCGCCAGCGAGCCCGGTCTGGGCGTCTCCCAGACTCCCGTCGTATTTCAGTGACACACACGGCGAACTGCTGAATATGTGGTTATGCGAACTGCTGAATATGTTCCCACCCCACCCACGATAATGATATATGGCACAGGGTGTCATTTTGGGGTACAGGGTGTCACAGGGCCCCCCCAACGACACCGCCTTCCTCCATGTCCCTCTGTGTCCCGGAGCCCGCAGGCCTAGGACCCCCAGCCCAACCTGAATTGGGGCCCCCTCTTGTCCGAGTCCCCCAACGTCCAGCTGCAGGGGGTACACACCAGGGTCTGACCCCTCCTGACCCAGGATGGGGAGGTCTGAGCCCCATTAAAGGGGTGATGGGTACAGGTGGGTTTTGAGGACCCAAGATCTCGTCCCATTGTCCAAAGCCAGTTTGGGGGCCCTAAAATAATCTTAACCCTCCCCCCAACCCAGGATATGACAACATCGGCCCTGGGCTCCTCACCCCCCAGCTCTGCCGTTGCCCCTTAATCCTGACCTGCAGCCCCGGCTAGCCCATCCCTGGGCTCCCCACAGCTCTGCTGGTGCCCCTCACTCCCGACCCGCAGCCCTGGGCTCCCCACTCTCAGCTCTGTCCCCAAATTGTTCTTTCCCCTCATTTTAGGATTCGGCAGGAGCTGGAGGAAATCAAGAAGCAAAACAGTGACGACGCTGAGGTACGAGATGGAGGGGAGTGGGGTCTAGTGGTTAGAGCAGGGAGGGCTGGTACCCAGGATTCCTGGGTTCTCTCCCCAGCTCTGGGAGGAGAGTCGTGTCTAGCGGTTGGTGGGGGGGGGAGCTGGGAGCCAGGATGCCTGGGTTCTATCCATGGTTCTAGTGGGCATAGGATCCCCTTGCTACCCCAGGCATGGCGGCAACCCTTGGGGGGGCAGCTATGGGGGAGAACAGTGAGCTCCCCTCTCACTTCTCCATTGCTCTGGCCTAGCAGCTGACCCACAGGCCGGGCGGGGGCAGGGGGGGAGACCGCCTGGAGACGGGGCTGGAGGGTTGTAAATCGGGGCGCCAGTGACTCCCACTGGCTAGGGAGAGACACAGAGTCATCGGCCACCCGCTGGGCGCCTGGGAAGGCAGAAAGTGGGCAAAGGGGACCCTCCCCTGGGAGGCATGTGGGTCAGAGCAGGCCAGCAGAGGGGAGGCTGGGAGCCGGACGCCTGGGTTCTCTCCCCGGCTCTGGGAGGGGAGTGGGGCCTGGTGGTTAGAGCAGGGGGGGCTGGGAGTCAGGACTCCTGGGTTCTCTCCCCGGCTCTGGGAGGGGAGTGGGGCCTGGTGGTTAGAGCAGGGGGGGCTGGGAGTCAGGACTCCTGGGTTCTCTCCCCGGCTCTGGGAGGGGAGTGGGGTCTAGCAGCGGGGCGGGCGGGGGGCTGGGGGTTATCAGTGACTCCTGTGGCAGGTGGAGGCCCCGGCCTCGCAGCGGAAGCGGTTCACGCGGGCGGAGATGGCGCGGGTGCTGACCGAGCGTAACCTTTACAAGGAGCGGCTGATGGAGCTGCAGGACGCCGTGAGGCGCACGGAGCTGCTCCGGTGAGAGACCCTGACAGATGGGCCCCTCTGCTGGGGTGGGGCGGGGGACCCGGGGACCCCTCGCCCGGCGCCGGGACGCGGCCCCTCTGCTGGGGTGGGGGCTGGGGACCCGGGGACCCCTCGCCCGGCGCCGGGACGCGGCCCCTCTGCTGGGGTGGGGGCTGGGGACCCGGGGACCCCTCGCCCGGCGCCGGGACGCGGCCCCTCTGCTGGGGTGGGGCGGGGGACCCGGGGACCCCTCGCCCGGCGCCGGGACGCGGCCCCTCTGCTGGGGTGGGGCTGGGGACCCGGGGACCCCTCGCCCGGCGCCGGGACGCGGCCCCTCTGCTGGGGTGGGGCGGGGGACCCGGGGACCCCTCGCCCGGCGCCGGGACGCGGCCCCTCTGCTGGGGTGGGGCGGGGGACCCGGGGACCCCTCGCCCGGCGCCGGGACGCGGCCCCTCTGGGATGGGGGGGCAGGGGCTGGGTATTCGAGGGTCCTTATTTAAACTCCTTTGTAAGCCGCTCATGTCAGGCTGGGGCGGTGGCCCGCCCAGCCCCTGGCACGGCCCTGGGGGCCCCTGACACACGACTTTGTTTCCTCCCTTCAGAGCATCTCGGGAGGTCCAGGCGGCTCAGATGAAGAAATCATCCTTCTGGAAATTGTACGTCCATGACCCCCCCGCCCCGTCCCCCCCAGTTCCCCCCGCCGGGCGAGGGCCGCGTTCTTCACGGGGTCTCTGAGCTGCTTGTTTTCTCTGCGTAGCTTCGACCGGCTCTTCAGCCCCAGCGACTCCCCTGAGCGGGTCCCGGCGTCGCCCCCGGTGTCTGAGCACAGGGGCAACGGGGGCAGGGCGCCCCCCACTGTGAGGTGCCTGCCCCTCCCCGCCTCCCCCACAGAGTGAGTATGGACGGGCGGCCCCAAGCGCCGGACAGGGGAGGGGGTGGAGGACGGCACCCCCTAGCGCGAGGCGGGGGAGATGGGGCAGCGACGGGAGGAGGGCAGACGGAGGGCTGTGCCCGCTAGTGTCTGTGTGTCTCTCTGTCCCCAGCACAGGGGAGCCCCCCAATCTCTCCCCCCAGCAGCAGAAGCGGGACCTTTACCGCCAGATCCGCTCCCACATCTGGAAGCAGCACGGCCGGGCCCCGGTTCACGGCTGGAGCCCCCCGGCCGTCCCCCAGGTAATTGCCCCCCAGGGTGCCGGGAGCTGGAGGGGTGGGGGTGGAGGTGGGGCAGTGATTGGGACACACTGTCCCTTTAAATCCCCAGGGATGGAACGGTCGGGACGAGGTTTGGGGGGGCGGGGGGGGCCCCGCAGCTGAGCCCAGGCCTCTCTCATTGCAGGTTCGGGCGGAGCAGGCTGAGGGCCAGGACCTGCCCATGCTGGCGCAGCTGCGGCTGCTGGACCAGAAAGATCCCAGCACCAAGGTGAGGTGAGGGGCTCAGCAGGAGGCGCTGGGCTGCAAGGAGCGGGGCAGGGGCTCAGCAGGGGGCACTGGGGCTGCGGGGAGTGGGATGGGGGGGGCTTGGCGGGGTGTGTTGTGCCGCAGGGAGCGGGGTGGGGGGCTGCAGGGGGCACTGGGGCTGCGGGGAGTGGGGCGGGGGGCTTGGTGGGGTGGGGGGCTGCGGGGAGTGGGGCTGGGGGGCTTGGTGGGGTGCGTTGTGCTGTGGGGAGCGGGGTGGGGGGCTCAGTGGGGGGCGCTGGGCTGCAGGGAGCGGGGCGGGGGCTCAGCAGGGGGCACTGGGGCTGCGGGGAGTGGGGCTGGGGGGCTTGGTGGGGTGCGTTGTGCTGTGGGGAGCGGGGTGGGGGGCTCAGAGGGGGGCGCTGGGCTGCAGGGAGCGGGGCAGGGGCTCAGCAGGGGGCACTGGGGCTGCGGGGAGTGGGATGGGGGGGCTTGGCTGGGTGGGGGGCTGCAGGGAGCGGGGTGGGGGGCTGCAGGGGCACTGGGGCTGGGGGGCTTGGTGGGGTGCGTTGTGCTGTGGGGAGCGGGGTGGGGGGCTCAGTGGGGGGCGCTGGGCTGCAGGGAGCGGGGTGGGGGCTCAGCAGGGGACGCTCTCCCCTGGCGGTCAGGGCTGGTCCTGTTGCCCCAAGCTGGCACTAAGCTGGCAAAGGTCTATAGGTATTGAAACACCAGAGTAACCATCCCCGGCACCACAGCCCAGAGGTGGCTGCATCTCAGTGCTGGGCGAGGGGTCCCTGTATAACCAGCCCCTGCACCCCACCCCAGAGGGGCTGTATCTCAGTGTTTGGGGGGGCCAGCAGTGGGGCTGGGTCCGACATCTCATCCCCACTCTCTCCCTCCCTCCCAGTTGTGGTGTGCCGTCGGGATGGGGGTGCCTAGGACAGACGGCGGGGACTCGGTTAGTGTCGGGCGCGCAATCCCTCCCATCTCTGCAGTGGTCCCTTCCTTTGCTCCCTGATGCCAGGGATGGATCCGGGGACCCCTTCCCTCCCCCCCATGTGGGAGAGACCCCATGTCTCCCTGGTTGCGGGGGTGGCATGTGGGGCACTTGACCCCTCCACGGCAATCCTATTTGGTGACCCTTCCTGCCCCTTTGGATGGTCCCCCCCAAAGTAGAGGAGACTCCCCAAACCCCCACTGTTCTCTGAGGGTGGAGCACAGACAGGGGGCCTATTTTGGGGCGTGCCCTGGCCCTCTTCTTCTCAATCTAGGCAGCCCCCAAACTTTTGGGGAGACCTTGCCCCTTGAGCTAATGCCGTACTTCAGGGCACCTCCCCTTTTTATCCCCAGGGGACTTTCAGTGGGGTTCAGTGGGTCTTGGGGAGCCCTTGTCAATCAGTGCTAAGCCCCACCCCCCTGAGGGGAGGGGACAGTGTGGGGAGGGGTGGGGTCCCCCTCCCAATAGGTGCCCGGCTTTTGGGTCCCTGAGCCAGCCTTGCAGGGTGCGAGCATCTGTGTGTCTCCCCCAGGGGGCACCCCAGCCTGCCCCACCGAGCCTGGTGTGGGTCTGCTCTGGGACACACTCAGCCAGTGAGGTCACGGTGATGGATGCTGCCCGCGCCAACCTCGTCCTGGCCCAGTTTGTGCTACCCAACACCCATGTGCTGTGTGCCGCCTGGCTGCCCGGTGAGTGTGGGGCACAGGGCTGGGGAGGGGTGGGGGGCAGCTGTATGGACCACAATGGGTGGAGGGAGCTGTATGGACTGGTGTGGATGGAGGGAGCTATATGGACCGGGATGGGGGCTGTATGGACTGGGGTGGATGGAGGGGGCTGTATAGTCCGAGGCGGATGGCTGGAGGGGGCTGTATGGCCTGGGATGGGAGCTATATGGACCGGGATGGGGGCTGTATGGACTGGGGTGGACGGAGGGGGCTGTATATTCCGAGACAGATGGCTGGAGGGGGCTGTATGGACCGGGATGGGGGCTGTATGGACTGGGGTGGACGGAGGGGGCTGTATATTCCAGGACAGATGGCTGGAGGGGGCTGTATGGACCGGGATGGGGGCTGTATGGACTGGGGTGGCTGGAGGGGGCTGTATATTCCAGGACTGATGGCTGGAGGGGGCTGTATGGACCGGGATGGGGGCTGTATGGACTGGGGTGGCTGGAGGGGGCTGTATATTCCAGGACTGATGGCTGGAGGGGGCTGTATGGACCGGGATGGGGGCTGTATGGACTGGGGTGGCTGGAGGGGGCTGTATATTCCAGGACTGATGGCTGGAGGGGGCTGTATGGACCGGGATGGGGGCTGTATGGACTGGGGTGGATGGAGGGGGCTGTATATTCCGGGACTGATGGCTGGAGGGGGCTGTATGGACCGGGATGGGGGCTGTATGGACTGGGGTGGATGGAGGGGGCTGTATATTCCGGGACAGATGGCTGGAGGGGGCTGTATGGACCGGGATGGGGGCTGTATGGCCTGGGGTGGCTGGAGGGGGCTGTATATTCCAGGACTGATGGCTGGAGGGGGCTGTATGGACCGGGATGGGGGCTGTATGGACTGGGGTGGATGGAGGGGGCTGTATATTCTGGGACAGATGGCTGGAGGGGGCTGTATGGACCGGGATGGGGGCTGTATGGACTGGGGTGGCTGGAGGGGGCTGTATATTCCAGGACTGATGGCTGGAGGGGGCTGTACGGCCTGGAAGAAGGATGCTGTGCTGCGCAGGTTATACAGGCTGTATACGGCCCTAGCTTCCATCTCACGGACCTGGCTGTCCCTGCTAGGTCACCGGCCACCCAGTGCCGAGAGCATGGAGCTGGAACCCGAGATCCTGGAAGACCCCCTGGCCCCCGACCCCCCAGAGCTAGAGGAGGAGATGGGGACCCTGGACGCGGACAGTGATGGTATTGGCACCACGGACACTGTCTGGCTGGGCACCCAGGAGGGCAGGTACGGAGACACCCCTGTATACCCAGCCCCCGCGCCCCACCCCAGAGGGGCCGCATCTCAGCACCAAGTCCCTGTATACCCAGCCCCCGCGCCCCACCCCAGAGGAGCCACATCTCAGCGCCGAGTCCCTGTATAACCAGCCCCCGCGCCCCACCCCAGAGGAGCCACATCTCAGCGCCGAGTCCCTGTATAACCAGCCCCCTTGCCCCACCCCAGAGGTGGCCGCATCTCAGCACCGGGTGCGGCATCCCTATATAACCATCTCCCCCTCCCGCCGCCCAGAGGGGCCGCATCCCAGCGTCAGGTCCCCGTGTACCCAGCCCCCGCGCCCCACCCCGGAGGAGCCACATCTCAGCGCCGAGTCCCTGTATAACCAGCCCCCTTGCCCCACCCCAGAGGTGGCCGCATCTCAGCGCTGTCCCAAGCTGTCATGCTCTTCCTCCAGCATTTCCATCTATTCAGCTGGTTCTGACTGGCGCCGGTGCTTGCGGACGGTGCAGCTGAAGGACGCCGTGCACAGCGTGGTGTGAGTGTGGGGCTGGGCCCGGGGGGGACAACGGGGGCGTCGGCCAATGATTCTTGCATTGGCCGGGTCGGTGGCCGGGTCGGCAAGAGCCAATCCAGGCGTGGTGACATCCTGTCTTGGGCCAGCTGCCGTTGGGAGAGAGACCCGCTCCGGAGCTTTCCCAAATAGGGTGGCCCAGTTGCGTTGGCCATATTCCTCGAGGTTTCATCCCATGACACAGTCTTGAATTCAAGATTCGTGTGAAATTCCTGGAGACTCCAGGACGATCCGGGAGCATTGGCCATCAAGAGATGTGGGTCTGACACGAGCAAATGCCTCCCCCAACCCAGCTCTCGGATGACTATTTCCGTCTATCGAGGTTGAGAAATGTCCAGCTTGATCACCGGTCGTGACCTGACTTGTCAGCATCGGGCGTCAACTCGCCCGGGAAACGGCCTCAAAGAGGACCCTCGTTAGTTCCCCAGCCGCGTTAGCCAGACTTGGCCTCTGGAATCCTGCCGGCGGCTTAAGAGTCGGGTGCGCCTGCGATTGCCCGCCACGTTTGTCTCCGTGCCCGTGGGGCCAGCCCTCGCGTCTGTCAGGGCCCAGTGCAGGGGGCTCCTGGCAGGCATCAGGAGCCCTCTGGCGACGGGTTCCTATGCGGCCCAGGTCCCCGTTGGGCCGGGGCGACCCGCCCCATGTCAGGCCGGCGGAGGTCCGTGGCCACTCATGACCGCTGTGAGCCAGGCTGTCGGGTGATCGCAGGCGCTGTACCCTCGGGCTGGGGGCCTTCACCGAACTGCGGGCCGCCCCAGGGCATGCTGGGGTGTGGCCCTTGGCGTGAGTGGCCTGGCCGCCCGCTCCGATTGGCACGCGCGCTCTCTCTCTCTTATAGCCACGCCCAGGGCCGTGCAGTGGCTGCACTGGGGAACGGGACCGTTGTCGTCTTCCACCGGGACGCCAGTAAGTACCAGACCCCCCATCCCCAGCCCCCCCGCAGCCCCCTACCCCACTCACTCCTCTCCCTTGCCCCCTGCAGCTGGCCGCTGGGACCTTCAGCGCCCCCGGCTGCTGGACTTGGGGCGCCCCCACCAGTCTATCCGCTGCGCGCTGGCTGTGGGGGGCCAGGTCTGGGTTGGCTACCGCAACCGGGTCTACGTGGTGGAGCCACGCAGCGCCAGGGTCCAGGTGAGGTGGGGCGGTGGGGGAGCCGGGGATCAGTGAGGGTACAGGGAGGGGAAGGTGGGGCAGTAGAGAGCTGGTGGGGGAGCAATCAGGTGCAGGGGGTGGGTGGAGCCAGGTTGAGGAGCCGGGGGTCGGGGGGTTCACTCAGAAGGGAGCGAGGGATCATGGAATCCAGAGGTGATCTCATGGGACCCACTTAGAAATAGTGGAAGATCCTGGGGATCCACTCAGGTGGGGGTGCGGCACACCGGCAGGATCAACTCCCGTGATGATAGTAGATCTTTATGGAGATCTCATGGGACCCATTCAGGGGGGTGGGGATCGACTTGGGTGATATCAGTACATCTCCTGGGATCCACTCAGATTGTGTTGGGGGTCTATGGGATCTTGGGGGAATTGACACGTGATGGAAGTAGGTCTTATGGGATCCACTCATGGGGTTGGGGAGCCATGGGGTCCTGTGGGATCAATTCAGGTGACACTGGTAGATCTCATGGCATCCACTCTGGTGGGGTGGGGTACTCGGGCAGGAGCATGTGGGATCGACTCTTGTGATATTAGTAAATATACATGCTGATCTCATGGGATCCACTCCGGTGAGATTAGGGTATCCACGGGGTTGCATGGGATCAACCCCGGTGGTATCAGTAGACCTGGTGAGATCCACTCAGGTGGGGTTCAGGGAACCATGGGATCCTGTGGGATCAACTCAGGTGAGGTTGGTGGATCTTGTAGGATCCCCTTGGATGAGCATGGGGGGGTCATCTCAGGTGATCTTGCAGGTCCACTCCTGCCATGGGGTTCCAATGGGATCTTGGGAGATTGATTGGCTCAACTAGGCTGGGGATGGATTCGGCGTGCCCTCATGGGTCCGATTCAGGGGAGTGAGGGATCTGCCAGCCCTGCCTCCAGCCCTTCGCTCTGCTCCCCCCCACCCCCCAGTGGTACTTTGAGGTGACCGGGCACCCCGAGAGCCAGGTGAGGCACATGGTGTTGGCGGGCGACGGAGTCTGGGTCTCGGTGCGACTGGACCCCACCCTGCGCCTCTTCCATGCAGCCACGGGCCAGCCCCTGCAGGAGATCGACCTGACACCCTTCGTCCACAGCATGTTCGGTGAGTGGCTCGGGGAGGGGGGGGAATGGGGCGTGGGGCGTTTCCCCTGTGTGGGGCGCCGGCTCCCATCCGGCCCCAGGGCAGGGACTGGCTGGCTCAGGGTGGGGTCTCATCAGCCCCGACTCTCTCTCTAGGCCCGAACACTCTGGGTTTCTCCCTGCACGTCTCGGCCCTGGGCTGCTTCTCCCAGCGGCTGTGGATCGGCACAGCCAGCGGCACTGTCTTGACCGTGCCCTTCGCACCGGGTGAGTTGGGGTGCTTGGGGGAAGGGGGTCCCCCAGGCATGGCTCAGATCCCACGGCCAGCCCAGCCCTGCCGGTGTGAGGGGGGGAGAGGGGCGCGGGTGTGTGTGTTTCTCCGGGATCCCATGGGCAGTGGGGGGGAGGAGGGGGCCAGCATCCTGCCCAACTGGGATGGGGGCGTGGGGGGCAGAGGGTCCTCAGTTAGCCTGCTGGGGGGAGGGTCTCTGCAGGCCACACCCCCAAAGCTCTGACCCTCCCCATCTCTCCTGCCCTCTTCAGAGTTCTCAGGGCGCTCAGAGCCCCCCCCGGCCACTGGGTCCCAGCCAGGCCCCTCGCCCGCCAGCACCCCCTACTGTGCGATGGAGAGCGCCCAGGCTTCCTACCACGGGCACCGTGATGCCGTCCGGTTCTTCGTCTGCATCCCAGGTACCTGCCAGGAAGCCTGGGTTCTGTCCCCGGCTCTGGGAGGGGAGTGGGGTCTAGTTGTTAGAGCAGGGGGGCTAGGAACCAGGACTCCTGGGTTCTCTCCCTGGCTCTGGGAGGGGAGGGGGGTCTAGTGGTTAAAGCAGGGGGGCTGGGAGCCTGGAGGCCGGGGTTCTCTCCCTGGCTCTGGGAGGGGAGTGGGGTTTAGGGGTTAAAGCAGCGGGGCTGGGAGCCTGGATGCCAGGGTTCTCTCTCTGGCTCTGGGAGGGGGGTGGGGTCTAGTGGAGATGTGGGGGCTGGGAGCCAGGATTCCTGGGTTCTCTCCTCACTCAGCTGCAGCCCTGGAGCGCTCCCTAGAGGTAGTTTCTGGGGTAACAGCTTGTCTTCCCTTCCCCCCCCCCCAAGGCTGCCTTAACCCTTCGCTGGCCGGGAGCAATAGCCAGGAGGAGCGGGCTGGGCAGAAGCAGCCCACAGCTTTGGTGCTGAGCGGAGGAGAGGGGTATATCAATCTCCGGATTGGTACGTGCCTTGTGGGGGGGTGGGAAACAGCGCTTCTGTGGGGGTCTCCAGATACCCAACCCCCGCCCCACCCCACCCCATCCCATCCCAGAGGGGCCACGCCCAGTGCCAGGCAAGGGGTCCCCATATACCCAGCCCCCACGCCCCAGCTCAGAGGTGGCCATGTCCCAGCACTGGGCGAGGTGTTCCCATATACCCAGCCCCCGCACACCACCCCAGAGGTGGCCGCATCCCAGCATCGGGCAAGGGGTCCCCGTATACCCACGCCCCACCCCAGAGGTGGCCACGCTCAGCGCTCGTTGTGGGGCGCCCCTGGGGCTGCTGTGACTCTTTTTCTCTCTCTCTCTCCCTTCACAGGGGATGACACGGACGATCAATTTGGGGACCTCTTGGTGGCCAACCCCCATCTGCGCCGCTCGGTGCGCAGCCACCTCATTGTGTGGCAGGTCCAGGCCTGAGGCTGGGGTGATGGTCGCAGGCGCTGGGCCTGGCCTGCCCTGTGAGGGGCACTGTCTGCTCCCTGGGGAGCCACTGTGTCCACCCCATCACACTCAGATACCAGCTCTGGGCTTGGGGGGTAGATCTTCCAGCTCCTGATGGGGGGGATGTGTGTGTGGGGGGGCTGAGTTAACCGCTTGCTGCCCAGGGTCAGGATGATGCTGTGACCCGAGTTGCTGGTGTTCAGTGGCTGCCGAGGGGGCTGGGGCGGGGGGATAATTGGCCTGTCTCCCTCCAGCCCCCCACCCCATCCATCTACTGGATCTTCCCCATGTCCCTTTGCAGCTGCTGCCCCCACCCCCGTTCCCTGCCAGTCTGAGCCCCCCACTGACACCTGCCCCACACCTCACCAGAACCCCTGGCCCTGCCCCCTTTCCCAACCCCCTCCCAAACTCCCCTTCCCACCTTGCCCTGCCCCTGCTAGACCAGCCCCTCCTCACCATGTCCCCCCCCCGACTGTCCCCCACATGCCCCCCCCCAACAAAGCCCCCCCATCACAGCTCTGTCTGTCCCAGCTTCTGGCCCTCCCTCGCAGCAGGGGGACCCCACCTCCAAGCCTGGCTACTGTAGCTCCTCTGTGCCTTTAAAGGGGGGTGGGGCCACTGTCACACTCAGGAGTATAGATGGCAGCTGCCATCAGGAATATTGTTTACAAGCTCCGCCTCCCTTCCAGGACCCATACATGTCTCAGGGCCCCTCCCCCTGCTGCCACCTAATTTACATCCCTCCCCTCTGGCTGCACAGACTCCGCTCTCCCTGGCAGGCTTCACCCACATCTCAGAACCCCTCCCTCTTTTGTCCTTTTACATGCAAAGTGGGTGGGGTAGGGTGGAGTCCTTGGCCCTTGGGTTCTCTCCCTGGCTCTGCTAGATCCTCCCCCTGCTTTGTGCCTCAATTTCCCTTCTGTGCACTGGGGCAGTGGATCCCCAGGCCCTTTCCTTGAGGCTTTAGGGCTTGGAGCCTGGCCCTGAAACCACCCAATGGAATCCATACTGACCTTAAGCCAGGGGGTTGGGGGTCTCCTTGTACCCGCCCCCCCGCACTGGAGACACAGGGGGGGCAGGCTAAAGGGGCTTTTTCCCTGCACTGAGTTACCCCTACCACAGCTCCTCACTGGGGTTATGCCAGCTGCCCCCTCCCCAGGGCTTCTCTGCCTCGTGGGGGGCACAGGCATGGGGTGCCCCATTGCTGCTACACGCTCAGGGTTGGGCTCTGTCCCATCTGTGAGTCTGTCTGAGCCACGCCACCCCCAGCAGCGTCTGGGAATCTTTCTGTGGGACAATTTCTAATAAAGCTTTATTTTTCTGGGCTAAAATGTTGTTAGGGTGGTACGCAGTGAGCCGGTGGGGGGCTCCTATCTGGCCCAAGGGCAGGGGTCTGGCTGGTTCAGGGCACTGGCTCCCATCCAGCCCTGGATGGTGGGAGGAGGGGAGGAACTGGCTGGCTCAGGGGTGTGGGGAATGAGGCACCCAATCTGGCCCTAGGGTGGGGGGAGCTCCCTGGTGTGCAGGGTAGCAGGGATTGAGGGGCTGGGGGAGTGGTAGGCTGAGAGGGGGACGGGCAGGGAGCCCCCCTGGCTCTTCCCCAGCCTCCCACATCGGGGGTCCCTGTGTGCTGAGCCATGGGGCGGCGGGAGGTTTGACAAAATGCTTTTCCGAGCACAAAAGGCTTTTCCAAGACCTTCGTCTCTGGGCCAGGGTCGCCACTTCGCGCCCCCTTCTCATGCCAAAATCAGGCCTGGGCAGGGGGAGGGAGCTTCAAGAACTGGTTCGGCCCCCCTCCCCTGAGCTTTTGGGATTTTCTGCCTGAGAAAAAGGTCCAAAATCTCCCGCTTTTTACCCCTGAGCTTTCCTTCTCGTCTCCATTTCACAGATGGGGAGACTGAGGTGCAGGGAGGGGGTCTGCCGGCAGGCCAGTGGCACAGCTGGGAATAAGGCCCAGGTTTCCTGAGGCCCTGGCTGGTGATCTACCCACTAGGCCCCACTGCCTTGCTTTTCCCAGACCCCACCCCGTACCTCCCAGCCTGGCTCCAGGGCTACCTTCCTTCCAGCTCTTGTGCTTCTGGGCTGCCAGATTGGTCCCCTGCCCCCGAACCTCTCTGGGGCTCTCAGACCTGGTTCAGGTGGCTTAGTGGGTGTGGGACAGCCCTGGGCAGGGACCCCAGTGCGCCAGGATCTGTGCCCGGCTCTGCCCCCAGCCTGCCTCAGTTTCCCCAGCTGCAGGAGGCTGTTCCCGTCTGAACTGGCACCAGGTGGGTGTTTCTCTGAGATGGGTTTGATTAGTCGCGAAGGGCCGGGGTGTCTGACCATGGCGGAGCTCGGGGATGGGGGTCCCAGCGCCCCCGCCCCCGCGATCCCACAGCCAGGGCTAGTCACGCAGGGGCTCTAGGGGCGGCAGCCCAGGACTTCGGCTTTGGAGGACCCCCCCGAAAAAACAAGGGGCGCAGGTAGCTGAGACTGGAGGCACCCCCCACCTCCCCTAAAAGTGACAGGTGCTGAGGGGCCCCTTGGGAAACCCCTATGGGGCAGCCCCACGCCCCTAACATCACCCAATGAGGGAACCCCAAAGCCCCCCCACCTTCAGAAGCCACCTCCGACGTCACCCACTCCCTGATTGGGTGGGGCGTGGTCTTTGGAACGTTGTGTCAGCCCTCCTTCCTCTCTCCCCTGCGTGATTGGATAGGAGCTAACGGGGGCGTGGTCTTTGAAACCTTCAGCAAGGCTGGACTTATTAAGTCATCCCCTCCCTCTCCTCCCAGATTGGGTGAGAAAGGGAGGAGGCGTGGTCTTTGGAACGTTGTGTCAGGCCCGCCTCGGTGTACATCATACCCCTTCCCTTCCCTGATTGGGTGGGAGGGGGGGCGTCGTCTTTGGAAAGTTTTGTCAGGCCAGCCTCTGCGAACATCAACCCCCCTCCCTTCCCTGATTGGATGGCTGGGCTGGAGGAGGGGGCGTTGTCTTTGGGACGTTCCGTTTGGCCAGCTGGGACAGCTCTCAGCGCGCTCCCATTGGCTGGGAGCCGAGGGGGAGGGAGGTGGTGGGGGCGTGGCCTACCCTGCTTGGGCGTCTCTGATTGGTCGAGGGTGGGTTTAGCTAATTAGGACCTTGGGGAGCAGCTGGTGGGGTGGGGGTGTTCTAGGGGAAGCGCAGAGGTGAGTGGGGCAGAGCGTGCAGGGGCGGGGGCGCCCAGGGGACCCACCCGCAGGGGCATGGGCTGGTCAGGGGACCCTGTGAAACCGGGGCGCAGGCAGCCCAGCGCGCCCCACGGACCAGGCGGGCTGAGTCCTCGCCCCCCCCCCCCCTAGCGCTTAACTGGGGCACAAGCAATTATCTCACTGACACACCAGCCCGCACTGCCTGGCCCCCAAACCGCGGGAGCTGCTGAGCCCGGAGAGATCAGAGTCCCCCGCAGGGCGGGGACTGGCCGGCTCGGGGGGGCGGGGAACGGGGCCGGGGCCACTCCCGTTCAGGGGGCATCCGCTCCCCGTCCGGTCCCATCCTCTCCTCTTCTTCTGGCTGCAGGGGCAGAGATGGCGCTGGCCCGGCTCGGGAAGGTGTTTCCCAAAACCAGCATCCTCTTCCTGTGCGACATGCAGGAGAAGTTCCGGCCCAACATCGCCCACTTCCCCCAGATCGTGGCCGTGGCAGCGCGCATGTTGCAGGTGAAATGCCCCCGGGCAGTGATAGGGGTGCTGGGTTTTGGGTGGGGGGGTCAGAAGGGGGTGCTGGGCCCTGGCAGTCAGGGCTGGCCCCAATGCACTACTGAGGGGTGCTGTCCCGTTGCCCCAGTGTTTTATGCAGCTGTCAAAAAGTGGGCCTATCCCACCCCAGAGGTGGCTGCGTCTCAGCACCGGGTGAGAGGTCCAGCCCTTGGAAATGTGACGTTCAAGAGGCTCAAGGAGGCAGCTGATGTCCCCGGGGGCGGGGGGAGGTTGCGCTTTCTGGGTGTCCTGATGAAAACAGGGCAGAAAGGGCCAAAGGACTATTAGGCAGTTGCAGACGCGGGCCACTGGATGGCGGCCTAGCCCTGGAGGATTGATGGTCATTAGCACCCCGTGAAATATTTTCTACTATTTATAATAGTTCGGGAAGGGTTGGTGGGAATTCCATGTTATTTCATTTTATCCAGCCTGGGTCAGGACCCGCCCTTGGGGGCAGGTCTAGGAGGTGTTGGGACCTGCCCCTGAAGGGGTGGGGCCTGTAGGGGGGGAGCTTTTAATTTTTCACATTTCCAAAAATCACCAGACTTTCATGATAATGCTGAGCATTCACCCCCTCCCATAAAGCTTATCTCTAACTGCTAGACCCCACTCCTCTCCCAGAGCCCAGGAAGAGAACCCAGGAGTCCTGGATCCCAACCCCCCTGCTCTAACCACCCCCCCCCTCACTCCCCAGGTGGCACGGCTGCTGGAGATCCCGGTGGTGGTGACGGAGCAGTACCCCCAGGGGCTGGGCCCCACAGTCCCTGAGCTGGGGGCCGAGGGGCTGAAGAAGTTCCCCAAGACCTGCTTCAGCATGCTGGTCCCGGAGGTGGAGCAGGAGCTGGGGGCACTGCCCCACCTGCGCTCTGTGCTCCTGTGTGGCATTGAGACCCAGGCCTGCATCATGGTAGCGGGGGGGGGGGGGGGCTGGGAGGGGACCCAGGAGTCTGGGTCAGTGCCCTTGTGAGAAGCTACCCACTGGGGATAGGACCCAGGAGTCCGAGTCAGTGTTTGTTGGGGGGTACAAGGCTGTCTGGGCCAGGGAAGGGCAGGGGGTCCAGGCTGGCTGGGCCTTGGCTGTGATTGGGGGGGGGAGGGGTTCGGGCTGGCTGGGGCAGAGCTGTGGTGAGGGAGTGGAAGCGGGGGGTCTGGGCTGGCTGGGCCTTGGCTATGATGGGGGAGGCGTGGTCCGGGCTGGCTGGGCCAGGGCTGTGATGGGGGGATGGGAGTGGGGGTCCCGGCTGGCTGGGCCAGGGCTGTGATGGGAGTGGGGGTCCCGGCTGGCTGGGCCAGGGCTCTGACCCATCTCCCTCTCCCCAGAGCACAGCGCTCGACGCCCTGGAGCGGGGACTGGATGTTCACGTGGTGGCCGATGCATGCTCCTCCAGAAGGTCTGGCTGTGGGGCT
This sequence comes from Eretmochelys imbricata, assembly GCF_965152235.1. Lineage (NCBI taxonomy): Eukaryota > Metazoa > Chordata > Testudines > Cheloniidae > Eretmochelys > Eretmochelys imbricata. The sequence continues at coordinate 13,009,019 of NC_135594.1, forward strand.
GGGATGGTGGCAGACAGGGGTCCTGGCTGGTAGAGGAACTGGGGGCACGGGGAGGAGTTCCCGGCAGATGGGACTTGGTGGGAGTTGCGGGCGGCCTGGGCTGGAGGGGGCTGAGATGAGCCTGGCTTCAGGGGTTCCCAGCAAACAGGACGGGGGGAAGTTGGGGGGGTGGGGACCTTAGCTGGCGGGGATGCGGGGGAGGCAGTGTGGCTGTGGTGGGGAACTGGAGCGAGGGGGGACCCCTGCCCCCCCACCCATGGCCACCGTGACGTCTCTCTCCCCCAGCCAAGTGGACCGGCTGGCGGCCCTGTCCCGCCTACGGCAGAGCGGTGCCTTCGTCACCACCAGCGAGGGGCTGATCCTGCAACTGGTCAGAGATGCTGCCGACCCCCGCTTCCGACAGGTACCCCCCTGCCAACCAGCCCCCCTGCCCTGGGGCCGAATGGGAGCCGGCGCCCCCTAGAGGGGAGAGGCCCCAGGCCCCGTTCCCCACCCCCTGAGCCAGCCAGTCTCTGCACTGGGGTTGGATGGGAGTTGGCGACCCCAGAGGCAAGGGCGGGATGTGGGGCCCGGGGCCTGTCCGTCAGTCTGGCGTCTCATGCTCTGTTCTGTCCTTCCAGATCCAGAAGTTCATTAAGGACCCGGCCCCGGACAGCGGCCTCCTCTCCCTGTTCCCGGGACAGAGCCCCGGCTTCAGCTAACCCTGTGGCCCCCAGACCCCGTGGCCAGCCCCCCGAGCACATGGGAGCAGGGCAGGGCTGGAATAAACCCTTCAATTCAGTGATCAGCTGGCACTGTGTGTGTGTGTGTGTGTGAGAGAAGGGCTGCCCCCTGCTGGTGTCTGTGTGGGTGTCAGACGTGCTGCCCCCTGCTGGCATGTGTGTGTCTTTGCCTGTCCACTGTCGATCGACCCTTTTGTTCAATATCTTCTTTAATGATCTGGAGGATGGTGTGGATTGCACCCTCAGCAAGTTTGCTGGTGACACTAAACTGGGAGGAGAGGTAGATATGCTGGAGGGTAGGGGCCCTAGACAAATTAGAGGACTGGGCCAAAAGAAATCTGATGAGGTTCAACAAGGACAAGTGCAGAGTCCTGCACTTAGCAAGGAAGGGGACAGCCTGGGGACCGAACGGCTTGGCAGCAGTTCTGCAGAAAAGGACCTAGGGGTTACAGTGGACAAGAAGCTGGATATGAGTCAACAATGTGCCCTTGTTGCCAAGAAGGCCAATGGCATTTTGGGATGTATAAGTAGGGACATTGCCAGCAGATCAAGGGACATGATCGTTCCCCTCTATTCAACACTGGTGAGGCTTCATCTGGAGTACTGTGTCCAGTTTTGGGCCCCACATTACAAGAAGGATGTGGAAAAATTGGAAAGCGTCCAGCGGAGGGCAACAAAAATGATCAGGGGACTAGGACACATGACTTATGAGGAGAGGCTGAGGGAACTGGGGATGTTTAGTCTGCAGAAGAGAAGAATGAGGGGGGATCTGATAGCTGCTTTCAACTCCCTGAAAGGGGGTTCCAAAGAGGATGGACCTAGACTGTTCTCAGTGGTAGCAGATGACAGAACAAGGAGCAATGGTCTCAAGTTGCAGTGGGGGAGGTTTAGGTTGGATATTAGGAAAAACTTTTTCATGAGGAGGGTGGTGAAACACTGGAATGCGTTACCTAGGGAGGTGGTGGAATCTCCTTCCTTAGATATGTTTAAGGTCAGGCTTGACAAAGCCCTGGCTGGGATGATTTAATTGGGGATTGGTTCTGTTTTGAGCAGGGGGTTGGACTAGATGACCTCCTGAGGTCCTTTCCAACCCTGATATTCTATGACCCTCAAAGCCTTGTGCCCCCCAGCAGCCCCCCAGTCCCAGCGCGCTCCCATTCCCAGACAGTGTCCCTCCCCCACTTCCCTCACCCCATCACCCCCCAGTTCCCACCCCTATGATCCCCCTCCCACATTCCCCTGTGGGGGGGGGGGCAGCTGTGCTCAGCCCCCCAATGTCCACACCCCCCCACACTCCTATTGCTCTTAGTACCAGCCTCCGACAGGGGCAGGCCTGGAACAAAGACCCAGCCGGTTACCGTGGTGCTGCTGTCTCCAGGGCAACGGGATTATGTTCCACGCCGGGAACATCGGTTAATTGAGCAAATTGCCACATTTTGCTGATTCCAGCGACAGCCCCTTCCCCTCCCCCCAGCATCCCAGCCTCTGAGAGCAACCCAGGAGCCCCCGCACCTGGATGCGGCCCCTCTGGGGTGGGGCACGGGGGCTGCGTATACAGGGACCCTTCGTCCAGGGCCAGAACAAGGCCCCTCTGGGGTTAGGTGTGGGAGCTGGGTATATGGGGACCCGGCACTGGTATGTGGCCTCTCTGGGGTGGAGCACGGGGGCTGGGTATACAGGGACCCCTTGCCTGGCGCCGGGACGCGGCCCCTCTGGGGTAGGGCGTTGGCCTTGTTATACAGGGACCCCTTGCCTGGCACCACATTGCAGCCACTTCACTTTGAAAGTGAATTAAACTAAATTCAAATTAATAAAATTCAGGACATTTTAATTCTGAATGTGCATCCGCCCATGGATTTAAAATGGCTCAACTAAGTCATTGAAAAAGGTGATAAAGGGTTAATAGTTTGTTAAGAAGGGGGTCACGAGGACAGTTAATCCACTTTCAGAATTAATTTGGATGAGTTAAACCACATTTTATCCCTGTGTGGACAGGTTTAGTTCAGTTTCAGGGCATGACGATAGAGCAAAATCGGGACACTTGAATTTGGAATGGGCGCATTCACGCCAGAGCTTAATAAGGTTTAACAAATTCACTTTGAATTCAGACCTGGAGTTGATCCGGATTAACCTTCCCAAGTGTCCCCGTGTAGACAAACTGAACCGAATTAAGCAGGGGTTTCTGATGCAGACTAACCAGCCTGCTGTGCATTCCCACCCATGGGGAATCCAGTTCCGTTGCCCTGGTGAGGATGATCTCTCACAGGGTTAACAGCGTCGCTGGCATGAAGTGCGTCTCCTGGCCTGTTTATGCCAACGCAGCCTTGGGGGCTGGAGTGGGCGCAGGCGTTGTAGGCTGGGCTGTAAAGGTTATCCAGGCCTGGCGGGCACAGAAGCTTGCCAAGCTGCATGGAGGGAAGCCTGGGTCAGTGTCAGCGTTGGGGGGATGCTGGATTTGTGGGGGAACCTGATCCCATCCTGTCCCCCCCCCAGCACCCCATCTCCCCAGCCTGGGGCTAGAGGGTGCATCCCTCCATTCTCCACCCCTGGATGTTGTCACGTTCCCGGGCAAGCCAGCAGCATGTCCTGTCTCCAACAGCCCGGTGCCCAGTGCCAGCTGGGAGCGTAAGCAAACCCAGGGGCACCAGTGCCAGGCCTGGGAATGGGTAGAGAGGTGAGAACAGGGAGCAGCTGGGCGGGGGCAGGGAGATGCTGCCTAGCTGGGCTCAGTAATAGAAGGGGTCCACGCCTCCCATCTGGTGGTGTGAACAAGGGCCTGTTGGGGCAGGGAAGGGGGCCTGGCATGAGTTGTGGGGGGCTGCAGGAGGTATAAGGAGCCTGGCTGGAGCTGAGATCCAGACCCCCCTTAGCTCTGATTCACCACCCCCGCCCCAGCTGGCCCTCCAATCCCTTTTTATCCTCCGCCTCTCTGGCTACAGCATCTCCTGGCCCTGGGTGATTTGAACCAGGGACCTCCAGCACTGACAAGAGCCATCTTGCTCACTTGAGGGAAAGTAGTGACTCTGTGAGTGGCTCACAATAGTAGATTGTCATCCTTCTAAGAGGAAGAACTCCTGGGGGACTCAGCAGCCTGCTGGGGATCCCCTTTCAAGTCCTTTCGCAGGTTTCCGTGGTGTTCCTTTCGCTGTTAAAATTGTGTGGCAAATGCGCCCATCTCTGGGGTGCACCTAAGAAGTCTGGTTCTTCTCGGGCTACAGGCAGTGTGGGCTAGCAGGTAGAGCCCTGGGCTGGCACTCCGGACACTGGGTTTTATTCCCACTTCTCCTTTGGGTGACCTTGAGCAAGTTGCTTCCTTTCTCTGTGCCTCAGTTTCTCCTTCATGGGGGACCTGCTGTGACTATCCCGACCCCCTGGAGTGTCCAGGCCAGAGACCAGCCCCTAATAATTCCCAGCACAGAGCGTTTAGAAAAACAGCCCATCTTGATTTAAAAATGGCCCTGTGCTGGAGAATCCACCACAGTCCTTGGGAAAGTATCCCCATGGTTAATTACTCACACGGCTCAACATTTACACCTGATTTCCAAGCGCAGGTGGTCTAGCTTCAACTCCAACTCTGCTAGACGAAGAGCCCATTATTCAATATTTGTTCCCCATGAAGACGGGGATCGAGTCACCCCTTAACCTTCTCTAGCTTGGGCTCCTGAAATCCGTCGCTCCAATCGTTCTCGTCGCTCTTCTGTGAACCCTCTCCAATTTATCAGCATCTTTCTTGAATGGTTGGCACTAGAACTGGGCACACCCGGGCCAAATCCAGAGGCCCAATAGCCTGTCTGTGCCCACTCTAGATGCCCCTGTTTGCACATCCCCGGATTGTGTTAGCCCTGTGGCCTCAGCAACACGTGGGGAGTTCAGGGTCAGATGATTGGTGTCCAAATGTTTCTCAGATTCGCTCCTGCCCAGGAGCGAGTCCCCCAGCCCGTAAGCATGACTGGTGTCCTTTGCTTCTAGGTGGACATGTTGGTCTTTACCTATATTAAAACACCCGTTGTTTACTTGTGCCCGGTCGCTCTGAATTGCCGACCCACCCGCTGCATTGGTTTATTTTCCCCAATCGTTGTGCAAAGCTCATCAGTGGTGAGCGTACGTTTTCTTCCAGGCTGTTGATGAAAATGTTGAATAGTGGAGGGCCCAGGGCTGAGCCCTGAGGGACCCCCCCCGGAAACCGTCCCGCTCCATGACAATTCCCTGTTTGCAGCTATATTCTGAGATCTATCAGTTAGCCAGTTTTTAGTTCACGGAGCATGGGCCATGGTAATTTTCAAGCAGGCTAGGGTTTTTTTTGTTTTCATCAAAATGTCGTGCCTTCATCGGCCAAACTCGGCATCTCCCCAAAATAGCTAGTGAGTGAGTTTGACAAGCTCTCCTGAGTTTCAGCCCCCCACCCCACGCCCTTCCCACCTTTCCACCATGCTGGCCGGCCATGGCTCGGGGGTCCGGCCCCTTCTCTGGATGCCGTGGCTCGGCTTCTTTTTCTTTAATCTTGGGCCCAGGGTTAATTTGTGAGGAGGAGCCAGCCCTCCTGCACCTCCTGCAGGTGAGGCGTCCCATCAGGGCCTTAGGAGGGGAGTTAGCAAGATGCACCAAAAGTTACAGGGTCATGGCTGGCTGACTGGCTTGCTATCTCTTCATCCCCATTTGCTTGCTTGCTTCTCTCTCCTATTGAGCCCCGCCCTAGTTTTCTTCTCTCTCTCTGCCCCCCGATCAACCCCACCCCTTTAAGCTAAACCAGCCACCAGCCCCCCAATCCCCCCTTCCCAACTGAACGCTGCAAAAAGGATGGAGACGGACAACCAGCCCCGGCCAATCAGGCTCTCCTGCATCCCACTCCTCAGCCAATCAGAAGCTGGGAGTTCACCCTTTTTGTTAATGAAACCTTCCCTCCCCCCCTTCCTAGGGTAGAGGGAGTGGAGAGCAGAGCGGAGGGTGGGGGGGATTTCCAGGGATTCGGAAAAAGGGGGGGCTGTAATTACCCCCCCCATTGGGCGGCCTCAACCAATGGAAAACCTCTCCCCCCTCCCTATCCCACGGCTGGCCAGCCAATGGCATGGCCCCAGCAGAATGTCTAATTCACCCGCTGGCTTCCCCTCCCCAGCCAAGGATTTGTGGAGGGGGAGGGGGGGTGTCAATAGAAAGTGCGGAAAGATTTTTTTTTTTTTTTTGGGTAGGGAAAAGGAGGGGTGGGAGGGGTGGGGCACTGGCCTCTGTCCAAGCCGGGGCTAGCCGAGGGGGCACCGGGCACGAAGTGGGGGCGCTGGGCACCGGCTCTTTGGTCCTCCTCCGCATCTTTAAAAAAAAAAATCTTTTTTTGCATCTGCCACTGCGATATTTTTCAAGCCGAAGTAAAGGCACTTGGGGTTTTGTAAACGGGAGCTGGTTTTCTACTGGCGGGTCGAGGTAAGAGCGAGCCCCCGCGCCAAGGCACCACCCCACCCCATTTGCCACCTGTGCTGGTTACGGCCTGGCCCCCCACTTGGGCGCCTTTCTCCAGGGAAGCCGGGTGCGGAGGGGCGCGTTCGGGCGGCATGAGCCACAGCCCAGAGGGCACGGCGAGGGGAGGGATGGTGGGCAATGCTTACCTTGTGCCAGGGCTGAGCCCTGGCACCTCTGGGCTCAGCAGTTCCTCGCCCCGGCACCTCTTTCGTTACAAATTAAGCACGGAGGGAGGCTGTAACTCTCTCTCTGTGTGTGTGTGTGTGTGTTTTCTCAGAGCAGCTGATGCCTCTGGGGGCTTAGTTCTTGGGTGCCGTTCTCGGGCAAAGAGGGGGGGCCCGCTAAGAGACGGGTGTCATACAGGATGGGTGCCTTGTGTTTGTGTGAGTGTCTCGTTGATTGCAGGCTGGCATGAGCACTGGGGCTTGTGTGTGTGTGTATGCGTTAATGCCGTTGTGTGCATCACGGTTTGTGCTGATTGTGTGAGAGCTGGGGGGGGGAGGTGTCAAGGGTTGTGTTGAGTGTGTGTGAGTGAGTTGGGCTGTGTGTCAAGGGTTGTGCACTTGTGTGAGTTGTGTGTGTCAAGGGCTGTGTGTGAGAGAGTTGGTGGGTGGGTGTCGAGGGTTGTGTTAAAAGAAAAGGAGGACTTGTGGCACCTTAGAGACTAACCAATTTATTTGAGCATGAGCTTTCGTGAGCTACAGCTCACTGCATCGGATGCATACTCTGAAACCTGAGGGTTTTGTTGAGTGTGTGTGTGTGAGAGAGAGCCAGTGTGTGTCAATGTTTGTGCTGATTGTATGTATGAGCTGGGGGTTGGGTTGTGTCTGTGTGTGTGTGTTTGGGTGTGTCAAAGTTTGTGTTGGTTTGTGTGTGTGTGCATGTGTGTCAAAGGTTGTGCTGAATGTGTGTGAGACAGTTCAGTTGTGTGTCAGTCTTTGTGCTGGTTGTGTGTGTGAAGGTTTGTGTCAAGGGATATGTTGATTGTGTGTTGATTGAGAGAGAGTAGTGTGGCATGGTTTGTGCTGAGTGTGTGTGTATGAGAGAGGGTTCAGTTGTGTGTCAATCTTTATGTTGATTGTGTGTGCTGCTATTGTTGATTGTGTGTGCGAGTTGGGGATATGTCAAGGTTTGTGTTAACTCTATGTGTGTGTTTGTGTGTGTGTGTGTACTGCTTTTGGTTTGTCTGTGCCTGTGTGCATGGAAAGCTTGTGTTGATTGTGTGTCAAGGTTTGGGGTGGTGCGCGTGTGCTGCTGCTGTTAGTTTTTGTGTGCATGACCTGGTGTGCGTGTGCATGCGTGTGATGTGATTGTGATGACTCTTGGGGCATGTGTGTCATGGCTGGTGGCCATGTGTGCACTCCAGTTTGTGTCAGCGTGTGAGACACACAGCATTTGTGCTTTGTGGGGGTGTTGTGTGTTGTGTGTGGCTTCCGCTTTGTATGTGTTGTGTGAGACAATTTATGTGGACATTGCTGAAGTGATGTGTGTGTGTCCCATATTGCGTGTATGTGTTGTGGTTATTTTTAATATGAATCCAAAGCATCTGAATATATCCAGCTTTTCTCTTTGTAATTCTTGGCTTAAGACCTCCAGGAAATACACCATGCAGGATCTATTTGCATTTTCTATCACAGACACAAACGCGCACACACCATCTAATGCTCTCTCTCTCTCACATACCCTGAGTCAAACTGATGCGAGATGACTTCTTTGGTATTTTCCTGGCTGGAGCATACGAAGCTGATGAGCCATTTAAAAAACAACAACCCCTCATTGCCGCATCTTCCGGGCTTTTGACATGTTTATTCCTCTTTAAGGAAACAGGTGCCGTGTGTATGTGCCTAGAAACGTACACCGGTGGCCGGGTGTGCGCCCATGCACGTGTGTTGTGTGTCAACGACTGTTAAGAGCGACTCATCAACGATCGGTCACTTGCCGATAATCAATAACCAATTCATTGATAACCAGGCATTTCACTAGGCTTAGAGGTGGGATTCGTTTGATAAATCCACCTGGATTGGATTTATTGATTGCCGGTTGGCAAAGAGAGGTGCACCGACAGTCCTGGACGATGGTCGTTCTCTGCCAGCCTGCATCCCGGCCGAGGGTATTAAATATCCTCGTTCCTCTTTAGATCAGGCCTGGAACGATAGCATTTCCTTCTTTTGGTGCAGGCTCCGTCTGCACTTTGGTTGATTTCAACATTCTCCGTTGCCTTGTGTCCAACAGCCTCAACACCTCAATGTTTAGCCCCCTTTTAGGGGGGCTGTTATCCGTCACCCCCTTTGCATTCTAGCATTATAACATCGCTTTGCCGCCATGGTGAAATCTGCACAAGGCTCAGTAAAATGCTGCTCCTTAAAGTTAGCTTAACTGCAAAGGATCCTGGGATGCTCGCTCACTGGGGCTTTCTTTGGCCTGTTGTCGGTGGTGACAGCTACCCACGTTGTTAGGGTGTGAGTTAGTCTCCCAGTAACACGCCCTAAATGGGTTGTTACACACACACGCAGCTGACAGCTTCCAGAACGGTTACCTTGAGCCGTCAACCAGTTCCTTTAGCTAGCGGTAACCCAGCCGTTGCGTACGAACCAGGACATGTTCCAGGGGGCCTGGAGGGAACACAAGGCCAAACACACGGGTGAGCCAGTTGTTGTTTAGCCACGGAGTCGGTACAATAGGCGACACTTGCTGAGCCATACGTGGGATCTCTGTCCGAGGATGTGCAAACAAGGAATGTCTCCGGCTGGTTTAGGGAATTGTTATCCTTTGGCCTGCTGCTGCCAAGATGTAGGCCATGGGTGGCTTTGCGCACCAGTTATAAGTTTAGGCGGCGAGATACAGGGCTGAAGTGTAGGGCCGAGGGAGGGGTACAGTCATCCCGCCGCCCCTGTGAGCTCCTTACTGTCAGTTGCAGAGTCCTTGTCGGAGATGGGGACCGGTGTGCACGGCTGAGCGTGCGTGTGTCCATGATTGTGCATGGCGGAGTGTCCGTGCGTCCAGGACTGCACGGCTGAGCAGCTGTGTGTGCGTGTGTCAATGGTTCTGCACGGTGGTGTGTCTGTGCGTGTGTGAATGATGGTGCATGGCCGAGAGGTCGTGTGCATTTGTCCATGATTGTGCACGGCGGAGTGTCTGTGTGCATGTGTGTGTCGATGATTGTGCATGTGTGAGGGCTGCATGTGGTCCGTTAAGGCACCCGGGAGTGCTGGGGAACAAATGTGTGGGCCCGTGTGCGAGTGCACCGGTGTGTGTGTGTGTGCAGGTGTGTGTGCATGAATGGTTGTGTGGGGCAGGGCATGGGAGTGTGTGTGTGCAGGTGTGTACATACTTCGGGTATTGGAAGTCTGCAGCCTCCTTAAATTCTCCTTCAGGGACTAGTCCCGCTGTTGCTGTCAATGGGTGTTTGCCCCCCTGCAGCTGACTAGTTAACGCCCAGGCAGTTGGGCCAGGGATGGCGCACATGCTGGGGGCGACTTCCCTGGGGGGTGGAATCGCTCCCGGTGTGGGGCATGGGCGAGACGGAGAGATGGATGGAGGGGGGTGGGGATGGATGGCCAAACGGATGGATGGACAGACAGACAGACATGTGGGGTGGGGGATGGACGGATACACAGACAGACGTGTGGGGATGGGCAGACAGAGGTGTGGGGATGGAGGATGGACTGACAGACTTGTTTCAGAGTAACAGCCGTGTTAGTCTGTATTCGCAAAAAGAAAAGGAGTGCCACAATTACTCCTTTTCTTTTTGACAGACTTGTGGGGCTCAGGAGCTGGCTCGGACCCCTGCTTGTGGGGCTGATGGGCCCTGCTGAAGCCCCATCACCCCCCGCCAGGGCCCTGTGAAAGCCCATTAGCTCCAGTGGGGCTTTGGGAGGGCTGGGGTGTGTACCCCCCACGCCCCCGCTCTCTGAAGGGGAAAGGGGATGGGGGGGGAAGAGACAAGGTGGGGGATGGGCCTGCAGTTTCCATGGAGCTGTCGCCATGGAAACAGCACAGGCTGCCTGGATCCTTTGGGCTTCGGGAAGCTGTCGGATGAATGAGGAATGGGGGGGGTGTTTCCATGGCAGGATCCTCAGGGATCTGCAGGCCCCAGGGAACACCCCCACTGCTGGGTGTGGGGATGTGTGTGTCAGTGGGGACCCACACAGAACAACCTGGCCAAGGAGCCCATCTCAGGACTCCTGGGTTCTCTCCCTAATACTGAGAGGGCAGGGGTCGGTCTAGTGGTTGGGGGGAAGGAGGGCTGGGAGCTAGGACTCCTGGGTTCTATCCCTGGCTCTGGGAGGGTACTGGGGTCTAATGGTTAGAGAGCGGTGTGGGGGGAGGGGGCTTGGAGCCAGGACTCCTGGGTTCTCTCCCCAGCTCTGACAGGGGAGCAGGGATGAGGGTCACCACCTGCCCAGGTTTTCCCAGTGCCGTCTCTTTCCCGAGGTAGCCGCGCCGGGGAACCCGTCTGGGCATGGAGAACCCATGGGGAGCTGCACGGTGGTGTGGGTGTGGGCACGTCCCACATATCTAGGACCCACCCCCTGTGCTTTTGCATCCTGGGCTTGGGCGACTGGCTCGGTGAGCCCCAGACCCTGCCTGGTTTCCGGGGTGCAGCAGCCCGGGCGCTGCTGGCTTGGGCCCCCTTTCACTGCCACAAGCAGGGCCCCCTGTGCTGAGTTAGCCATGGGGCGATTGGAGCAGCTAGGCTGGGGGGCATCTCCTCTCGCCCAGCCCCGTCCTCCTCTACTGGCCAGGAGCAGGGGATTGTGGGTCATTGCCCCGCCGAGGGGCATTCTGGGAATGCCTGCCCCATAGCCACGCTGCCAGGAGCAGGGGATTGTGGGTAATTGCCCCTGCAAGAGGCATTCTGGAAATGCCTGCCCCATAGCCACACTGCCAGGAGCAGGGGATTGTGGGTCATTGCCCCGCTGAGGGGCATTCTGGGAATGCCTGCCCCATAGCCACGCTGCCAGGAGCAGGGCATTGTGGGTAATTGCCCCTCCCAGGGATCTCCGCTTTCTCAGTGGCTCTGTCAGGAATCAGGAGCAATGGGGGCTTGTGGGTAATTGGCCAACGCAGGGGCATTGTGGGAGCAAGGGGAGCCGAGGATTATGGGTAAATGGCCAATGGGTGGCTGTGCATTGTGGGATAGCTGAGGTGCCCGTGTTGCAGCCGTGGCTGGGCTAGGCCCCCCCTGCAGTGGGGCCCTGCTTGTGCCAGTGAAAGGGGGCCCAAGCCAGCAGCGCTTCCATAACCCTCCCGCTCACCCTCAGAGCTTCTCCACACGTCCCGAAGAAGGTGAGTGCCGACAACAGGGTGAGAGGTACACAAACTCAGTGACACACAAACACACCTAGCGACCCCCCATGCACTGCCCCAGCCACGCAAACACAAGAACACACATACACACCCCTCACTAACACCCTGCTGTGGATTCACACATCCACTAACAGTCACAAACTGGGCAGGGAGGGAACACAGGGGAGTTTGAGATCTGGGGGTTCCCAGGAATGTGATACAGCAGAGGGGAGACGGGTGTCTCAGATCCGGGGGTTCCTGGAAGCTGTGATACAGCAGAGGGGACACAGGGGTGTCTCAGATCTAGGGGTACCCAGCGACTGTGATACAGCACAGGAAGACAGAGGTGTCTCAGATCTGGGGGTTCCCGGGGGCTGTGATACAGCAGAGGGGATGCTGCGATTTCTCAGATCTTGGGTTTCCCAGGAGCTGTGATGCAGGAGAGGGACAAAGGGGTGTCTCAGATCTGTGGGTACCTGAGGTCTATGATACAGCAGAGGAAGACAGGGGTGTTTCAGATCTTGGGGTTCCCAGGAGTTGTGATGCAGCAGAGGGGACAAAGGGGAGTCTCAGATCTGGGGGCACCCGGGGGCTGTGATACAGCAGAGGGAACACAGGGGTGTCTCAGATATGTGGGTTCTTGGGGGCTGTGATACAACAGAGTGGAGGCAGGGGTGTCTCAGATCTGGGGGTTCCTAGGGGCTATGATACAGTAGAGGGGACACAGGGGTGTCTCATATCTTGGGGTTCCTAGGATTTGTGATGCAGCAGAGGGGATGCAGGGGTGTCTCAGATCTGGGGTTACTCAGGGACTGTAATACAGCAGAGGAAGATGGGGTATCTCAGATCTCGGGGTTCCTGGGGGCTGTGATACAGCAGAGGAAGATGGGGTGTCTCAGATCTGGGGGTTCCCGGGGGCTGTGATACAGCAGAGGAAGATGGGGTATCTCAAATCTCAGGGTTCCTGGGGGCTGTGATACAGCAGAGGAAGATGGGGTGTCTCAGATCTGGGGGTTCCCGGGGGCTTTGATACAGCAGAGGGGACGCCGGGGTATCTCAGATCTGGGAGTACATGGGAGCACTGTTCCCTCTAAGCTGTGTGTGGGCGCGCACACACAGACCCTAAACCCCGTGCACACGGCGAAACACCGCACGCACAAACGTTTGCACAGAAACACAATTTGCACAGAAGAAATTTTTTGCGCACACGGCCTGTCAAAAATTAGAGGGAACATTGCTTGGGAGCAATGATAAAGCAGAGTGGACACAGGGGTTCTCAGATTTTGGGGTTCCTAGGAGTTGTGATGCAGCAGAGGGGAGGCAGGGTGTCTCATATTGTCACGGACTCCGAGGTTGTGCCTACTCTTGGCCCGTACGGTCCCTGGGGGGAACCCCCTTCAGTGCGACAGCCCTTCTCGGGGGTCCACTCTCTCTCGGGGGTTAAGCCCCTCCACCTCCTGGAACCGCACCTCTCTGAGCCTTAGCACGCCTGTCTCTGCCGTGGGCCCCCTCAGGGAGGCCACTCACTCTGGACCCCCAGGGCCCCCACTCCCAGATGGAGTAATGCCCCCCCCGATCTCTAGCCCGGAGCGACTCTCAGCCAGCGTAAAACAGGAGGGTTTATTGAGCGTCACTCTCAGGGCCTCAGGCCTGGCCTCCATCAGCAGAGCTCATCCAAGTGTCCCCTGCATCCAGGTGGGCTCTGCCTACTCCCTCTCTCCAGCCCAGAGTGCCCCCCCCCCCCCCCCCGCTTCCCAGCTGGGCATCTGATCTCACCGGCCCCAAGCCCCACCTCTGTCCATTGTCTTCTCTCCTGGTAAACAGGGGCACCTGGGCCCCCTCTCCCCCCTTCTGCCCTCTGGCTGGAATTCACCAGGGTTCTCTCTTCACAGCCCATTGTCCTCCCACTGGCGGGACCGGTTGTGACTCCTGAGCTGGACCTCCCGGTCACCAGTCACTGGGGTCTCCATTCTCCAGGCCATTGCCTGGGGTCCCAAGTTCCCGAGCGGGTCCCCTGTAACAACAAACTCCCTCTCCCATCACCCCGTTAAACCAGTAACACCCAGGGAAACTGAGTCCCACCCCCTCTGCATGCAAACCATTGGAAATCAAGGAAAAACCAAGAAAACCCCCCACTTCGTCACACTCACTTCTGGGGATACCTGGGAGCTGTGATACAGCAGAGGGGATGCAGGGGTGTCTCAGGTCTAGGAGTTCTGGGGGGCAGTGATATAGCAGAAGGAGGCAGGGGAGTCTCAGATCTCAGTGTACCCAGGTGCTGTGGTATAGCAGAGGGAATACCAGGGTTCTCACATCTGGGGGTTTCCAGGAGCTGTGATGCAGCAGAGGGAGACAGGGGTGTCTCACGTCTGGGGATACCTGGGGAGTTTGATACAGCAGAGGGGACACAGGGCTGTCTCAAATCTGGGTGTACTCGGGTGCTGTGATACAGCAGAGGGGAGGCAGGGGTGTCTCACATCTGGGGACACCCGGGGGCTTGATAAAGCAGACGGGAGGCAGGGGTGTCTCAGGTTTGGGGGTACGTGGGGGATGTGATACAACAGAGAGGACGCAGGGGTGTCTCAGGTCTGGGGGTACCTGGGGGCTGTGATACAGTAGAGGGCAGGCAGGGGTGTCTCAGATCTGGGTGTAACCAGGGCCTGTGATGAAGCGGAGGGGATTCAGGGGTGTCTGAGATCTGGGGGTACTCAGGGGCTGTGATACAGCAGAGGGATGCAGGGGTGTCTCAGATCTGGGGGTACCTAGGGACTGTAGCTCAGAGACCTAACTTAGCTTTTCATTTAACGGTAACTCAAGGACTCCCCAGGCCCGTGGTTTGAGTCTTTATGGTCAAGTTTGAGGCCTATGAGCCTTAGCATAAGGGGCCCAATGGTGACACAGAGTTTTGGGGTCCTGACAACATTTGGGGGGGGTGGCATCTGTCCCAAATGATACCGGCCAATTGCAGGAACACTGAAACGATACCACGTTGGGCTATTCTAGGAGAAAAACATGTCTCCTGAGGGTGAACCCTTCTCCCAACTCTGAGTCCTACCCGGAAACCCAGCCGCTGCGTTCACAAGGCGACGTGGGGAGCATCCCTTCCGAACTTTGCTAGGCCTTTCCTGGACCCGGAGAAGAGCTCTGGGCAGCATGAAAGCACATCTCTCTCCCTGTCAGAAGTTGGTCTGGTGAACTATATGGCCAGACCTGCCTTGTCTCTCAAATATCCTGGGACCAACGTGGCTGCAACAGCCCTGTCCAGTAAAATGTTGCAGTCATGGACTATTACGCTGCTATTTGGTACCATTCCTTAGATAGACTCACACCCTTTCTTGGGGAGCTGGTGGTAGCGAAACAGATGGGCATCCTACTCCGTCCCTGGCATGGCAGACGAGTCTGATGGTCTGGATCTCCCCTTTGTTGATCTGGGCCGGATGGGTGCTGCGGATATTCATACAAATGCCCATCTCTAACTTACTCACCCTAGTGATGTTGGGGTGTCCTTCTTTGACAGGTTAGTCTATTAGCCATCTTCACTTAAGATCATCGGTATCAATTCCTTGCCAAGGCAAATTTTGCGTGAAGCATCGGATTGCCTGGCTTCACCCACATTGCTGTGACTGGGGCATTTGGTCCACTGGATGGGGGACACCACGTTTTGTGACTGGCGTGTGCAAGACCCTTGGCTCTTGAAAGCTGTTGATCATTGTAGTGGTGGAGATATGGCTGCTGGTTTTGTATCTCTCGGGAGACAGGCCAGTCCTTGCCTACAGACAGCCCCGCAACCTGAAGCAAATACTCACCAACAACCACATACCACACAACAGAACCACTAGCCCAGGAACCTATCCTTGCAACAAAGCCCGTTGCCAACTGTGCCCACATATCTATTCAGGGGACACCATCACAGGGCCTAATAACATCAGCCACACTATCAGAGGCTCGTTCACCTGCACATCCACCAATGTGATATATGCCATCATGTGCCAGCAATGCCCCTCTGCCATTTACATTGGTCAAACTGGACAGTCTCTACATAAAAGAATAAATGGACACAAATCAGATGTCAAGAATTATAACATTCATAAACCAGTCGGAGAACACTTCAATCTCTCTGGTCACGCAATCACCGACATGAAGGTCACTATCTTACAACAAAAAATCTTCAAATCCAGACTCCAGCGAGAAACTGCTGAATTGGAATTCATTTGCAAATTGGATACTATTAATTTAGGCTTAAATAGAGACTGGGAGTGGCTAAGTCATTATGCAAGGTAGCCTATTTCCCCTTGCTTTTTCCTACCCCCCCCCTGCCCCTCAGACGTTCTGGTTAAACTTGGATTTAAACTTGGAGAGTGGTCAGTTTGGATGAGCTATTGCCAGCAGGAGAGTGAGTTTATGTGTGTGTGTGTGTGTGTCCCCGGGTCGGGGGGGGGGGTGAGAAAGCCTGGATCTGTGCTGGAAATGACCCACCTTGATTACCTTGCACATTGTAGGGAGAGTGGTCATTTTGGATGAGCTATTACCAGCAGGAGAGTGAGTTTGTGTGTGTATGGGGGTGGGGGGGGGGGTGAGAAAACCTGGATTTATGCTGGAAATGGCCCACCTTGATTATCATGCACATTGTAGGGAGAGTGGTCACTTTGGATAAGCTATTACCAGCAGGAGATTGAGTTTGTGTGTGTGGTTTTTGGAGGGGGGTGAGGGGGTGAGAGAACCTGGATTTGTGCAGGAAATGGCCCACCTTGATTATCATACACATTGTGAAGAGAGTGGTCACTTTGGATGGGCTATTACCAACAGGAGAGTGAGTTTGTGGGGGGGGGGGCGGGGGGCGGAGGGTGAGAAAACCTGGATTTGTGCTGGAAATGGCCCAACCTGATGATCACTTTAGATAAGCTATTACCAGCAGGACAGTGGGGTGGGAGGGGGTACTGTTTCATGGTCTCTGTGTGTATATAATGTCTACTGCAGTTTCCATGGTATGCATCCGATGAAGTGAGCTGTAGCTCACGAAAGCTCATGCTCAAATAAATTGGTTAGTCTCTAAGGTGCCATAAGTACTCCTTTTCTTTTTGGTTTTGTATCTGTTGATCTGGCTGGGTTTGGTGTTGCATTGAGTTGGTGGTTCCTGGTCTGTGGGGAGCTTGCTTCTGCTGATGAGCTTGAAAAGGTTGGTGGGTGGTTGAAAGGCCAGGAGAGGAGGTTCAGAAAAGCTTTCTCAGAATGGGGTCCCCATCAAGTATGGGTTGTAGTTGTGGGGTGTTAGTTTAATAGGCAGCAGGTTTAAAACAAACAAAAGGAAATATTTATTCACCCAGTGCACAGTCAACCTGTGGAACTCTTTGCCGGAGGATGTTATGAAGGCCAAGACTACAACAGAGTTCAAAAAAGAACTAGATAAATTCATGGAGGATGTGTCCATCAATGGCTATTAGCCAGAATGGGCAGGGATGGTGTCCCTAGCCTCTATTTGCCACCTGTTGGAAGACAGGATACTAGGCTAGATGGACCTTTGGTCTGACCCAGTCTGGCCATGCTTATGTTCTTAAATAGGCATGTGCAGTCAGAGGAGGTTTTATTTCTGTATTGAAGCAGGTTCTCTTGGGGTATTTGTCTCACCCGTTCCATGATACGATCGACTTTTCTGGCGGAGTGTCTTTGTTTGGTGATGGCGGTTTTCAGCGTGTTAAGGTGAATATCCCGGACTTCCTTCTCGGAGTGTATTCTGCAGTATCGGAATGCCTGGCTGTAGATAACAGACCCATTGGTGTGTTTTGGGTGGGGACTGGATCTGTGATGGTAGCCAGGGTGATCCATGGGTCTCTTGTATATAGTTGTCTGTCGGGTTCCAGGGTGGAAGAGGACCGTGGTGCCCAGAAAGTTGATCCTAGTGTGGGAGGATTCCAGGGGTGGTTGTTGAAGCTGTGGTGGAAATGGACGGGGGAGGTTGGGCCATCTGCCCACGGGGAAAATATCATTGGTGTAGCTCAGGAGCATCATTGGGTTTGTGGTGCATTTGCCCAGAAATTCTCTTGGGAGGCGGCCCATGAAGAGGGTCGGCCTATGGGGGAGCTGTGCGAGTGCCCATGGTCTGGACCAAGCGTTTGTTGTCGGATGTACAACTGTCACGGCTGAGGATGAACTGGCTGTGTTTGGCCACGCATCTGGGGTGGATCTCCGAGGGGCGTCCATTGTCCCGCAAATCTCTGAGGCGGGTGGAGATGATGGAGATTCCACAACCTCCCTGGGCAATTTATCCCGTTGCTTAACCACGCTGACAGTTAGGAAAGTTTTTCCTAATGTCCAACCTAACCCCAACTTGCTGCAATGTAAGCCCACTGCTTCTGGTCCTGTCCTCAGGGGTTAACGAGAATTTTCTCCCTCCTCTTTGTAACTTCCCTTTATGAACTTGAAAACTTATCACGTCCTCTCTCAGTCTTCTCTTCTCCAGACTAAACAAACCTGGTTTGTTTTTTTCAATCTTCCCTCACAGGTCACGTTTTCTAGACCTGAATCATTTTTGTTGCTCTTCTCTGGACTTTCTCCAAATCTTTCCTGAAATGTGGCGCCCAGAACAGGACACAATACTCCTGTTGAGGCCTAATCAGCGCAGAGTAGAGCGGAAGAATTACTTCTCGTGTCTTGCTTACAACACTCCTGCCATAAATCCCAGAATGATGTTTGCTTATTTTGCAACAGCGTTAGTGTTGACTCATATCTAGCTTGTGATCCACTTTGACCCCCAGATCCTTTCCGCAGTACTCCTTCCGAAGCCGTCCTTTCCCATTCTTTATGTGTGCCACTGATTGGTCCTTCCTAAGTGGGGCGCTTTGCATTTATCCTGATTGAATTCCATCCTGTTGACTTCAGACCATTTCTCCTGTTGGTGGAGATCATTTTGAATGTGCGTTCACCACTGATGCTAACCTATCTGCCCAACCTTGTATTTAGCTGGGACACGCAGAGTGCCTTTCCCAGACCCAGAGACGAGCTCTCTACAGATGGACAGCTGGTCTCTTTCTCCAACAGAAGTTGGTCCAATAACAGATATTGCCTCGCCCGCCTTCTCTCTGCTCTGTTTTTATGTGGCTTGGAGCGTCTGTGGCTTTACAAATGGTGCACTAAAAATTGCCTTAAGTTTTGCTTTCCCCTCAACATGTCACACTTTGGGGATCCCAGCCTCAATCCCCTTGATTCTGTTGTGCCTGTTGCTGGGACTAGACACCTACAATCGCTCAGCTCTTTAAACTAGTAATTCATTGGAAATCAATAATAATCAATAACCACTAAAGAATCAGACACCAGGACACGGGGGTGTCTCGGATCTGGGGTTCCCAGGGGCTATAATATGGCAGAGGGGATGCAGGAGTGTCACAGTGCTGGGGTGCAACGGGGCCCCGATCTCGGTGACTCTGTGTCTGGGCAGCGCCCGGCATGATGGGGCCCCGATCTTGGTGATTGTGTGTCTGGGCTGCGCCCGGCGCGACGGGACCCCAATCTTGGTGACTCTGTGTCTGGGCAGCACCCGGCGCGAGGGGGCCCTGTTCTCGGTGACTCTGTGTCTGGGCAGCGCTCTGGCCATCCCCCCGATCTGCCCCCGCTGGGCTCTGGGGGACAGAGATCTGCCACAGCTCACGACTCCGGAAGCCGGGGCTCTGGGGAAAAGAGCCTGTCCCAGGAGTGGGGATGACGTTATGCTCGTTGGGGTCATGGTGCGATAGCTGCCGACTCCCCCATCTCTCTCTCTCTCTTTCTCTGCAGATTTCTCTCTCGGATTCTTTTATACGGATTGATCCATTTTTTATAACCACAAGAAGGAACCCGCTAACGGGGACCAGACGCCCTGACCTCCCCCGGCAACTCTGCGCCGTGTCAAGGCACCCTTCTGCGCCCCCCCCCCACCGCCACCCAGTGCCATCTGCTGAGCCCCTCCATTCCCCCTACCCAGGGTTGTCTCACGGGACCCACCGTACCCCCCACCTGGTGCCATCTCCTGGTGCATCTCCCATCTCCCCGTCCCTGTGCCCTCACATACACCCCAGCTGCCCATTTACTTGCATCTTCTGGGGCCCCTCTGTGCCCTCCTCACCTCCCCCAACCCAGGGCTTCTCCCTGCCCCCCCCATTTGCTCCCCGTCTCCTAGGGTCGTCCCCCCGCACACCATGTACCACCTGCTGACTGTCCTCTGCGCCGCCCTGGAGGCCCTGAGCTGCCGGCCGGCCCTGGCAGTCCTCCAGGCCCCTCGCCCAGCCAACCACAGCCGGGCGCTGCCCAGCCTGCTGGCTCACCTCAAGCGGCTGGCGGGGGGCAATGGCACAGGGGCGGGGGCCTGGGGGGGCCGGGCGGCCGAGACGTGCCAGGGCTACTACGACGTCATGGGCCAGTACGATGCTGCCTTCAACTGCACCACGGGCGGCTACCGCTTCTGCTGCGGCACGTGCCACTACCGCTTCTGCTGCGAGCACCGGGCCATGCGGCTGGAGCAGGGCCGCTGCACCAACGTGGAGACCCCCTTCTGGGCCCACACCCAGGCCAGCAGCACGGCCGGGCCCGGGGGCCGGGGGCCGGGGGGCTCCGAGGCCGCCCGCCAGCAGAGCAACAGCACCGTCTACGTGGTCTGCGGTGTCATCAGCTTCACCCTGGCCGTGGGCCTGGGCATCAAGGTGGCCTTTGGCAAGGCTTCCCGCCGGCCCCAGGGGCGGGAGATCAACATGCCCAGGTGAGGGGGGAGAGTCGGGGGCCACGGGGAAAGGAGGGAGGGGAGGGGGGAGGAGGGGGAGTTGGGGGGCCATGAGGAAGGGGGAGAGGGGAGGGGAGAGTCAGGGGCCACGGGGAAAGGGGGAGGGGAGAGGAGGGGGAGTTGTGGGGCCATGAGGAAGGGGGAGAGGGGAGTCGGGGGCCACGGGGAAAGGGGGGAGGGGAGGGGAGAGGCAGGGGGACTTGGGGCACCATGAGGAAGAGGGAGAGGGGAGGGGAGAGTCAGGGGCCATGGGGAAAGGGGGAGGGGAGAGGAGGGGGAGTTGGGGCCCAGGGGAAGGAGCCATGATTGGAAGAAGGGAGGGGGTTGGGGAGGGGAGTGTCAGGCGGCCATGGGGAAGGGGGGGAGGGGAGTATCAGAGGTCATGCGGGGATGGGAGTATTGGGTTCATGGGGGGAGGGGAGGAGAGTTTCTGGGTTCATGGGGAGGGGAGAAGCAGGGGGAATTGGGGCCTGGGGGAGGGGGCTATGACTGGGACAAGGGAGGGATCGGGGAGGGGAGTGTCAGGCAGCCATGGGGAAAGGGGGGACGGGAAAGGAGGGGAGTTGGGGGGCAATGAGGAAGGGGAGAGGGGAGGGAAGAGACAGGGGGAGTTGGGGCCCAGGTGAAGGAGCCATGACTGGGAGAAGGGAGGGGGTCGGGGAGGGGAGTGTCAGGCGGCCATGGGGAAAGGGGGGAGGGGAGTATCAGAGGTCATGCGGGGATGGGAGTATCAGGGGTTCATGGGGGAGGGGAGGAGAGTGTCTGAGTTCATGGGGGAGGGGAGGGGAGAGGCAGGGGGAATTGGGGCCCGGGGGAGGGGGCCATGACTGGGAGAAGGGAAGGGATCGGGGGAGGGGAGTGTCAGGCGGCCATGGGGAAAGGGGGGAGGGGAGAGGAGGGGAGTTTGGGGGCAATGAGGAAGGGGAGAGGAGAGGCAGGGGAATTGGGGCCCGGGGGAGGGGGCCATGACTGGGAGAAGGGAGAGGATCGGGGAGGGGAGTGTCAGGCGGCCATGGTGGTGGGGGGGAGGGGAGAGGAGGGGAGTTTGGGGGCAATGAGGAAGGGGAGAGGAGAGGCAGGGGAATTGGGGCCCGGGGGAGGGGGCCATGACTGGGAGAAGGGAGTGGGTCGGGGAGGGGAGTGTCAGGCGGCCATGGTGGTGGTGGGGAGGGGAGTATCAGAGGTCATGGGGGGATGTGAGTATCAGGGGTTCACGCGGGAGGGGAGGGGAGAGGCAGGGGGAATTGGAGGCTGGGGGAAGGGAGTGTTGGGGGCCATGGGGAAAGGGGGGAGGGGAGTGTCTGGGGTTCATGGGGAAGGGGGGAGTGGAGAGGCAGGGGGAGTTTGGGGTGGGAGGAGGGCGGAAGCAGGGGGGAGTTGGGAGCCAGGGGGAGGGGGCCCTGGCTGGGAGAGAGGAGGAGAGGGGAAGGGATCGGGGGTCAAGGGGAGAGGTGGAGGCCAGAGGGAGGGGTGCAGCTGGGGGGAGAGGTGTGGGGAGTTGGGGGCCATGGGGAGACGAGAAGGGAGGGGGCACGGGAGTGGGGCTGGGTGTGGGGCATGGCAGTGGGAAGGGGGGCCGGCAGGACAGTGGGGGAGCACCTAGTGGCGAGGCCGGGTGGGGCAGCCCCAGGGTCTGTCTGGGCCCAGAGCCCCCTAGTGGTGAGGCCAGCGGCGCAGGCCAGGGCAGCCCCAGGGGCTGGGGCGGGGGACTGTGCCCCGGCGGGGGGGGTTACCTGTGGGTGTCTGACGGGCGCTGCCCCCCCCCCCTCCGCCCAGGGCTCTTGTCGACATTCTCCGGCACCAGGCTGGGACCAGCTCGCGCGCCGAGCGCAGCAACAGCACCGCCCTCACCTCAGCGTCCCAGGACAACGGCCCGGCCCGGCCCCCGAAGAACCTCTACAACCCCATCAAGCCCTGCCAGAGCAACCACGGTCGGTACAGCGGCACTAGGGGCCCTGCGCCGCGGGGAGTGGGGCGGGGGCTCGGCGGGGGGCACTGGGCTGCGGGGAGCGGGGCAGGGGTTCGGCAGGGGGCGCTGGGCTGCGGGGAGCGGGGCGGGGGGCTTTGTTGGTGGGGGGCACTGGGCTGCGGGGAGTGGGGCGGGGGGCTTGGTGGGGGGGCGCTGGGCTGCGGGGAGCGGGGCGGGGGCTCGGCGGGGGGCGCTGGGCTGCGGGGAGCGGGGCAGGGGCTCGGCGGGGGGCGCTGGGCTGCGGGGAGTGGGGCGGGGGCTCAGCGGGGGGCGCTGGGCTGCGGGGAGCGGGGCGGGGGCTCGGCAGGGGGCGCTGGGCTGCGGGGAGCGGGGCGGGGGCTCGGCGGGGGGCGCTGGGCTGCGGGGAGCGGGGCAGGGGCTCGGCAGGGGGCACTGGGCTGCGGGGAGTGGGGCGGGGGGCTTGGTGTGGGGGGCGCTGGGCTGCGGGGAGCGGGGCAGGGGCTCGGCAGGGGGCGCTGGGCTGCGGGGAGCGGGGCAGGGGCTCGGCGGGGGCCACTGGGCTGCAGGGGGCGGGGGCTTGGTGGGGGGGGCACTGGGCTGCAGGAAGCGTGGCAGGGGGCTCGGTGGGGGGCACTGGGCTGCAGGGAGCGGGGCGGGGGGCTTGGTGGGGGGCACTGGGCTGTGGGGAGCGGGGCGGGGGGCTTGGTGGGGGGGGCGCTGGGCTGTGGGAACGGGGCAGGGGCTCGGCGGGGGGCACTGGGCTGCGGGGAGCGGGGCGGAGGGCTTGGTGGGGGGGCGCTGGGCTGTGGGGAGCGGGGCAGGGGCTCGGCGGGGGGCGCTGGGCTGCAGGGAGCGGGGCGGGGGGCTTGGTGGGGGGCGCTGGGCTGCGGGGAGCGGGGCAGGGGCTCGGCAGGGGGCGCTGGGCTGCAGGGGGCGGGGGGCTTGGTGGGGGGCACTGGGCTGCAGGAAGCGTGGCAGGGGGCTCGGTGGGGGGCACTGGGCTGCAGGGAGCGGGGCGGGGGGCTTTGTTGGTGGGGGGCAGGGGCTGCAGGGGGTGGGGCGGGGGCTCAGCGGGGGCCGCTGTGCTGCGGGGAGCAGGGTAGGGGGCTCAGCAGGGGGGGCTGGGCTGCAGGGAGGGGGCTGGGCGCTGTCTCCCCATGGCCGGATGTACTGTGTGTGTGCCCGCATTAGGGGCGTGCACTGGGTGTGTGTCTGGGGTATCCCCCATATCGCTGCCCACCCCTCTCTTGCGCCCCGGCTGCTCCACAACCAGCAGTTTCTCCCCCAAGGACACTGAGCTGAGTTGGGTCGGGGGGGGTCTGTGCCAGGGGGTAGGACATCCTGGGCGGGGGGGGGGGGCGGCTAGCACTCACTTACCCTGGCGCATCCCACGCCCCACAGGCTGTTAACCCACGGAGTGCATCCCCTGCCCTCCTGCCTCCCACGGGGAACACTGGCCATGCCAAGGGGTGAAACCAGGAGCTGGGGGGGGGGGGCGGATATGCTTGGCTGCATGGCTGTCATCGTCACCCCACCAGCCTGTGCCCCACGATCATCTCCCAGCTGGGCAGGGGGGCAGGGGGGTGTTTGTCTGAGCGCCCCACTGGGAAGCTGGGTATCAGGGCAGATGGATCAGGGGTGGGGGTCAGGGGCTTACTGGCAGGGGAGGCCATGGGGCCTGGTATCGTAGGGCCGGCATTAGGGGGTTAGATCTGGGGATGACAAGGGAGGGGTGGATTAGTCAGCTCCAGAGTCAGTTCAGCCCCTCCCCGACACTCAACCTTCCCCCATCACCAAGGGGCCCCCTTTCCCGATGGAGCCCCCCTGTGGGGAAAGGGGGGCGCATTGTCCATGGATTGGTCAGCCCGCCCTCTTCCCTCCGCCAGGGCCCCCCGGGGGGCAGCTTGCTGAGACTTAACAAACTCATGTCACACCCGGGGCTGTTAAACAGGCCTGCGCCTGGCTTGTTTGGGATTGGCGTCCCCTGGACGGGAAAGGCCCCGGGCCCCATTCCCTGCCCCCCACCCTCACCCCCCAGCAAATCTTTGGGCAATGGTACTTTGGAGCTGGTGATTTCTGGGCCCAGGCATTACGGCGCAGGGTCTGATGGGAGATCGCGGTTTGCTATGGCAACCGGTGCTAGCTGTCGTGGGGTGTCTGTGGCTGAGCATTCATGGCAGGGCTGGGGGGGGTGCGGTGGCTGAGTCATTCCCCCCCCAGGGGATCCGAAAACCTCCTTGAGGCATGTTCTGTTAAAGGGGGATTACGGGGTCTTGGGGGAGGGGATCTAAAGCAGGGGGTGGGGGGAAGCAGAGAAATTGGAGAGGGGTCCCAGCAGCTGGGGGGGCAGCAGTGGAGTGCAGGACTGAGGGTGGACTGGGGAGGGGTCCCAGCAGCTGGGGTGGCGAGGGGCGTGCAGGACAGAGGGTGGATTGGGGTGGGGTCCCAGCAGCTGGGGTGGTGAAGGGAGTGTGGGCTGGGGGGGTGGATTGGGGAGGGGTCCCAGAAGCTGTGGGGGGCGGCAGAGGAGTGCAGGCCGGAGGGGCGGATTGGGGAGGGGTCCCAACAGCCGGGGTGGCAGCAGGGCAGTGCAGGCTGGGGGGTGGATTGGGGAGGGGTCCTAGCAGCTGGGGGGCAGCAGGGGAGTGCGGGCTGGGGGGTGGATTGGGGAGGGGTCTCAGCAGCTGGGGGGTGTGCAAGGGAAGTGTAGGCCGGGGGGGTGGATTGGGGAGGGGTCCCAGCTGCTGGGGGAGCGCAGTCAGGGGGGCGGATTGGGAAAGGGTCCCATCCCCTTGGGGAGAGAGGGGAGTGCAGTCGGGGGGGGGTTGGATTAGGGAGGGGTCCCAGCAGCTGGGGGTCATGGCCAGCAGGACATTAGCTAGCGGGGGTCAGTGTGGGCTGTCAGTTTAACTCTATCCTGCTGCCCCACATCGCCTCCTGTGGGGTGCAGGATCCCACTTCGCTCGCAGGCCCAAGCAGGCACTTTGTGCTGCCATGACACAGTGGCTGCACCCCAGAAGTGGCTGCATTTGGGAGCGATGTGGCCCTCGTTCTGCTTGGCATGGTCGGTGCCTTTACGGGGGCTGGGTATTTCCGTCCATCGGGAGGGGGACGGAGACACCCCTGGTCGTCATGAACTGAGCTACTTCTCTAGCGCCCGTCACCATAGCGTCTGGGCTCCTCCCGCTCTTCTCCTGACACACCCAGGGAGGCAGGGCTGTCGTCTCCATTGTGCAGAGGGGGAAACTGAGGCAGGGAGCTACTACAGAACCTGGGCTGGGTCCCTGCAGCTGGGACTTCAGAGGCTGCAGCTCCGTGCGTGGCGCAGGCCCGGGGATGAGAACTGATCCCTGTTCATGCGGGGTGGATTCATTTTCCAGGGTAGGCTCCAGGGTCTCATTAGTGGGGGACCACGTGGGTGTTCTGGGGGCACTGGAGGGCACTCGACCCCATCACCCGCACCTAGGAATTGGGGCCCATTGAATATTCTTTGGGGGGCAAATTTCCCATTTGTGGCCCCCTGCCTGTAATGCCGGCCCTGAGCCTTCCCTACCATTCTACACTCCCCTCCCCGAGCCAGGAGAGAACCCAGGAGTCCTGGCTCCCAGCCCCCCTTGCTCTAATCACTAGACCCCACTCACCTCCCAGAGCTGGGGAGAGAATCCAGGCATCTGCTGGGGTGCACCCTGGTACTTGGGCAGCTTTAGGCGGGCCCAGGGAGACACCCAGTGGCTGTTTGGAGAATGGCAGGTTTCTTCATTACACTGCTCCAGAGAGTATCCATCCCTCCCTCCCTCCCCTGCAACCCACATCCCCCCAATCCCTCCAACCATCCCTCCCTTGCACCCCCACATCCCCCGATCCCTCCATCCATTCGTCCCCTGCACCCCCACATCCCCGATCCCTCCATCCATCCATCCCCCTGCACCCACACATCCCCCCAATCCCTCTGTCCATCCCTTCCCTGCACCCCCACATCCCCAATCCCTCCATCCATCCTCCCCTGCACCCCCACATCCCTGATCCCTCCATCCCTCCCCTGCACCCCCACCCACATCCCTCCATCCCCACCTCTGCACACCCATATTCACTAATCTCTCCATCCATCCCTCCCCTGCACCCCCACATCCCCCTGATCCCTCTGTCCATCCCTCCCCTGCACCCCCACCTACATCCCTCCATCCCCACCCCTGCACACCCATATTCACTAATCTCTCCATCCATCCCTCCCCTGCACCCCCACATCCCAAATCCCTCCCTCCATCCCTCCCCTGCACCCCCACCCACATCCCTCCATCCCCACCCCTGCACACCCATATTCACTAATTTCTCCATCCATCCCTCCCCTGCACCCCACATTGCCCCAATCGTCCCTCCATTATTCCCTTGCACCCCTACCCCGATCCCTCCATCCCTCCCCTGCACCCCCATATTCCCGCTCACCCCAGAGGTATCTGCCCTCACACATTACCTTTAAGGGTTTGGGGTTTTTTTGTCCCCAGACAAAAAATACATCAGGCGGACCCAGAGGTGTCTGAGCTCATACATTACCTTCAAGGGGCGTGGATGTTTGTCCCCAGACAGAAAATAACATCAGTCAGACCCGGCAGTCTGACCTTGCACCTTACCTTTAAGGGGCTGAGGTTTTTTTTATCACCAGACAGAAAAGACCATCAAGCGGACCTGGGCCAGAAGTGTCTGACCTTGCACCTTACCTTTAACGGGCTGGGGTTGGTTTTTTTTTTGTCCCCAGACCGAAAATACCATCAGGCGGACCCAGAAGTGTCTGACCTTGCACATTACCTTTAAGGGGCCACTTTTTTTGTCCCCAGAGAGAAAATATCATGAGGCGGACCCAGAACTGTCTTACCTTGAACCTTACCTTTAATGGGCTGGAGGGGTTTTTTGTTTAGTTTTGTGTCCCCCAGACAGAAAATACCATCAGGCGGACCCAGAAGTGTCTGACCTTGCACCTTACCTTTAAGGGGCCACGTTTTTTTTGTCCCCAGACAGAAATAGCACCAGATGGACCCAGAAATCTCTGACCTTGCACCTTACCTTTAAGGGGCTGGGTTTTTTTTGTTGTTTTTTGTTGTCCCCAGAAGGAAAATAGCACCAGGGGGCCCGGGACCGGGTTCACAATGGCGCCAGTGGTGCCCTGGAGCCGGGCCCAGGCTCAGAAGGGGCCCTGGCCTGCTCCGCTTACTCTGCACCCCGGGACCCCGCCAGCCCCCTGGCCCCAGCCGCCAGATCCCCTCTGCCCCCCGGCCGGACCCCAGTGCACCCCCGGCCCCAGGCAGTCTCTGCTTCCTCCCCACCACCTGGGGGGCCCCCCTGTCCCCCCCCCGGCGCTGAGCCACCCGGGACTGGGGCAGGAGCCCTGCCAGTCTCAGCCAGTTGATGGGGGTGCAGTGTGGGGAGCTTGGCTGGGCCCCTCCAGGCAAGTGGGTCCTGAGGGAGCCTGGCCGGGGCAGGCCCTGGCCTGGCTGATCGCGCCACTCCCGAGGGGCCGGAGCGATTCCCGGCCCCGGGACCAGCCCTGGCTGCGCTGCCGGCTCAGCCCAGCAGACAGTCGCCTCCCAGCAGGGCCGGTAACTGCGGCCGGGAGCCAGGGCGTGGGGGACGGGATCTGGGGGGTGCTGGGCTGCGCGGGGGTGGGGTAGATGTGTGTGTTGGGGCACATGGGAGTGGGGGCTCTGTGGGGGGTGCTGGGCAGTTGTGGTGGGGCAGTGGGCAGGGGGGGTGTTGTGCAGGGTGCTGTGCATTTGTGGGTGGGTCTGGGGGCGGTACTGGGCATAGTGGGTCGGGGGGGGCTCTGGCCATAGGGAGCTGGGGGGGTGCTGGGCAGGGCGGGGAGGGGCTGTGTGGCGTGACATGGGCCCGCCCCCCCCGAGGGGAAGGGGCAGGCCGGCAGCACATGGCCGGGCAGCCGGTTTGTAAATAGTGCCCTGCACTGGGCTGGGCGGAGGGGGGCCAGCCCCTCGCTCGGGGGGCTGACGTCCCCGCGCCACGCTCCACTGCCCCCCCGGGGGCCCACAAATACGTTTGGTGCCGGGCCCACAAAAGGTTAATCTGGCCCTGGGGGGACCCAGAGGTGTCTGACCTCGCACATTCTTTAAGGGGCTGGGTTTTGCTGGTGGGGTTTGGGGTTTTTTTGCCCCCAGACGACTAACCCGGCTTTGCCTTGCAGACAACCTGCACCACAACTACGTGCACCTCAGCGTGAGCAGCCCGAAGCACCACGCCGCCACGCTGGGTAGGTGGCGCGGGGGGGGGGCCGGCCCAGCTCTGGGCCCCAGGGCCGGGGGGGGGGGGGCCCCGTTTTCTCACCCGAACTGCCCCAGGGAATCCGAATCCTCCAGCCAGGAAACGGGGGGTAGGGGGGAGGGAGATAAAATGGCTCCGAGCGTTAATCTCTACCTTCACCCCTCCTCCAACCCCCCTCTCCCTGGCCCCCTCCTCCTGACCCCTCTCCCCACACTCCCTCTTCCCCTCCCCCTTCTCCCCCGTCTCTTTCTGCCCACCCCAGACTGGCGAGTGCATCACACCCCAACGTCGGGCCTGAAGTACAACTCGCTCACCTGCTCCCGCTCCTTCCACAACCTCTCGCACCTGCCCCCGTCCTACGAGTCGGCCATCAAGTCGGAGCTCAGCCGCTACTCCTCGCTCAAGAGGCTGGGTGAGCCAGGGGCCCTGCCACTGGGGGGTGCTCACAGCCCGACCCCACCACTTCCACCAAGCCCTGGGGACTTGCCCCGGGGGCCAGAGCTGGCCTGGGGAAGAATGGGGCCCAAGGCCTTTTCCCTCTAGGGGGCGCCAGCTACCATGTGGCCCCAGGGCAGGGACAGGCTGGCTCAGGGGGGTAGGGAATGGGGCCCAGGGCCTTTCCCCTTTGGGGGGGGCCATCGGTTCCCAGGACTGACCGGCAGCCTGCGGGGGAAATGAATTCATTCACAGTGGCCCCGTCCGGCCATGGAGCCTGTGAACGTGCAAAGGAGAGTTGGTCACATTGTCCTTATCTTCCATCCCCCTGACCCGCCCCTCCTGCCTTTGCCCCTCCCATCCCCCCCTTCCCCTGCTGCCTTTGCCCCTCCCATCCCCCCACCGCTCCCCTGCTGCCTTTGCCCCGCCCCCCAGCGGAGAAGGACATGGATGAGCTGTACCTGAAGCGACGGCACCTGGCCGAGCTGACGCGGGGCACGCTGCCCCTGCACGCCATGAAGATGAACTACGAGCGCTACGGGGAGGCGGCCCAGCACCCGCGGCGGGTGATGTCCCAGGAGCACATCCTCTCGGACGGCTACCGCCCCTCCCCCTACGACTGCACCGGCCCCCGGGAGCGCGTTGTCTCCCACGAGCGGCTGCTCTCCCGCGAGGTCCTGCACTCCCAGGAGGCCTCTGCTGTCGCCTGAGCGTCTGCACCAGGGCACGGGACCCTTCCAGGAGCTGCGGCTGGGCCACCAGAAGGCCCTGTCCCAGACCAACATCTGTGCCGCTGGTACCCCCGCTGCTCGAACGCCACCAGGGCCACAAGATGAACTCCCACCCGTCCTCCGCCAACTCGGCCCAAGCTGCCTGGGAGGTGGGCAGCAACCACACGGCCAACCGGCGCCAGGGCTTCGGCTCCCGCCGCCAAAGCACCATCGAGCAGCTGCAGTTCATCCCCGGGCACCACCCCAGCCAGCACCTCCGCACCGGGAGCAAGAATGAGGTCACCGTCTGAGGGCCCGGCTCAGGTGGACTCCACTTTCCAAGGCCGTAGCTCTCTTCCTCCTCCTCCTCTGCGTCTTCCCCCCCGTCCTTCCCGTCTTCTTTCTTGGACCGGGCGGCCTGCTGGGCTTCAAGGCCTTTGCCGGGCTTTGGTGGCATCCGCCTTTGATGACCTCAGCGCCATGAGTCCTGTCAACTTTTGATGATGTCAGGGTTAGGTTGAACCCATCCACGCTGGATGACGTCAGCCCCTGGGGCCCTGTCGACATTGGGTGACATCGAGGTTGCCTTGTCTCCGTCCATGTTAGATGATGTCCACAACTGGTGACATCACTGCTGTGGGCCCTCTTGACTTGTGATGATGTTAAGATTGCCTTGGGCCCGTCTGTGTTGGGTGACCTCAGCGCCACAGGCCTTGTCAACTTTTGATGATGTCAAGGTCACTTTGAAGCCATCCACGTTGGATGACGTCAGCCCCTTGGAGCCTGTTGAGATTGGGTAATGTCAATATTGCCTTGTCTCCGTCCATGTTAGATGATGTCAGTGCCCTGGGCTCTATCGACTTTTGATGTCAAGATTGTGTTGAGCCTCTCCATGACTGATGACATCAGTGCTCGGGGCCCTCTCAACTTTTGTTGATGTCAGGATTGCCTGGGGCCCATCCACATTGGGTGACATCAGCACCATGGGCCCTGTCAACATTTGATATCAAAGTGGTGTTGGGCCTGTCCCCGTTGGATGACATCAGGACCATGGGCCTTGCTGACATTTGATGATGGCAAGATTGTGTTGGACCCATCCACGTTCGATGATGTCAAATTGCATTTGGCCTGTCCACCGACATCAGTGCTGTGGGCCCTGTTGATGGTTGATGATGTCAGGACAGTCAGGCCTGTCCATATAGGATTATGTCAGTGCTGTGGTTGTGTCAACATTTGATTCCATCAGGACCAGCTGTCCCGTTGACTTTTGATGATGATGTCAGCACTGGCCATCTTTGATGACATCTGCACTGTGGCCCTTGTCTATGTGTCATGATGTCAGTACCACCAAGCCCGTCAACCTGTGATGATGTAAACACTGTGGGTCAACCTTTGATGATGCCAAGAGGGCTCTCAACCTCTGCTGTCAATACTGTCTCCATCTCATGACATCAACACTGTGGACCTTGTCGGTGATTGATAACATGAGTGCTGTGGGCCTTGTCGATGTCTGATGACATCATCGCCGTTTCATGGTCTCAACACTGTGGACCTCGTTGACCGTGGATGACACCAGTGTCCTGGGCGTCAGCCTGCTGGTTTTGACATCAGTCCAGTGGCTCCGTCGCCGATTGACGATGCCTGTTCACTGGGCGTTGTCACTGATGATGTTACAGCAGTTGGCCTGGTCAATAGTTGAGGAGATCAAGCACTGCCAGGCCATCATCAACCCTTGATTATGTCAGCACTGCGGACTTTGTTGGTGATGGATGATGTCAAGATCATCAGGGTCTGTTGACCTTTAATGTCGGCCCTGTTGATATTCAGTGATGTCAACTCTGTGGACCTGGTTCCTTTTTTTGATGACATCAGCACTGTGGGCTTTGTCTATCTTTGATTATGTCAGTGCTGTGGGCCCAGTCCACTTGTTGATGATGTCACCGCTGTGGACCCAATCCCCTTTTTTATGACATCACAGCTGTGGACCTGGCCCGCTTTTTGATGCTATCGCCGCTTTTGAGACTCAGCCCGCCCCATGATGTCATGCCCGCCGGCCCCGTCCATTCAATGAGGACGCCATGGTGCCTTCCGATGACATCAACACTCCCCTCCAGCAGGCCAGATGCCCCCTGGCGCCAGGGTGGGAGCAAGCGGCCCCCTCTCCCCGGATCTCATGGCCGGGGCTGAGAGCTCATCAGGTGGGCCATGGTATGGCCAAACCTCCACTTCCATCCCATCCCACCGCTGAACCCCATGTACATATCTTTATATAGTGCTCTCTGGTTTCTCTCTTCCAGTGCTTCGGCTCTTTGGATTTCCAGCCCACTCCACTGCCATGGGGCGGGGGAGCACGAGCCCCCACCCCTCCAGCACACGTGAATGTAGTTTGAACAGCCTCAGCTCTTTCAAACCCCGCCCCTCTCTCCCCAAGATCGTGGGTCACCCCCACGCCATGGGGGGGCGGTAACTGGGTCTTCATATCATGCCTTTTTCTTTATTTCTCTTCCGTTTCTTCGCGGGCCGCTTGCTAGGCCCTGGGATCTTCGATTTCATCACCCAGTAGAGTTCTGACGGGTCTCAGCCTCAAACCTTTTCATCCCTTCGTCCCCCTCTGCGCTCAGACCCCGACCATCCAGCGCCAAAACATGCTCCTCTTCTGCACTGCGGTATGCCTACGGGGCATGGCCGGCTGCTACGGATACAGAGGCGCTGAGATGGGGTCCTGCCGCGCTGGGCGCTGCACAGATATTGTCACTGAGAGCGGAGTCGCATCAGGCCAGGCGCTGCCCCATCACACCGGGTACTGCCCAGACAAAGAATCACTGAGATCGGGGCCCCGTCGCGCCGGGCACTGCCCAGATACATACTATCTGTGTCTTCCCCACAGAGCTCTCCATCTAAATGTATCAAAATCAGCTGGAACCCAGGCTAGCCCACAGGGCTCCCTCTCCCCTTCGTGGCTGTACCATGGATAGTGGTTTATAGGCCACGTACCATTGGAGCTCTTTAGCCCAGGTGTAACACAATCCTATTCTTCCCCAAGGCATTAGAAACTCCCGAGGGCCTTGGCATGGCTTCTGGTACAGACCGTCCAGCCTTAAATAAAACCCCTCTCTTCACATTGGCTCCTGACCTCAGGGGACTCTCTGCAACCCGGGCAGGCAGTAGCTTAAACACCAATACAAAGAGTGGCTTTATTGGCCTGCGGAACTCCCCACCACTGGATGTCGCTGTGGCCAAAAGCTTAGGTGCCTACAAAGGATCAGCTTCTCTAGGGGTCACTGTGACTCATGGCAATTCAGCCGGGCCCTCTGTCGCCAATCTCTTCAGCTGGGGTTATAAATCAAGAGCTGAAATAATTTAAAGCCAACCCCCTGGGTGGGTTAGTCTATTTGCCCCCCAGGGGATGTCTTGTCCCTTCCTCTGAAGCAAGTCTGTAGGGACCACTGGTGGAGACCCGGTTACCGGGCTAGATGGGCCTGCCCACTGGTCAGTTCTTAGACTCCTGTGATTTTTGCGGGGGATGCTTCAGTGTTTGGGGTGCCCGTCTCAAGCGGCTGATTGTGAGAGAGGCGGGCGCTCAGTGCTGCCAGGTGATTGGGAATGCCTTGATGGCATCCGGAAATCACAGGAAGAGAGGAAATTGACTGGAGCCGATTAATGGGCCCATCTAGCCCATCCTGTCTCTGACTGTGATCAGTACCGGGATGCTTCAGGGGAAGGTGGTTAAAGCAGAAGGTTTGGGGACTCAGGACTCCTGGGGTCTATCCCTGGGGAGGGGAGCGAATTAGTGGTTAGAGCAGGGGAAGAGGGTCAGGTGTCAGGACTCCTGGGTTCCATGCCCCCTAAGACTGGTTGGATATCCCTTCCCACGTTATGTTCCCGCTGGAGAGCCCTGTTCTCCATAGAGTCTGGGGCCTGTTGGGAGCACTGGGATTGCCTAGTCTATCCCCCAGCGTAACGCAGGCTGGACCTGTCCTCTCCCCTTTTGAACCACCCTAAATTCTTGTTTTCAACAACCCCCGCCACGGTGAGTTCATTCCACATCATGTGGAAAAAAGCATTGCCTTTAACTCCCCTTGTCCTTTTAGCCAATCTCTCATGCTCCCCTCCCTGCCTCCCCCTTTCAAAACACCACCCTGCCCCCGGCAGTTAACCCTTTGGACACTCTGAATTCAGAGGCCGCTCCTTTTAAGGCTCAGGCTGCAGGACATACCAGGCGGGGGGGGGGGGTTAGGATTTGTTTTTTTAGGGCCCCCTTTTGAGGGGCGATTTTCTTTCCCCACATCCCCCTGCCTGATCATCCAGGGGTGGCAAAGCTATAAGCTTACCCTTCCGGATGGGGAGCCCCAGCCTCCAACCTTCCCCTCCCCCAGCTAGATTTCAGCCCCCCTGCTCCCTTCTCAGGATCTTTGGATGAGGTCAGCTGGGCTCTGCCCCCTTGACTTCACTGGTGCCATAGGGCAGAGAATAGCCGTGGCGCAGGACGCCCCGGCCTTGACCCACAGCTGCCCCCAAAGGGCCCCAGGGGACAGGGAATAGCCACAACTCAGGGCACCCCTGCCATGCCCCCGATCTGCCCCCATGGGCCCTGGGGGGCAAGGAATAGCTATAGCGTCAGGGGCCCCAATCTGCTCTCTACTGCCCGGTGTGGGTGCAGCACCTTCATCCTGGCTGGGGCAGAGCACCCAGGGGCCCAAGCGTCTGGGGGAGAAGCTCATGGGTTTTCTGCCCCACAACACTGGCGACGGCAGCACAAGCCATTCCCCCCACCTCCCCACTACGTCGTGCCCCCGGGATCTGTGGGGGACCCCCTCCACTCCCCCATTCCTTCCCGAGCCCCCTTCGTCCCCCTCCCCAGACATCCACTCCTCCGCTGAACTCGAATCAAGGGCTAATGTTTCCTCTTCCTCCCCTCCTTGCCCCAGGGGTATTTTCGTGTTGGGAGGGGCAGGTCGGGGGGGGCAGGGTTTTGTTGCTGTTGTTGTTGTTTTTTGGAAGTATCTCAATGCAAAACTTTCCCCTGATGGGGGGGACCCCAGGCTTTGGGGGGCAGAGGGAGCCGAGCCATTGGCCCCATTCACGCTGCCCTTTGCCCCCCAACTCGAGCCACCACCACCCCCCAAATAATCCCAGGGATTTTGGATCTTCCCAGTCAGCTCAAACCCAAGATGGGTTTGGGAGGGGACCGGTTTGGGAGACCGCTGTGGGCCTCCCTTGTGTGGTCCTCCTGGGTCGGGGGGGGCGGGGGGGTGTCAGTGCGTCCTCCGCCTCGGTCCCATGCCTCCAAGCATAAGCCATAGTTGACCTGGGGCAGGTTGGGTCCCCGGATGAACAGCCATTTGGCCAGGACGGGACCTGGAACCCGCCCTGTGGGGGTCCGTGTTAGAGGAAAGGTGCTGAGATGTGGGGGGACTGGCTGGGGGGGATCCCTAGTCACCCCACGTCACTGGGAGCAGGGCGGGAGGGCGGTCATGGCATCCTCAGGGATTGTACAGACCAGAGTGAGCACGAGGATGGGGGCAGTATGTGTAGGGGGTGGGGGCAAGGCGGGAGGTATGAGGGGAGCGTGGGGGGAGGTGGGAGTTTGGTGGAAGAAATGGGGGGATGGCAGAGGTGGGGAGGTTCAGTAGGAAGTGGTGGGATTGGCAGGGATGACAGAAGTGGGGGGTTGGCAGGAGGAATGTGGGGGACAGCAGACGTGTGTGAGGAATGTGGGGGGGTGGCAGGAGGTGTGAGGGGACAACGGAGGTGGGGGGTTGGCAGGAGGAATGTGGGGGGACGGCGGAGGTGTGGGAGGAACGTGGGGGGACAGCGGAAGGTGGGAGGTTGTGGGGAGGTGGGGGTTGTTGTGAAGTGTGTGAGGAATGTGGGGTTCAGTGGAAAGGTGTGGAGGGACGATGGAGGTGTGGGGGGACAGCAGAGGGGTGAGGGGTCTCTGGGACGTGCAGGGGTTGGGAGGGGCTGCGTGGGTGGGTTGCGTATGAAGAGAACGTGTGTGTGGGGTGCGCGGACGTGGGAGTGGTACCAGCGTGGGCATGCCGGGTTGTGCCCGGCTGTTGGCGTTGGGTGTGTTGGCACGCGCACGGCGGGATCCGGGGAGGCTCAGCAGGGGCACAATGTGTGTTGTATGGTGTGTCCTTTGCTCCATGCCTGAGACCCAGCTCTCCCTGCCCCTCTCAGGGCCAGGGGGC
The DNA here is from genome assembly GCF_965152235.1 of Eretmochelys imbricata. Taxonomy (NCBI): domain Eukaryota; kingdom Metazoa; phylum Chordata; order Testudines; family Cheloniidae; genus Eretmochelys; species Eretmochelys imbricata. The sequence continues at coordinate 13,044,763 of NC_135594.1, forward strand.
CCGCACCCTGCAGAGACCAAAACCCACCATCTGGGCCGATCCCCCCACCCAATGCTCAGCACCCACTCCCCATGGGAGTCCACGGCACATCCTCCCCTCCGGGGCTGGGATATGTCGCTCTTCCGTCCCGCGGCCCAGTTCTGGAGAACTCCCGGCATGATGCCGAGGGGCCGGTTCTTCAGCCCCCGGGTGTCTTGTTTTGCATTTTTTTTAATATGAAAAATAAAACGGTGTCTTCTATTTTTAGAGCCGCGACTGTTTTGACCAGTCGCGTCACACGCGCTAAGGGTTAAGCCATAGGCTCTGACTGGAAAGCCCAGCCTCGGCTTGCGAGGCACCCTCCCCACTCCTGATGGGCCGACATGTGGCGTTGACTCCGGCCCGTCTGTTTCGCCGGCCGGCAGGTACGGCAGCGCCTCCCACGAAGTTCTGTGTGATCGGACGGGTGCGTCGGCTCCCCGGCTCCCACGCTCGAGGTGTGACCAGCCTCAAAGCCGGCCTAGGCCTCGCTTCGCGGCCACCGGGCTCTCGTCGCTCCTCAGGAGGCCCTAGTGCATGGGAGCTCCCCCGGCACGGCGGAACGAGGCACGCAGCATCCGTGCCCAGCTGTGCGTGTGGGCGGGGCGTCCTGGGTTCTGAGCGCAGGGGAACAGCTGTATAAATGGCCTATAAACAAGGGTCTACACTGAGCTTGTTACCGCTCGTTCACCCTCTGCCATTCACCGTCTGTTAGGCACTTGGCAGCGTGCTAGTGGTGAGCATGGGTGTCTTGATAGTCATTTGCTATTCACTCCTCCCTGTTCACTGCTCTCTGTTCACTTTGTTATTCACTTCCACTGTCCCCGTTCACTGCTCACCTTTCACTATTAGTTATTTGCTATTCACTGTTCACTGTCCCCATTCACTCCTCACCGTTCACTGTTCGTTATTTGCTATTCATTGTTCACCCTCCCCATTCACTGCTCACCGTTTCACTCTTAACCATTCATTGCCCGCTATGCAGTTTGCACTCTCAGATATCCCTCACTATTCTTCATTCACTATTCGGCCTTCGTGTTTCATTCTTCGCTCTTCCTGTTCACGGTGCAGCTCGCTCTTTGCCGTTCACTGTTCTTCTTTCTCTTGTCACCATTTCTCATTAAGCTCCCCTCGTTCCCCGTCCGCTGTGCTTTGCATACAATTCCCTCTTCATCGCTCACTCTTCCCTGCGTCTTCACTAGTTCTCATTCCCTTGCCGCTCTTGGCTCCTTGGCTGCCAGCCGCTACTTGCCCAGTGGCCATTGGCTCCTCCTCACCCACCAGGCCGTTTTGAGAAAGGCCCAGGAAGACAGCAGGTGGCCAATCCCACGCAGTGCGAGATCCCCACTGGGGAGCCCCACCATGGGCGACAGGTGCCGAGAGTGTCCCGTGACCAATCAGTTGGGCTCCTGTGGCTCAAACCCAGGGAAATCAGGACTAAACCCAAGGGAACAGGAGGGGCCTTAGCATCAGGTTGTTCCACTTGCCCCGGTAGTGGAAGGGCCCCGATAACCAGCTGCTGAGGACGGGGAACCCATTTCCCCTGCCGCACTTTGACTCGTTTTCTGCCAGCAGAGGCTGCGGTTCCTAGTGTACCCCGAACACGCCATCTTTCGACAAAAAGGGAAATGTTGCCCCCTGCTGATCTCCCTGCTCCACAGCCCAGTGCCCCCTGCTGAGCCCCTGCCCTGCTCCCTGCAGCCCAGCACCCCCGCTGAGCCCCCCGCCCCTTCCCTGCAGCCCAGCACCCCCGCTGAGCCCCCCGCCCTTTCCCTGCAGCCCAGCGCCCCCTGCGGAGCCCCCTGCCCCTTCCCTGCAGCCCAGCGCCCTCTGCCCCAGTCCCGTCAGCACAGTGGCCCTTGCTGAGCCCCCACCATTCTCCCCGCAGCACAACACCACCTAGCACCAAACTGGGGTATCGGGGCCTGCACAAACTGCCTGGGGAGAGTGCCCCATAGTGAGCAAAGGGTCCATTTAGCCTTGTACCCTGCCCTCTCTCTGCCCCCCCACCCCAAATAAGACCCATGGGCCCATCTAGTTCAGTAGCCCACCCCCTGCCAGCTCACTCCAGATTAGACCTGTGGGCCCATCTAGCCCGGTATCTGATCCCGGCTGATCGCATCTCTGGCAGTGGGCAGCACCAGCTGTCTCAGAGGTAGGTACAAGGACGCCCCCTTGTGGGCAGCCGGGGGGCAGCCTTCCAAACCCCAGTGCGGCAGGCAGAGTGCGGGGAGGCGAGTTGGTGGGGTCGCCCTTCTGGCTCTGAACTCCCCCGGCCTGGCATGGGGGTTCACGTGCTTACCCCTGCGGGAGCCCCGTCCAGCTACAAAAATGACGCAGCCCCTGGATCGCACAGAACTCGAAAGGCGCCAGAACCAAATCAGGTTAATTTAAACGGAATTACAAGCAAAAAAACAAAACAAAACCCTAATAATTAATAATAATCAAAGTAATTAACTACCGACTCAATGAATCAGGGGACCACGCCAGCGGGTGCGGCAAATCTCGAAGGACTCTGGGCTCAACCCATAGGCCAGTGACTCCATATGTATTTAAAGGAGAAATAAAGTTGTTATAAAGTACCCGGGAATTGCTGTAATTTTGGGATTTTGAATAAACTGATGTTTCCTGCTGCTGGTTTTGAGTCCTCCCCTTGCTGTCAGCTGTTACGACAGTGTGCAGTTTGGCCCCTCTAGGGGGGCAGAGGCCAGTTACATGGGGACCCCCCTCGCCTGCCGCTGGGACATGGCCCCTATGGGATGGGGTGGGGACCTGGGTATTTGGGGACCCCTCACCTGGTGCTGGGATCTGCCTCCTCTGGGGTGGGACGCGGGGGCTGGTTATACAGGGGGACCCTAGCCTGGTGCTGGGATGTGCCCCCTCTGGGGTGGGATGCGGGGGCTGGTTATACAGGGGGACCCCACCCAGGGCTGAGACGTGGACTTTCTGGCATGGGGAACAGGTGCTGGGGATCCGATGACCCCTTGCCTGGCACTAAGACCTGGCCCCCTCTGGGGCAGGATGTGGGGGCTGGGTATCCATGGATCCCTCGCCCAGCTGGGATGCGGCCTCTCTGGGGTGGGGCATAGGGGCTGGGTGTATGGGGACCCGTCGCCCCCTGCCTGGTGCAGGACAGCAGCAGTTCTGCACCGGCCTGGCCCGACGGGTTGGAGCCGCCCAGCAGGGGACATGGCCAGGCCCCGTGGCCCTGGAGCTGCTGGCCAGAGGGCCCGAGGGCGTTTTACAGGGCACCCCAAATACCAGGCCTTGGGCCTTAATATTCTCAGAGAAGGGAGCACAGATGCCCCCCACGCCGCCTGCCAAGGGTGCCTCCTCCCTGCTTTCCTGGCGGGGAATCTCCCTCCCTTCCTGGAGCACTACAGGGCTCATGACACACACACACACAGCCTCTGGGGTAGCTCAGGAGGGCAGGGAAGGGGTCACACAGCCTCTCCCCTCTGGGGTCAGCCCCCCAGGCCTCGCTGAGATGGGGTGCAGACATTCCTTTACGTTAGGGTGACCCTAATTCTCCCCCTGCCCACAGCCCCAATTCCATGAGCTGATTGGCTTATGTCATATTTGCATATTATATGAATATTTATAAGGCTATGTACAGGGAGGGCGTTCGCTCCTTTAGCTCTAATTGGCTGCTTGGGCTGCCATTTTCAACAAAATAAAGGGAAGTCCCGCCTCCTCCTCTCAGTTTTTTTCTAAAAGGTCGCGCCCCTGTGTGGGAAGTGGATCGTGTCCCGCCCTCCCCCTTCCGCACGGGCTTCTCCGTCCCCATTGGCTTCGGAGACCGTCAATCCGGCATTTCAAATCGCTGCCCCGCCCCTCTCCCCGACCGTTAGGGGTAAACAACCCTGTGCTCCCTCTTCCCCCCTCCCTCCTGCCTCTCAAACCGCCGCCTCCACGCGTTCATATTCAAATCCCGCCAATCGGGCGGCTGGCCCCGCCCCTCTCCCCCTTTCCCATTGGCTCCTGCCCGTCGCGGACATTTGTTGTCAACGTCCTCCTGGGGAAGGCAGGAGGGGGGGTTTAAACCCCTCCGTTCCACCGGGCCTGATTGGGCGGCCGGGATTCGAAAGGGCGTGGTCGGCCCGGGCCAAAGGCTATAAAGTCCCTTGCTGGGCACTAGCCCAGGTCCAGTGAGGGTGGGAGGCGATTGGAGAGAAGCCAGGAGGGGGGAATCCCTGCAAGGGGACAGCCCAGATTGGGGGGGCCAGGTAGAAGGAAAAGGGAGAGCCTGGTTGGCACAGGTGGGGAGGGGGGGGCCTGGGAAGAGACCCTGCCTCTCCCCACCCTGCAAAGCAAAGGGGTGAGCTCTATAGGGTTGGGCCACCCTATTAGGGCTGGGGGGGTAACCCCCAGATTTAGGGGGTGCCCTGCCTGTGCAGGGGGCACCTGGTCTCTGCTAACCTCAGCCCAGACCCACCGCCATGGTGAGTGGTTCTTGCTCCCTTGATCTCTGCTTTCCCCAGGCACCCACCAGGTTACGGGGTAGCAATTTTTTGGAGGGGTTTGACCTCATTTTGTGGGGGGTGCTTGCCTGAGCCCCCTTAATGGGGTGGGGCTGCTAGCAAGAGCTTATGGGGCAGGCAGCTCCATTATCGATAACAGCAGCTTTGGTTGGGTTTTTACTAGGACCTGGTTGTAGTTCGGGGTAGGATGCACGAGGCATGGAAACTGGGAGGTGGATCCCATTAGCCCTTTAAGGTTAGGGGCCTAGCCTTGGGGGGCAACTGCATTTAGGGAGTCATTAGCCAAAAGCAGTGGCTGTGTTTAGAAATAACAGGGGCCGCAATTCGTTTAAGGTCCAGTGGGTACATTGGTGTGTTAGGAAGTATTGAACAAACAGGTATTTAATGGGATGAGATTGGGGCATCTGGTTCTTTAAAAGCTGTAGCCGGTGCTTATTTAAAAGGAAAGACTTTAATAGGCCCTAAACCTGGGGTGAAAGTTTTGATTTTTTTTTGGTGTGCCTCATTTATTAAACAGCTGTTTTTTAAAAATGTAGGCAACAATCTGCCCCAATATTAGAGGGAGGTGAAAGGTGGCTGCATGTTTTTACGGGTTATCGATAAAGGCTGCCTTTTAAAAAAAGTGTATAGATTTAATCGGGTCTGACAGTCATCAGAGGTGGGTCTAATTTTTGCTGCTTCTCTTATTATCAATAATACTAAAAGTGGCTCCTAAGCTCTGTAGAGTTTTTTAAATCTCTGGGTAACCTGACAACCACGTGGCCTTTCAAAATATCTTCTCTGTTGGGTGCCGCTGTGGGAACAAGAAATGGTGTTCTAATTTGCTTAGCTCTGTATTGCATGCTGTTTGTAAGGAGGATCTGAACGCGTGGCAGGTATGTATGTATCTCTGTGTGTCTTGTCTGCCGGGTGATGGTTCATCCCTGGAAAGGACTGGACAAAAAACGATCTGCATGTATGATTTCTTCTACACAAGTCTGGTGACTTGCCAGGTACCACTTATTTTGGACAGTGAGGGATCTGCATGGATGGCTTTCTTATACAGGCCTCGCACGATCCTGGTGACTTGCCCTAGTGACTTTTGAGTGTAAAATTGTAATTATTTTCACGATGGGTGTTTAAGGTGGGGGGGAAAAAAACTAAGGGGCAAGAAGTTACTAGGCCAGCTGGTTGGTTTGAGGCAACTATGTACTGGGCTAGTTAGCCCTGTGATTGGGCTAGTGGATTTTGATGCTGATCTTGCATGGTTTAAGAATACATGGTAGAAAGTTTTTGGTGGCTGGCTGGCATGTGCCATGGGTCAGGCTGTCAGATTCTAGTGCAGGTACAAAGGGTCTTACACTTACATGGGTGCCAAGGATGCTCTTACTAGCCTGCTTTTCAGATCATCTGCTTATTAATGTTTAGATCTTCTCCAGCCCAGATCTTGTTGCCAGCAAAGGCCGGGACTTTTCAAAAGCACTTCGTTTTTTTCGGATGCATGATTTTTCTTTTCTTTTCACCTCCCCACAGGAAAACCAAGAGCCCCTTTTTTTGGGGGAGGGGGGGTGGCTCGAATTGGGCACCTCCTGATTGCTTGCCACTTTTCAAAAGCGGCTAGCAGCCTAATTCTGAACAGGCCTCTGGTGTGAAACTGGCCCATGGAGAGGAGAGTTGCTGTTACTAAAACGGTGTAGAGGTGGCTGCCGTGTAATTTCTTCCCTGGGCATAGCCCCGCGGAGCAAATGCAGCATGCTTTCTAAAATGTCTCTGTGCAGCACCGCAGAGCCCCGGTGAGGAACTGTCTGTGCTGGGTAATAATGGCTCAGCCAGGGCGGACAGTCACAGGCTGGCTTAGAGGAGGGCTTGGATTGCATATTTGTTATGTAGCTTCATCTCTGGATCCTTTCTGTCACCTGCCATGTAACGCGGCACAACGATCTTTAAAGGATCCCCCGTGTTTTATCGGCAGTAGGGCCTAGCGCCCGTGCGGTGCCAGGGATCCAGGCTGGCCGGGCTGATGGCTTTTGGAGCATTGTGGGCTGGGGTGAGGAGGTGAAATCTGCCTTTGGGAAGTCCTGTTTACAGGCCTGGCCTGCCTTGACCACAGTCTCCTCCTTTAGCCAGAGCTTCCTGGCTTTGTAGCTCCTTTGTATTTACATTTTAGAGGCTGGATCAAGGAGGCCGCTTCTACCCAATCTGCTGCCTCCTATCCCAGGACACTTTTGCTGCTGGCTTCTTAGCTCCTCTCTTTGGAGGCCAATGCCATGTCCCAGGCTGGTTGTAAGGGGGTGTGTGTGGGTGTGTAAAACTGACTTGGTTTGAGATTGGGGCGGGGAAGGTACTCAGGGGTCCCCTTGAGCTGCACTGGGGCACTGAGCCTGTAGTGTGTGTCTGGCCCTCGTGTGCTAATCCAGGAGTGCCTGTGAGTCATCCCCATCTGATGCCTGCTGGGCTGTCCTCTGTGGCATGACATGAGTTAGTGGGTCTCAATTGGCATCAAAAAACCAGGACTTTGGGGGGTGACCCTGAACCCATAACTCTGGACGGCTGGCTGAGCAAGATTTCCCAGGGCAGCTGAATCTGAGACAGGGCTGAGGCTCGTGGCCTGCGGTGCGGTGTGTGGTCAGCAGACCTTGCTGTCTCTTCTGTGAAGATGCATCTGATCTCCTGGGATAGCCATTTGCCGGGGCTAAATCTGCACCTTCCCCTGGATCTGGGAATTGCAGTGGCTCTGGGGCTGGTTGTAGCTTCTTCTGAGGCTTGTCCCGGCTTGTGAAGCGTCCCCTAAACCCCGGCAGAGACCCTGAAGGGGCTGAAACCAAAATCCACCTCCCTTGAAAGCTCCCAGCATCTTCAGAGACCAGGCTTGGCTTTCAAAAACTGGGCCTCGCTTTAGGAATGCAAATAGCAGAGCCTCCCCTCCCCCTGTCTCTCTCCCCCGCCCCGAATCTTATAGAGGGTCTTGAGTCCCTAGCACAGTGGGGGCCTCATCCTTGTTAGTATGCCTAACAAGAATGAGGGTGGGGGGGCATCTTTGGATCTGTCTCTAGGTGGTCAATATCTTTGAAGGCCTCCCCCAACACTTAAGTGCTACAGCGTTTAAGGGGGAGGAGAGGCCTGCAGACTCAGGAAGATGCCGCTGCTTGATAAAGTGTGAGTGTGACAAGCTGACCTGCACCTCCCTAGAGTCTTTCTCTTGGGTGGGGGGGATTTTGCTCTGCCACCTCTGGGGATGAATCCAGAGCATCAGATCCCAACTGATCCTCATGGACCAGCCCCTCGAGTAGCCTCGTTAAAGCCAGTCTGTGTCCCTGGGCAGTGCCCACTGGTTTTGGGGGAGATCCCAAGACAAGGATTGGGGGAGGAGAAATCAGTGGGTGGCTGAAGCTGAAGGGCAGCCTCCCCTTTTAATCTCTCTGGGTTTCATCTTCGCCAGAGCCACTCGCTTCCTATTCCCAGGTCCTGTGACTCAGTCTCGGTGTGAATGGTGCTTCCCTGTTGCACCAAGTGGGGCAGGGGGCTGAGTTAATGGGTGACCTAGAGGGGCCCTAAGACAGCTGGGGGTGGGTGGGCACCGGAGCTGATTGCAGAGGCTCAAGTCTGCGCAGCTCTTCTTACCGTGAAGGAATGCAAGATCTTGGGGCTCAAAGCCAACCTGGACCGGGCAGAGAGAACACTGGGAGGGGAGGCCTTGGGCCCGGAAGGGGGCAGCTTGGGGCGCTCCTTAGGGGGTGCTCTCCTCTCTGTCGGTGCTGACCCTAATGCCCCACCGTGCCTGTTCCTGGCATGCTTGGCCCCTAATGCTCCTGCCCTTCCTGAGCTCCCCTCTGTTTTCCAGGCCTATGCGGGTCTGGAGTTCGTTGGGCACATCCGCCCGAGCATAACTGCTGGGCCCTGCTGGCGGGGGTGGGCAGAGGATGGGGCTCCCCACCCCCAGAGCAGGTTATCACTTAGTCTGTGACGTGCTCACGTCCCCCTCTCCTGCAGAACTCGAACGTGGAAAACCTGCCGCCTCACGTCATCCGGCTGGTCTACAAGGAGGTCTCCACCCTGACGTCGGACCCGCCGGAGGGCATCAAGGTCTTCCCCAATGAGGAGGACATCACAGATGTCCAGGTCACCATCGAAGGACCTGGTGAGATGGGGGGTGTGGCTGGCTGCATGGGGGGCGTGGCTAGTGGCTGCAAGGGGGCATGGCTTTTCCTCTGGGGCCTCCCCCCTTGCTAGCTGCCACCTCCCCCACTGTGTTTAATCCTTCTGCTCTTGCCTGAGGCTGGAGGAGTCTATCTCTTTCTGAAGAGGGCGCTGTGATCCCTGCTTTGACCTCAGTGTGGTGTTGGGGCTGCTGTCCTGGGGCTCAGCAGGGGGCGCCATGCTGCAGGGTGCCGGGGAGGGGGGCTCAGCAGGGGGTGCTGGACTGCAGGGAGCCAGGGGTTGGGTGGGGGCTCAGTGTGGGGCACAGTCCCTGCTGACCCCCATGCAGTGCAGAAGGCAGCATCTCTGACCAGGACCTCCTCATGCTTGGGAGTGGACGTTCCCCTGAGGTTTCCCAAGGTGCCAGCCATGGCCCCCCAGCACCTGAGAACTGCCGGGGCAGGAAGCAGTTACTCTGCGGTGTCACTAGAAGACAGGATTCTGAACTTCCTGTCATAAACTGTTGCTGGGTGGCCATGCCGGGCGAGCCCCCAACCCTGCCCCCGGCTGCTTCCCCCGGCACAGACAGGGCCTTTCTGGGCCGCGGGGGGTCATTCATTTTGGTCCTTCCCCAGCCATGACTTGCTGTCATCTTCCCCTGCAGCCTGGTGCCCCCCTAGCCTTGTGGGGCTGTTCTGGGCAAGTTGGGGGTGGGGACATACCCCATGGAGGTGGGGGGCTGGCATGTGGGAGTGGATCCCTTCTTACCTGCTCTGCTCCCTTGGCAGAGGGGACGCCCTACGCCGGGGGCGTCTTCCGCATGAAGCTCATCCTGGGCAAGGATTTCCCAGCCGCGCCACCCAAGGGCTACTTCCTCACCAAGATCTTCCACCCCAACGTGGGGGCCAGCGGCGAGATCTGCGTCAACGTCCTCAAGAAAGACTGGAAGGCAGAGCTGGGCATTAAGCACGTACTGCTGGTAAGCTGACGGGCCAGCAGGGGGTGCTCTCCCCAGGGTGGTGCTAGGAGTGCTGTGCTGCAAGGCCAGGGCTCAGCAGGGGGTGCTCTCCTCTAGCAGGCAGGGCTGGCACTAGGGGGCGCTGTGCTTTTGGGAGTTGATCTTTCTGATGAGGGGAAAACCCCAGGCTCTGGGTACAAGGTCATCAAAGGGGAGCTGCAGGGGTCACCAAGCCCAGTATTTGCTAAGGCTGTTGAAGCTTCCGGGGGGGGAAGGGGGGGATGATGATGATGCAGGGCCTGGGTATACAGGGACCCCTCACACAGTGCTGAGATGCAGCCCCTCTGGGGTGGGGGGCTGGGGTTGGGTATATGGGGACCCCTCACATGGTGCTGAGATGCAGCTGCTCTGGGGTGGGGCAGGGGGGTTGGTTATACTGGGGCCCCTCACTTGTTGCTGAGCAGCAGCCCCTTCTGGGGTGGGGTGTGGCACTGTTTAACACTGCACGGCAATCCTGGGTCAGGCACTGTCTGAAGCTGCAGGGAACTTTGGAGGGCACAACTTGATTACCCCACAGGCCTCCCCCACCCCTTTCTCCCCCCAGAGATCTGATACAGTGGGACAGGTTTCCATCAGCGCAGCGCCCCCTAGGGTCTGGTGTGTGCTACCCCAGCTGTCTGTCCCCAAATGGGATCAGCCAGTAGTGACAGCAGCGCCGGTCAGGTTAAATGTCCTGCCGCCCGGCTGGGTGTTTTCCTAGCTTGGACGACTGGAGGCTTTAAAACCTCAAAGGGACCCTCTGTTTCAAACACTGCATGAGCTCACTGCATCCCCTGGGGCGATCCTTCCAGCCCCCTGCATTTCAGGGTCTCCCGTGGTCCCCCTCCCTCACATTGGGTGCTCTGGGTGTCCCATTTCCCCCCATCCTCTCCCCCCACCATCCTTTTCTTTCTGCCTGGGCGATTGCTCCTGCTTCCCCCCTGGGATGATGGGCAGAGCCGAGTGAGGGGCTGTTGTACAGGAAGACGCCTGTTTTTCCCCCCTTTCCATTTTCTAACTTCCTACTTAATCAGTCGGCTTCTAGCACATTAGACGTCTTCTCCGCCCCCCATGGAGTCACGTCCACCTTTGGCCGTCCGATTACACAAATGACCGAAGACACGCTCAGTGGGTTCCTGCCACCGTGTTATCTGAGCGCCTCGATATATTTACAGCCGTAGCTAGGATGGTGGGAGAATGCTTCTGTCCATGTATAACCCATCTGGTGGCGTGGCTGCATCCACGCTCTGGGGTTGGGCTGGTGTAGCTGCTGGTAGTCTCTGCAGTGGGGAGACACCTTTAATCTGTGCCTCAGTGTCCCCTCCTATAACAGTGAGAGCTGCCCTGCCCTACCTCTCGGGGGGGCACTAGGAGGATAAATCCAAAGGCTGAGGGGGCCAGATGAGCCCCTGAAATCTGGTCATAAGAAACCGCTGTGGTTAAACTCTGCCTTGTGGGAGGGTGGATCTAGCACTCTGCTTGGAGTGAGCTGGGTTCTGTTCCTCGTGCTGCCTGTTGTCGCATCCTGTGGCCAGGCCTCAGTTTCCCCAGCTAGGGCTCCAGCGACAAGCCCGCCCCTACCCAGGAGAACGACCGCTCTGGGGAGTTCTCAGCGAGCTGTTCGATCTGGTGCCCAGGGACGGGGGTGGCCAGGATCTCTACAACCTGGAGCCGGAAAGCAAGGCAGGCCATGGGAATCCTGGGTATGTGGAGCAGCTGTGGGTCGGATCCTGGGGGCCGCTCCCGGGTGGCCGGGCATGTGGGAATGAGGCTGTTTAGGCCGTGGACACTCAGTCTTTCAGTGCTTGATGGTCAGATACTTCCACAGGGTACCCACAGGCCAGGACAGCCATGTGATGGGGGTGGAAATGGCCCCCAGAATTTCCCCCCACTGCAGGGGGTGTGGCCAGGGTGCCCTGCAGTGGGGTTGTTCCTGGCCCCCCAGGGGCCATACTAGGATGGACTGTGTCTTTGACCATCCCTGAGGCTGCCCCCCAGCCGGGTCCCGTTGGTGCTGGTGTGTGGATGGGCCCCCGGGCTGAGTGGAGCTCAGGTGGTGGTGCAGCCTGGGGCCAGGGCTGGGAGGTGGGAACGCAGGCCAGGCGCAGCAGAGCGTGGGAAGGAGAGGGCAAACAACCCAAAGTCCCGCCTGGGGGCTCCGTCCCCCTTCGCTGTCGCACTCTGCGACTGCCACAGTTCCTGGCCCAGAGGTGGTCGCATCTCGGCACTGGGATGGGGGCAGGGTGACGGGTGCTGCAGCAATGCCAGGTGTCTGGCCCATCAGCAGATGAGCTCAGGGCCCCTTGCCCCAGGCTCGCCCCCCCCTCGCTGGTTCCACGGCCGCCAGCAGCTTGAGGCTGCGCCCTGCACATCTGGTCTGGAGGCTGCTGCGGGGGGCCGGTCGTTCGCTGCCCCTGCTTCCTGAAGGAAGGGCAGGAGTCCACCTGTTGTGGGGCGCTGAGTGGCTCTGGTATGGTGGAAAGGGGATGGGGGGCACATAGGCCCTGGCTTGGGAGGGGCTGGGGGACTGTGGTGGGAGGAGGGAAATGGGGGGGGCACTGCTGGGAGGATGTGGGCCTGGTGTGGTGGGAGGAGGGAAATGGGGGGCTGTGGTGTGGTGGGAGGAAGGGAACGGTGGGCACACAGGGAGGGGATGGGGGATGGTTCACCAGGTGTCCCAGGAAAAGAGGGGGCTGGGCAGGTGGCCCCCAGGGGATTGAGAGGGACAAGGATGCAGTGGTGTGGCCCTTTGGAAGTACCAAAGGAGCAGACCCTTTTCGGCCTGTATCATCCTCTCCGTGGGGTGGGGAGTGTGCACATGTACAGCCCCTAGCACTGCAGGGCCTGGCCTGGCAGGTAGAGCTGCCCAGACTGGGCTGGCTGCCAGCTTCAACCTGCTGGCCCTCACCTGCCTGTCTGGGCACCTCCCCTGCACAATCAACAGGGGCAGCAGAGTCCCTTGGGAGCCGTGCGTCTCTGGTGTTCCTGTGGCTTTTGGCATCCCCTTTCCTTGGTGGGGGGGGGGTGCCCTGGAGAGGGAAGGCCAAGCAGTCTTGCCTAAAGCTGCACCCACTGGATTTGCCTTCTCTCCCGGAAGCCTGGGCCGAGGCCAGATCCTGTCAACTGCGCGTTCCTTCCCCAGCTTCTGCCCCCCAGCGCTCCCCACAGAAATTGGGTCTCTAGCCAGCAGCTGGGACCCTTAACCAGGACCAAAACTGAAGGTCAGCGGCAACCGATGAGAAATTGCCATGTTGATTTTTGCCTGCGTTGATTCTTGGGGTGCCTCAGCGGAGCCTGGCTTTTGGGGGTGCCCCAGATCTCTAGGCACCTGGAAAGATTAGATCCAGAGGCAGGTGGCAGGGGGGAGGTTTGGTACTTGTCTGGCTGTGCTGGGTGCCCAGGGGGTACCAGCCTTGTAATAAGAAGGACAAGCTGGGCCTCCTGACCTGCCAGCTGCAGCTGTCAGTGGAAGGGGCCAGACTGGAGGGAGCCCCATGGCACCTTGGCTTGTTGCCTTCCTTCAGGAATGAAGCGGTGGGGAGCCCCCACTCGGGTTAACCCCGTCCCCTCTCTGTCCCCCGCAGACCATCAAGTGCTTGCTGATCCACCCCAACCCCGAGTCGGCCCTGAACGAGGAAGCGGGGCGCCTCCTCCTGGAGAACTATGAGGAGTACGCCGCCCGGGCCCGCCTGCTGACGGAGATCCATGCCCAGCCCTCCAGCCTGCGGGGGGCCAGCAAGGATCCCGCCGACCCCTGCTCCTCCTCTGCAGCCGCCCTGGCCCCCGGGGGCGAGGGCCCCATGGCCAAGAAACATGCCGGCGACAGGGACAAGAAACAGCTGGCAAAGAAGAAGACGGACAAAAAGCGGGCACTCCGGCGGCTCTAGGGGTGCACGGTGCCTGGCACGAACCATGGACTAGTGGGGGGCGGGGGGGTTGGGGAGATCCAGGCAGGGTTCTAATAAAACTGTCCCTTCTTTTCCCAGCTTTTTGTTAAGACGCTTTGGTATTTTACCCTTTTTTCAATCTTAAGTTATTTAAGTTATAAAAGAAAAACTCTATTAAAGGACTTTTTTCTACTGAAGGGTTAATTTATTCCCTCAACCCTGGGGCATCCTTGATACTTGGCACCCCCCCTTCCTCCCCGGATGACCGACCGCAGTGCCTGGGTTGAGACCTGTTACAGGGAGGTGCCAGCATAGGTGTGAATCCAGCCACCAGGGGGCAGAACTGCCCTCTATGTTCAGAGAAAGTTCTGAATCCAGCTGACCCAACATAGCAGTCCTGGCTCCCTGCCCCCTGCTCTAACCACTAGAGCCCACTCCCCTCCCAGAGCTGTGGGCTGATTCGCTTCCAGCCTCAGAGGCTGAGGGCCTTGCCGCTTGCATGCAGACAGGGCTGATGGAGGTAGGTGTGTTGGTGCAATCCTGCTCGCTTTAGCTGTTACACGGTGGGGATGGGGTCTGGTTTTTCCAAACACCCAAAATATCGACCCCTAAACCCCCAGCACCAACTTCCTCCAGCCAGCTCCCACTGAGCATGTCTACAGGCGAGGCCTGGGGGGGGGGGTAGGTGGGGCTGTCTACACAGGACACCCAGGCAAACTAATCTAAATTAAAGATGTGGGTTCATTAAACCTCTTTGTGGATGTTTATGCTGAACTTCAGTGACCTGACTTTGGTTTAGTTTAATTCTCATTGGCAATGAAGTCAGATAAACCCCTCTCCTTTAGCTCTGAGTCAGAGCAGTGGAAACGGTCAGTGGGAGGCACTGGCCTGTCTGGGCCTTGGCAGAGGATGTGGCTCAGCTTTGCTGCCCCAGCAATTCCCCTCCCCCTGCCTGGTACAAGGGCCACGCTGAGCTGTTGGTTGCACGTATCTCCTGCCCTGGCGTGGATGGGGCAACGGCGCAGGACTCAACCGCTTTGAATCCAGAAGTGTAAGGCAGGCCTTGAAACCAGCTGGAGACAAAACAGGCTGCTCCCAATGGCAGCAATGGGTCACCTCACCCCATTGCCAGCTGTGGGGGCTGGTTGCAGACCCTTAAACTAGAACAGAAAGCTCCAGGCACAGCGGTGCTGGTTCCCCTGGATCCTCACCTTTCTATCCTGCCATGGGTCTCCCCCATAGCTCTGGCTGTACCCCTCAACCCTGACCTGCAGCCCCCTGCTAGCTCAGCCCTGACCCCCTCCAGCTCTGCCGGTGCCCCTCCCTGCCGACCTGCACCCCCTGCATGTGATAGTCCTTGGCCCCTGTGTAGGGTGACCAGGCAATGAGTGTGGAAAATCGGTGTGGGGGTAATAGGAGCCTATATAAGACGTCTGGTCACCCCACCCCTGTGATTTACTTCCGCTCAGTGTTGCTGTGGGGCTGAGGTGTTGGCTGCTGCTGGTCTTTCAGTCCCCTGAGGCCAATGCCCCCAAACCTCCTGACCCACCCCAGGCCCTGCACGGGCAAGACACACCCCTGCCCTGTGTGCCCAGGAGAGGGCCCCTGAACTGCAGCTGCTCAAATGCGTCCTGGGGGAGTCCCCAGTTGCTACCAGCCAGCAGATGGCATCAGGGCAGAGCTAGCGGGCCTGCAGGTCAGGAGTGAGGGGCACCGGCAGGGCTGGGGGGAGACCAGGGCTGGGCTAGCAGGGAGCTGGGCTAGCAGGGGGCTGTGGGTCGGGAGTGAGGGTCACTGGCAGGGGGCTGGGGGGAGCCCAGGGGTGGGCTAGTAGCGGTCTACGGGTCGGGAGTGAGGGGCCCTGGGTTACCCCCCCCCCAGATCTGCTGGTGCCCCCTCACTCCTGACCCGCAGCCCCCTGCTAGCCCAGCCCCGGTTCCCCCCCCAGCTCTGCGGGGGCGGGGTGGGTGAGTGAGTGCCAGGGCGGGAGGGCAGGGACCCTGGGAACAGGAAAGGTCCTTTGTAAACAGGGCTGGAGCCACAGGCTGGAAGGCCCATGGACCCCCCCCCTTCCCCACCCCCAGTCCTGGGAGAGAGGCAGCCAAGGTGTTAACCCCTGCTCTGCCGGAGCCAGAGGCTCCCGGACTCCTGGGTTCTGCTGGATCGGGGCAGGGGAGCAGAGGGGCTTTGCCCTGCTGGGAATTTGCGTTTTTGTGTGTCACCTGCCCCCTCCCCCTGCTGGCTGGGCTGCTGCCCCCTGCCCATGGCTCTGCCCCATGAAGGTGGGCTGGATGGGTGGTAATTCACACTCATCTTGCTGGGGGGGGCGGGCAGGCTCTGATGCCTGACTCCAGGGTGCATCCTCAGCAGGAGGCCCCAGCACGGCTCCACCCCCTCAATGCCCCCCCCCATCTCCTCAGAGACCCTCCTCTAGGGGACTGGGCAGGGGGGAATGTGTGATGGAGGCACCTGGGCATTTAACTGAGACCCAGCAAACTTGTTTCACACATGAGGTGGGGGGTGAACCATCCAGGATTCACTTGCCGTCTGTGCTGCCCTGGGGCCGGATGGGAACCGACGCCCCCTAGAGGGGAAAGGCCCCGAGCCCCATTCCCCACCCCCCTGAGCCAGCCAGTCCCCATCCCGGGGCCGGTGCCCCCTAGAGGGGAAAGGCCCCATGTCTCAGGGCTGCGGCTGGGCAGCGGACACAGCATCCCTCACTGGGGCTCAAGACCTGTGGGGCCGGGGTGGGGGCGTCAGTGGGGTCAGGCCATAGGTCATGGAGGGGTCACTGGGATGTTGGCCAGACCCCAGCTGTGCCAGGCAGTAGGTACCTGGTGCCGGGCCAGCGCTGATGGGGGGAGGGGGCAACTGGGGGGAATCTCAGCCTAGGAGTGGGGGGGGGGGTGAATGTATGGGGAAGAGAGAAAGTGTGAGGGGGGTGCCCCTATCTCCCTCCATCACTGCACCCCGATTACCCACTGCTGGGCAGATCCCTCTGGCTGGGCTAGCAGGTGAGGGGACAGATAGATTGATGGGGGGGGTGAAGGCTGTGGTGGGAGGGAAGGGGGCAGGGGGACTGTGTGGGGGGCAGGGACAGCTGTACAGTAAGGGCAGGGGGGCCGTGGGAGAGGGGAGGGCAGGGGGTGCTGTGGAGGGCAGGGGATCTTTGGGAAGAGAGGGGGGCTGTGGGGCAGGGCAGGGCGGGGGGGTTATGTTTGCAGTGGGGAGAGATCCATTCTCCAGGGTGCTGCCCCCCCCTTCCCCCACATGCTTCCTCTAACCTCAGCTCCCTCCCCCCCCCAGCCCCCATGCGGGATGCAGATAAGCTGGGGGGCGCCGGGCACGTCTTGGGCCCAAGGCCGCGAACAATGCGCCGACCCGGCCGGAGCCCAGCCCGGGGCTGATAAGCGCTGGCTGTTTACACTTGGGACACTGAGATGGCAGCAATTGGGCGGGCGGCTCCCGCCCAGCCTGGCACGACACAGGGCCCTGGCGCCCTAGAGCGGCCCTAGGGGGCGCTGCGCTCAGGGAGTGCGACTCAGTAGGGGGGCTCCCCGTACAACCAGCCCCCACACCCGCCCCAGACCGGGCCGCAGCAGCTGATCTACCCAGCTCCAAAGTGCTACCCGGCTCAGAAACGGTTATAATGAACCCAGCCCCTGAGCGGGGACAGAGACCCCCCACACCTGGACCCGCCCCCGTCCACTTTCTGAGCTCTGTGCTGGCCCTTTAAATCACAACACCAGCACGCTCACCGGCCGCAGGGCGGAGACCGGATCAGGGCGAGATTTTTTTTTGCACGGCCTGCGGAACTCCTGGCCACAAGATTCTCAGCAAGGGCAGGAGCTTGGTGTCCAGGTGAATTATTCCACTACTGCCCATTGGGGCAGGTGTCTCCTGCCTTTCCTCCACAGCAGCAGATGCTGGTTGCTGCTGGAGGTGGGATGCCATGCTAGATGGGCCCATGGGTGTGTAGTTCATGCAGCAAGAGGTCTGCAACCGGAGTCTGAGGCAGGGCTGGAGGCTGTGATGTCTGTATCCAGAGGAGTCGGGTGAGGGAGTGTTGGGTTTAAAGGCGAATCCCGTGTGACTCGTGGTACAGGGGCAATGACACACAACACAGGGCAGGTCCCATGCAGCAGGAGGTGGGATGGCTCAGCCAGGGGACTCTGGGTGGCTCCAGAACCTGGCCTGGATCCTCATGCCGGCTCGGATCGGACTCAGGATGGAGGCAGAACCCGGACTGGATCCCCACACTGGCTCGGATCGAACTCTCACACCACCATCTTCTTCTGCAGCGGGTCCCCCACCAGCAGGGTGAAGCTGCCGCGTCTCCAGCCCCTGATCTTGCGGCCCCGGCAGCAGTAGGCCAGGTAACTCCCGGCCAGGCCCAGCACCCCGGCGCCCAGCAGGGCCAGCCCCAGCACCGACAGCACCGAGCCGTGGGCGTCCCGGGAGTAGGCCAGGGTCGTCACCGCCACCCCGATCAGCGTCGCCACCACGCTGAAGGGCAGGAGGCAGCGGTGGCAGGCACCTTCCACACCTCCCGTGGCCGTGCTCACCAGCCGAGGGTCCGGGCACAGCTGGATCTGAACCTCTTCCGTGGCCATGTTCACTGTCACGCGGTCGCATGGCGCCGGGGGGGCAGACATGGCAGATGGGGGGAGCGGGCTCCTATCTGGGGAGAGAGAAGGGCGGGGAGACGGGGGTTGGGGTTATGGGAACTGAGTTACAGACCCAGATGCCTGTCCAAAGACCGTACAATAACGTTGCTCCCCCAGCACCAAAAGGGGGCTTGTGCCTTTAAACAAAGCATTCGCTCCGAAGACCCTACGAAAACATCCCCCTGAGTGGAGCGTAACGTGGCCCTGTGGCATAGCACAAAAGGGAGCCTGTACCTTTAATTCCAGAATCCTGCCTTAAGACCCTACAATCAACACGCCCCTGGCATAGGACACCCTGACCACACCCCTGATCTGCGCCCTATGGGCCCTGAGGGGCAGGGATTAGCCACAGCGCAAGGAGCCCCAGCCACCCTCCAGTCTGCCTCTTATGGGTCCTGGGAGTGGGAGGAAGGCACGTGTGGGTCAGAAGGCCCCTGGCAAAGAGAGCACGGCCCCTTTGCATGGCAGAGCTGATGGGGCAGCCAGGTTTCTGATCCAGGCACCAGCCACCTTGGGGTGGTGAGGCTCCTGGGGGCGATGGCAGGGGAACCAGGCCCAGTGGGTCCCGCAAAGCCAGCTCTAGAAGCCGTGAGGGGAAGCGTTGGGTCGGTCAGGGCAGTGGGGGGCACCCGTCTTGGGGGGCAGGGATGTGAGCCGGAGTGCGGGTGGGTTATGGAGAGGCCGTGCATGGGGGGAGGAGCCCTGCAGATGTGCCAGGCGATCTGGATGGGAGCCATGCAAGTGGGTGGGCTGCATTTCAGCTGTGGGGCCAGGGTGGGGCCGGGGCCGCAGGCCAGCTGTGCGGTGCACTCCAGATGTGCAGGGGGTCCCAGATGGGGGCAGGGTGAGGGGGTGGGGGTGCCATTCCAGATGTGCTGGGCGTGGCAGATGTGAGGCAGGTGCACCATGACGTCCCAGCTGTGGGGCGCAGGCCAGGTGGCAGGCAGGGGCTCCCCAAGTGGGCGCATCTCCCCACCGCCCCCTGTTTCTCCTGTAATCCTCCAGCATTTAGACCCCCACTGCTCACCCCGAACGCCGCCAGGCTCTGCCCCAGCCCCCCACAGGGCAGAGGGGTCGCACGTCGCGTCCCCGCCTTACCTCTCAGCTGCCTGGGGCCTCGGCCTTTTGAGCGCTTGGGTTCTTCACTTTTTCTTTTTCCTCTTTCACGTTCCCTCCGTCCTCCCTGCCCTGCTCTCTGCCCCCAGCTCCAGCCCTTTGCGCTTTCTTTCTTTTTTTCTTTCCTTCTTTCTTCTCTTGCTCTCTGTCCCCGTCCCAGGCTCCGTCTCTCCCTTGTCTGCCTGGCTGGAGTGCTGTAATTTTGTTTCCTCTATAATATAGCCCTGGCCAAGTCCCCTGGCCCCCCTACCCGCCCCTACCCCCGCCCCTTGGCAAGTGGCGTCTCGACTCGGCAGATGAAATGATAAGGAGCCAATTAGCCAGTTCCTCTGCGGGGCGGTCAGCGCCACATGGGGACTGGGTCGCGCACTCCCGGCTCCCCCCTCCCGCACCGTTACAGACACACACAAACACACACACACACACACAGAGCAGGGACCAGCCCCTCCAGCAGGGGGTGGCAAGGACACGCACATTACAAGCACACAGGGTATGCACATACACACAAATTCCCTATAAACACAACTGCCCACCAGCCGTACACCCAACTCCCCTCCACAGTGTCTATACACGCATACAATTTAGCCCTCCACACAGAATTCCCAGACACCACTCACTATATATACACACACACACACAGTAGGGCATATCCCTTCCAGCAGGGGGCAGCAGGGACACACACAGCACTGCCTCACAAATACACATGTGATAGCATACGCAACCCAGCTGCACGCATGCCGCCAGCCCCTACACCACCACACACACCTATCCCAAACCCACACACCCCACGCATGTGCCACCACACTAGAGAAGGGCGTGGGGCTGGTGTAGGAATGTGGGCTGTCGCTGTGCCTCATAGGAGTTGTAGTTCTGTGTCCCTAACATCCCCATTCCTGCCATAGGCCCCATTCCCTCAGCTGGACTCCATCTCCCATGATGCACCGTGGCCTCCGTCATGAGACAGGGGGATTTTCCATCACCTGGCGTCTTTACAGCAGGACTAGATGTCGTTCTAAGCAAGTCGCTCCAGCTCAGCTATCAGATATGGGCTGGAACCAGGCATCATTGCGTGAAAAGCTCTGGCCTGGGTTACAGGAAGACAGAAACAGCCAGACTGGGTCAGACCTGAGGCCCATCTACCCTGGTATCCCGGCATCAACAGTGGCCAGCACTGGATGGGTCAGAGGACTCTAGGAACCCTGCAGAGGCAGATTTGAGGGAAGTGGTTAGAGCAGGGAGGGCCTGGGAGCCAGGATGCCTGGGTTCTATCCCTGGCTCTGGGAGGGGGGCTGGGATCTAGTGGTAAGAGTGGGGGTGTGGGGGCTGGGAGCCAGGATGCCTGGGTTCTATCCCTGGCTCCTCAGGACACTTTGACCCAGAGGTCTGCGGGAAGGGGGGATCAGCGAGCTGTGGGTCTCCCCAAACCCATTGACTCGTGATGCTGCCCCCTTTCTGCACCCCCCCTACACACACACCATGTTACAGAGCCGGGCCCTTCACCTCCCTGTCCCTGACAGATCGACCATGACACTAATGCCACTTTGCTGACAGATCTGACCCACCAAAGCCGATTGAGCATATGGCACAAGGCACAGAGCGGACTATAAGTAGCCGAGGTCCATTGTAATTAGCCACTGAGGGGCTCATGAAACAGCTCTGGGAGGGGAGTGGGGTCTAGTGCTTAGAGCATGGGTGGGGGGACTGGGAGTCTGGACCCATCTCTCTACTCACCCCTATACAAACCCCTCTATCCACCCATCCACCTTATCTATCCACCCTATCTATCTATCCCCATCCACTCTATCTATCTATCTATCTATCTATCCCCATCCACCCCATCCACCCCATCTATCTATCTATCTATCTATCTATCTATCTATCTATCTATCTATCTATCCCCATCCACCCCATCTATCTATCTATCTATCTATCTTCATACACACCCAGCATCTCTTTATCTATCTAAAGTTACAAAAACCCTCTTGTGTTTTAAAAGAGCAAATTTTAGTGGGAATCAAAGCCAGGACTCCTGGGAGGGTGTGACAGGATCCACGGGGTACACCCTGGAACTGGGGTACCGCTGTGCTCCCTTAGCTCTCCAGCCTGGGCTGCCTTCACAATGCTTTGCTCGTGACATACAGCAAACCCCTCCAGGCGCTGCGATCACTCAGCACAACCGTATGTGGTGCCCCACACCCAGCTAGATTGTGTGAACGCCCCCAGAGCCACTCACGAATCACACTGAACAAGGCACCAGCCAAATCCCCCCAGCTCCCAGCCTTGCACCCCAGGGCTGTACCATCCTGCCCGGGTCAGAAGCCTGGTGGAGAGGACAATGCGCCAGCCTTTGTAACCGGAGCTGAGATTCCCCCAAGCGCTTCACCCAAACCACACAGCGTTAGGGGAAGTAGAAACCAGGGTTATTAATGACTGAACGCTGGATTTTCGGTGGTTATAAGTGGAAGGCACAACAGGTCAGAGATAGGTACTAAAGAAAATAAAAGATCAGCGAGAGCCCCCAGGCTAAATCTTTAACCTTCTTACACTAGGCCAGAGGTGGCCAAACTATGGCCCGCAGGCCACATCCGGCCCATGGGACCGTCCTGCCCAGCCCCTGAGCTCCCGGCTGGGGACGCTAGCCCCCGGCCCCCCCCGCCCCGCAGCCACAGATGGTAAGGGGGGCCGGGGGGGCAGTCCAGGGACAGGGAGCAGGGGGCGGTTGGATAGATGTGGGAATCCCGGGGGGCCTGTCAGGGGGCGGAGGTGTGGATAGGGGGAGGGACCATCAGGGGACAGGGAGCAGGGGGGGTTGGATAGACGTGGGAGTCCCGGGGGGCCTGTCAGGGGTGGGGGTGTGGATAGGGGGAGGGCGGTCAGGTGACGGGGAGCAGGGGGGGTGGATAGACGTGGGAGTCCTGGGGGGCCTGTCAGGGGGCGGGGGTGTGGATGGGGGAGGCGCAGTCAGGTGACAGGGAGCAGGGGGGGGTTGGATAGACGTGGGAGTCCCGGGGGGCCTGTCAGGGGGTGGGGGTGTGGATGGGGGAGGGGCAGTCAGGGGACAGGGAGCAGGGGGGGTTGGATAGACGTGGGAGTCCCGGGGGGCCTGTCAGGGGGCGGGGGTGTGGATGGGGGAGGCGCAGTCAGGGGACAGGGAGCAGGGGGGGTTGGATAGACGTGGGAGTCCCGGGGGGCCTGTCAGGGGACAGGGAGCAGGGGGGTTGGATAGATGTGGGAGTCCCGGAGGGCCTGTCAGGGGGTGGAGGTGTGGATAGGGGGAGGGGCAGTCAGGGGACAGGGAGCAGGGGGGTTGGATAGACGTGGGAGTCCCGGGGGGCCTGTCAGGGGACAGGGAGCAGGGGGGTTGGATAGATGTGGGAGTCCCGGGGGGCCTGTCAGGGGTGGGGGTGTGGATGGGGGAGGCGCAGTCAGGTGACAGGGAGCAGGGGGGGGTTGGATAGATGTGGGAGTCCCGGGGGGCCTGTCAGGGGGTGGAGGTGTGGATAGGGGGAGGGGCAGTCAGGGGACAGGGAGCAGGGGGGTTGGATAGACGTGGGAGTCCCGGGGGGCCTGTCAGGGGTGGAGGTGTGGATAGGGGGAGGGGCAGTCAGGGGACAGGGAGCAGGGGGGGTTGGATAGACGTGGGAGTCCCGGAGGGCCTGTCAGGGGGTGGAGGTGTGGATAGGGGGAGGGGCAGTCAGGGGACAGGGAGCAGGGGGGGTTGGATAGACGTGGGAGTCCCGGGGGGCCTGTCAGGGGGTGGGGGTGTGGATAGGGGGAGGGGCCGTCAGGGGACAGAGAGCAGGGGGGGTTGGATAGGTGGGGGGTTCTGAGGGGGGCAGTCAGGGGTCAGGAAGTGGGAGGGGGCAGATAGGGGGCAGGGGCCAGGCTGTTTGGGGAGGCACAGCCTTCCCTACCCGGCCCTCCATACAGTTTTGCAACCCCCGTGTGGCCCTCAGGCCAAAAACTTTGCCCACCCCTGCACTAGGCAGGGTTTATGCAATTTTCTCAGCTCACTGGATGTTACAGTTCTTCATACACAGGCCTCTCCCTTCAGCAGGGGGGCTGGGAGCCGGGATCCCTGGGCTCTCGGTGGGGAGTGGGGTGGAGAGAGGGGTTTGTTTGGGGATGGGTAGATAGAGGGGTGGCTGGGGATAGATAGATAGTGGGGGTGTTGGGGTAGATAGATGGATAGATAGAGGGGGTGTTGAGGTGGATAAAGGGGTTTGGATAGGGGTGGGTACATAGAAGGGGTGGCTGGGGAACAGATGGAGGGGTTTCTTTAGGAGTCGATAGGGAAGGTGGCTGGGGGTAACTAGATAAGGTGGATGGGTGGATAGAGGGGGTGTTGGGGTAGATAGATAAGGTGGATGGGGTAGATGGATAGAGGGGTTTGTTTAGGGATGGGTCGATCGAGGAGGTGGCTGGGGGTAGATGGAGGGGTTCGTTTAGGGGTCGATCGAAGGGAGCTGGGGGTAGATGGAGGGGTTCGTTTAGGGGTCGATCGAGGGGGTGATTGGGGATAGATGGAGGGGTTCGTTTAGGGGTCGATCGAAGGGGTGGCTGGGGATAGATGGAGGGGTTCGTTTAGGGGTCGATTGAGGGGGTGGCTGGGGGTAGATGGAGGGGTTCGTTTAGGGGTCGATCGAGGGGGTGGCTGGGGGTTGATGGAGGGGTTTGTTTAGGGGTTGATTGAGGGGGGTGGCTGGGGATAGATGGAGGGGTTTGTTTAGGGGTTCGATCGAGGGGAGCTGGGGGTAGATGGAGGGGTTCGTTTAGGGGTCGATCGAGGAGGTGGCTGGGGGTAGATGGAGGAGTTCGTTGAGGGGTCGATCGAGGGGGTGATTGGGGATAGATGGAGGGGTTTGTTTAGGGGTCGATTGAGGGGAGCTGGGGGTAGATGGAGGAGTTCGTTGAGGGGTCGATCGAGGGGGTGATTGGGGATAGATGGAGGGGTTTGTTTAGGGGTCGATTGAGGGGAGCTGGGGGTAGATGGAGGGGTTCGTTTAGGGGTCGATCGAGGGGGTGACTGGGAATAGATGAAGAGGTTTGTTTAGGGGTCGATCGAGGGGGTGGCTGGGGGTAGATGGAGGGGTTCATTTAGGAGTCGATCGAGGGGGTGGCTGGGGGTAGATGGAGGGGTTTGTTTAGGGGTTCGATCGAGGGTGGCTGGGGATAGATGGAGGGGTTCGTTTAGGGGTCGATTGATGGGGGTGGCTGGGGGTAGATGGAGGGGTTCGTTTAGGGGTTGATCGAGGAGGTGGCTGGGGGTAGATGGAGGGGTTCGTTTAGGGGTCGATTGAGGGGGGTGGCTGGGGATAGATGGAGGGGTTCATTTAGGGGTCGATCGAGGGGGTGACTGGGGGTAGATGGAGGGGTTTGTTTAGGGGTCGATCGAGGGGGTGATTGGGGATAGATGGAGGGGTTTGTTTAGTGGTCGATCGAGGGGGTGACTGGGGATAGATGAAGAGGTTTGTTTAGGGGTCGATCGAGGGGGTGCTGGGGGTAGATGGAGGGGTTCATTTAGGGGTCGATCGAGGGGGTGGCTGGGGGTAGATGGAGGGGTTTGTTTAGGGGTCGATTGAGGGGGGTGGCTGGGGATAGATGGAGGGGTTTGTTTAGGGGTTCGATTGAGGGGAGCTGGGGGTAGATGGAGGGGTTCGTTTAGGGGTCGATCGATGGGGGTGGCTGGGGGTAGATGGAGGGGTTCGTTTAGGGGTTGATCGAGGAGGTGGCTGGGGGTAGATGGAGGGGTTCGTTTAGGGGTCGATTGAGGGGGGTGGCTGGGGATAGATGGAGGGGTTCGTTTAGGGGTCCATCGAAGGTGTGGCTGGGGGTAGATGGAGGGGTTCATTTAGGGGTCGATCGAGGGGGTGATTGGGGATAGATGGAGGGGTTTGTTTAGGGGTCGATCGAGGGGGTGACTGGGGATAGATGAAGAGGTTTGTTTAGGGGTCGATCGAGGGGGTGGCTAGGGGTAGATGGAGGGGTTCGTTTAGGGGATGATCGAGTGGGTGGCTGGGAGTAGATGGAGGGGTTCATTTAGGGGTCGATCGAGGGGGTGGCTGGGGGTAGATGGAGGGGTTTGTTTAGGGGTTTGATCGAGGGGAGCTGGGGATAGATGGAGGGGTTCGTTTAGGGGTTGATCGAGGGGGTGACTGGGGATAGATGAAGAGGTTCGTTTAGGGGTCTATCGAGGGGGTGGCTGGGGGTAGATGGAGGGGTTTGTTTACGGGTCGATTGAGGGGGGTGGCTGGGGATAGATGGAGGGGTTTGTTTAGGGGTTTGATCGAGGGGAGCTGGGGATAGATGGAGGGGTTCGTTTAGGGGTTGATCGAGGGGAGCTGGGGATAGATGGAGGGGTTCGTTTAGGGGTCGATTGAGGGGGGTGGCTGGGGATAGATGGAGGGGTTCATTTAGGGGTCGATCGAGGGGGTGACTGGGAGTAGATGGAGGGGTTTGTTTAGGGGTCGATCGAGGGGAGCTGGGGGTAGATGGAGGGGTTCGTTTAGGGGTCGATCGAGGAGGTGATTGGGGATAGATGGAGGGGTTTGTTTAGTGGTCGATCGACGGGGTGACTGGGGATAGATGAAGAGGTTTGTTTAGGGGTCGATCGAGGGTGTGGCTGGGGGTAGATGGAGGGGTTCATTTAGGGGTCGATCGAGGGGGTGGCTGGGGGTAGATGGAGGGGTTTGTTTATGGGTCGATTGAGGGGGGTGGCTGGGGATAGATGGAGGGGTTTGTTTAGGGGTTTGATCGAGGGGAGCTGGGGATAGATGGAGGGGTTCGTTTCGGGGTTGATCGAGGGGGTGACTGGGGGTAGATGAAGAGGTTCGTTTAGGGGTCGATCGAGGGGGTGGCTGGGGGTAGATGGAGGGGTTCGTTTAGGGGGTCCATCGAGGGTGTGGCTGGGGGTAGATGGAGGGGTTCGTTTAGGGGTCGATCGAGGGGGTGGCTGGGGGTTGATGGAGGGGTTTGTTTAGGGGTTCGATCAAGGGGAGCTGGGGGTAGATGGAGGGGTTCGTTTAGGGGTCGATCGAGGGCGGTGGCTGGGGATAGATGGAGGGGTTTGTTTAGGGGTTCGATCGAGGGGGGTGGCTGGGGGTAGATGGAGGGGTTCGTTTAGGGGTCGATCGAGGGGAGCTGGGGGTAGATGGAGGGGTTCGTTTAGGGGTCGATCGAGGGGGTGGCTGGGGGTAGATGGAGGGGTTTGTTTAGGGGTTCAATCGAGGGGGGTGGCTGGGGGTTGATGGAGGGGTTCGTTTAGGGGTCGATCGAGGGGGTGGCTGGGGGTAGATGGAGGGGTTCGTTTAGGGGTTCGAT
The DNA here is from genome assembly GCF_965152235.1 of Eretmochelys imbricata. Lineage (NCBI taxonomy): Eukaryota > Metazoa > Chordata > Testudines > Cheloniidae > Eretmochelys > Eretmochelys imbricata. The sequence continues at coordinate 13,071,365 of NC_135594.1, forward strand.
CGAGGGGAGCTGGGGATAGATGGAGGGGTTTGTTTAGGGGTCGATCGAGGGGAGCTGGGGGTTGATGGAGGGGTTTGTTTAGGGGTCGATCGAGGGGGGTGGCTGGGGATAGATGGAGGGGTTTGTTTAGGGATCGATCGAGGGGGGTGGCTGGGGGTAGATGGAGGGTTTCGTTTAGGGGTCGATCGAGGGGAGCTGGGGGTAGATGGAGGGGTTTGTTTAGGGGTCGATCGAGGGGGGTGGCTGGGGGTAGATGGAGGGGTTTGTTTAGGGGTCGATCGAGGGGGGTGGCTGGGGATAGATGGAGGGGTTTGTTTAGGGGTCGATCGAGGGGGGTGGCTGGGGGTAGATGGAGGGGTTCGTTTAGGGGTCGATCGAGGGGAGCTGGGGGTAGATGGAGGGGTTCGTTTAGGGGTCGATCGTGGGGGGTGGCTGGGGATAGATGAAGAGGTTTGTTTAGGGGTCGATCGAGGGGGTGGCTGGGGGTAGATGGAGGGGTTCGTTTAGGGGTCGATCGAGGGGAGCTGGGGGTAGATGGAGGGGTTCGTTTAGGGGTCGATCGTGGGGGGTGGCTGGGGATAGATGAAGAGGTTTGTTTAGGGGTCGATCGAGGGGGTGGCTGGGGTAGATGGAGGGGTTTGTTTAGGGGTTCGATCGAGGGGAGCTGGGGGTAGATGGAGGGGTTTGTTTAGGGGTCGATCGAGGGGAGCTGGGGGTAGATGGAGGGGTTTGTTTAGGGGTCGATCGAGGGGAGCTGGGGGTTGATGGAGGGGTTTGTTTAGGGGTCGATCGAGGGGGTTGGCTGGGGATAGATGGAGGGGTTTGTTTAGGGGTCGATCGAGGGGGGTGGCTGGGGGTAGATGGAGGGGTTCGTTTAGGGGTCGATCGAGGGGAGCTGGGGGTAGATGGAGGGGTTTGTTTAGGGGTCGATCGAGGGGGGTGGCTGGGGGTAGATGGAGGGGTTTGTTTAGGGGTCGATCGAGGGGGGTGGCTGGGGATAGATGGAGGGGTTTGTTTAGGGGTTGATCGAGGGGGGTGGCTGGGGGTAGATGGAGGGGCTCGTTTAGGGGTCGATCGAGGGGAGCTGGGGGTAGATGGAGGGGTTCGTTTAGGGGTCGATCGTGGGGGGTGGCTGGGGATAGATGAAGAGGTTTGTTTAGGGGTCGATCGAGGGGGTGGCTGGGGGTAGATGGAGGGGTTCGTTTAGGGGTCGATCGAGGGGAGCTGGGGGTAGATGGAGGGGTTCGTTTAGGGGTCGATCGTGGGGGGTGGCTGGGGATAGATGAAGAGGTTTGTTTAGGGGTCGATCGAGGGGGTGGCTGGGGGTAGATGGAGGGGTTTGTTTAGGGGTTCGATCGAGGGGAGCTGGGGGTAGATGGAGGGGTTTGTTTAGGGGTCGATCGAGGGGAGCTGGGGGTAGATGGAGGGGTTTGTTTAGGGGTCGATCGAGGGGAGCTGGGGGTTGATGGAGGGGTTTGTTTAGGGGTCGATCGAGGGGGTTGGCTGGGGATAGATGGAGGGGTTTGTTTAGGGGTCGATCGAGGGGGGTGGCTGGGGGTAGATGGAGGGGTTCGTTTAGGGGTCGATCGAGGGGAGCTGGGGGTAGATGGAGGGGTTTGTTTAGGGGTCGATCGAGGGGGGTGGCTGGGGGTAGATGGAGGGGTTTGTTTAGGGGTCGATCGAGGGGGGTGGCTGGGGATAGATGGAGGGGTTTGTTTAGGGGTTGATCGAGGGGGGTGGCTGGGGGTAGATGGAGGGGCTCGTTTAGGGGTCGATCGAGGGGAGCTGGGGGTAGATGGAGGGGTTCGTTTAGGGGTCGATCGTGGGGGGTGGCTGGGGATAGATGAAGAGGTTTGTTTAGGGGTCGATCGAGGGGGTGGCTGGGGGTAGATGGAGGGGTTCGTTTAGGGGTCGATCGAGGGGGTGGCTGGGGTAGATGGAGGGGTTTGTTTAGGGGTTCGATCGAGGGGAGCTGGGGGTAGATGGAGGGGTTTGTTTAGGGGTCGATCGAGGGGAGCTGGGGGTAGCTGGGCCGGGGGGTGATAACAGCTGTGGGAGGAGGCGAAGCCTGTGTGCAGGTAAGCGCACAAGGACAGCGGCCGACAACACGCCAAGTGGCTCAGAGCTGCCAATCTCCCTTTAATAGCGCTAAAGAGCGTCTCATCCCCTGGCCGAAATGTGATCAGCGCTCCTGAAATAGCTGCGTGTGTGTGTCCGGGGGGTGTGTCAGAGCCCCCCGCCCCTGCTGATCCTCCCCCCTTCCCCGGGAGTCTATATAAGCAGGGGAGCACGAGGGCTTGGGAGAGAGGAGACGGAGCAAAGGAATCCACCTGCAAGTGCCGGGGATCCGAGCGGAGGATCAGTGCGGAGGATCGGGGTGCTGGGCTGGGGCTCGGAGCGGAGGATCGGGGCGGAGGATCGGCCCGCTAGCTGGAGGATTGGGGCGCTAGGCCGGGGCTCAGGGGCACTAGGGACGGGGATCAGGGCGGAGGCTCAGGGCGGAGGCTCGGGGCGCCATGGGGAACAGTAAAAGCGGGGCTCTGTCCAAGGAGATCCTGGAGGACCTGAAGCTCAACACCAAGTACTCGGAGGACGAGCTGTGCAAGTGGTACGAGAGCTTCCAGAAGCAGTGCCCGGACGGGCGCATCAGCCAGGCCGAGTTCGAGAAGATCTACGGCAACTTCTTCCCCAAGTCGGACCCCCAGGTCTACGCGCGCCACGTCTTCCGCAGCTTCGACACCAACGGTGACGGGACGCTGGACTTCCGGGAGTACATCATAGCCCTGCACCTCACCTCCTCTGGCAAGACCAACCTCAAGCTGGAGTGGGCCTTCTCCCTCTTCGACGTCGACCGCAACGGCGAGATCAGCAAGAGCGAGGTGCTGGAGATCATCACGGTGAGTCCGGGGCAAGGAGGGCGTGCTACGAGCTTCCCCGCAGCAGTGCCCTGAGGGGGTGCTGCGAGCGTCTCCACAGCAGTGTCCTGAGGAGGTGCTGCAAGCTTCTCTACAGCAGTGTCCTGAAGGTGTGCTGCAAGTTTCCCCATGGCAGTGTCCTGAGGGGGTGCTGTGAGCTTCCCCACAGCAGTGTCCTGAGGGGCTGTTGTGAGCTTCCCTGCAGCAGTGCCCTGAGGAGGGGCAGATGCGCAGGCTTGCCGCGCCACCCTGAGAAGATTCTTGGTGCCCACCGAGCCAGAAAGGTTTTCCCCAGCTCTGACCGCGATTTCCCCCTCCTCGCAAATGAAACCGATTCCTGCTCGTTCTGCCTGCCGGGATGACCGGCTCCCTCAGACAGCGTCACAGCCTGTCCCCCACTGAACCCATCGACCGCCCGTGTCTGATGTGCCTGTGAACGGAGGCCAGACAGACACAGCGTCACAACAGGCCCATCTACCCTGGTATCCTCTCCTGCCTCTCCCAGGGCCCATCCAGCCCGCTGTCATCCCCCCACTCCCGAGAGGCCCCCCCCGAAACACGCCCGCAGCCAGCCTGTTTGGCAGAGCTGGGAGGGGCCCAAGGGCTGCCTGACCTCCGGGCAGGTGGCAGGATGACGCCAGGCAGCATGACAGTGGATTAGCCCCGATCAAGGTTTGCGTAGTTCGTAAATGGCATTAGCCACCCCTGATGGGATTCCCCCCCGCCCCCACGCAAAATCCTGTTTCGCTAATTTCCCTGGGCTGAGCCTCTTGGTTGCCAGGCGCCCGCCCGAATGGAGGCTGAAAGCGGCTTGGCCGAAAGCAGCGCCCCCCCCCCACTGTTAATTTTATCAGGGTGGCCTCACCGGCCCCTTGCAAAGCTGCTGCTCCGGGGTCACGGAGGGTATCGGGGGTGCTCGCCTCCCCCATGGCAGAATGTAACAGACCATAAGCTGGATTTGCCACCCCAAAGAGGAGGAGGAGAAGGAGAAGGAGGAGGAAGGCGAGGGGGGGGGCAAGGGGAGGGGCAGTGGCTTTGCAATGAGAGAGGTCGCTCTAAAAACAAGATGGGCAACTCCCAGAGGTGGCCAAATACTCGGTGACGGTGGCGTTCACGGCGTGCCGAGGGGCACGAGGGTGGAAGAGGCTGAGTAAATGATTCATTCCTCTCTGGGGAGAGAACCCAGGAGTCCTGGCTTCCAGCGCCCCTGCTCTAACCACTAGACCCCACTCCCCTCCCAGAGCCGGGGATAGAGCCTGTATTGCAATCTATGGGTTGCCTGCCTCCTAGTGGCCAAAACTTCCCTTTCCTGCTGATTGCCCCCCAGCTGTGCTCGGGGCTAGTGTCTTGCATCTGAAGTCTATCTGTGTGGCACCTCCGGTTTGATCTCTCTTGGGACTGGATCAGGGCGGGATGGGCAGCTGTTACCTTGGCCTGATGGCTACGGAGGGCCTGGGGAACTACCCGTTACTGGATTTCAGAGAGGCTAAAAGATGGCTAAGATTTTTTATTTATTTTTAATAAAAGGATGTTTCTGGGGAGGTGACGAGACCCGGATGTGTTTAAACGGACTCGGTAGGAATCTGTCCCCGCTCCTGAGGAACTAGGAAGCAACCCTGGAGCTGAGCCCCTGAAAATTTGTCGCCATTCCCCCCGAACCCAAGTTTTTCCCCCTGTGGGTTTTCGATTTCGCCGTTTCCGGAGGGGTTTCGCTCAGCCGCTTTTGGGGTGGGGATGGGGGTGAGTGTCAAAGGTCACCTTCAAAATCGAAAGACGACTTCCATGTGAAAAAATCTCTTTCGGTCTTTTTTCTGCCCCCCTCTCCGGGAATCTTTCCGGGCTCTGAAAAAATCCATTTTTTGATGGGGAGAAAACAGCAGACAAAACGTGGCCCATCACAACCTCTGAGTCCTTCATAGTGGGGGGGGCCTGGGTTTAAATCAAGGCGATTTAAATCACCCACTCTAACACCTCCATATCAATCACTGACTTTAATCCACTTTTCCATTTATTCGTCAGGCAGAACCATTCAAACACAGTGATTTACAACTCCCGGGTGCCTTTACCCTCGATTTTGTGCATCTTTTTGCTTCCTAGCAGGGTCCGCTGTACATTTATTTAAGCAACTAGGTAGCTTAATATCGTCAAGTTCTTATTCATTGTACTTTTTTAGTAGGGGAGAAACCGGTGACTCACATCTTGCTGGGTTCCTACTGTCGTGCCATATTTATAAAGCTTGCCTCAAAAGTTACATGTTTCCCCCTGGATTCTTGCTTTGTCTAGAAAAACAGCCTTTAATGTAGCGTTTTTGATACAGGCTCCTGGATTCCGCATATTTGTAGGGTTTAAGAGATGCTAATAAGTTCAGGCCTTAGCGGGGTTTGTATTAAATTCAGATTTCCTTCAGAACAGATTTAGTTTTTAAAAGGAAAATGTAATCATTTAAATAGCAGAATTTTAAAAAAAAATCTGGTTTAAATTTTAAAAAAATCAATTAAAAAAGGGTTTTTTTTTTCCAAATAAAGACCAAAAAATCATTGGGTTTTATCCACCTTGATTCTGCTCCTGTGAAGACCAGCGGCCCACCAGCAAAGTCTCGGGTAGTCAGAACAAAAGCTGGTGTCCAAACCTCTGCCCCTCCCGTCTGATCCCAAATTACCCGGTTACTGATCAGCAAACGCTTCTCCTAGCACGTATGCACCCTCACCCCGCCCTCTCACCAGCCGGGCTCTCTGATCCCTTGTAAATCGGGATTAGCCCTTAGGTGCAATGGGCATGAACCTAGAGTGGGATCAGGGGGTAAGGTAAAGAGTCACCTGCTTGTTAATAGCAGGGGGAGGGGAAAATATGTTGGTGGCCGGTGGAACTACTTGCCACTTGATTTTGCTGAGAAGGTGAAAGGGAGGCAAGACATTGGGGGCCTTGGGAGTGGAAGTTCTTGGCTAGAGGGCAGCTGTTTCTGAGGACCAGGCTAGAGGCCAGGGGAGGATCGCTGGTGGGAGGATGAGTCTCACCAGGCATGGGTGCGGATGCAGGACGGGGGACCTTGAAAATGGATCAAAAACCTCCTCTGGGAAACAGCTGCCTCCACAGAGCAGATGAGGGGACTTGGCTGATTGGAATGCAGGGGTCTTTGGGACTCATGGCAGGCAGTGAAGAGAATGTGTCTGCGTCCACCCATCCACCCACCCACCCCTCCACCTATCCCTCCATCCACCCACCAACCCCTACACCTATCCCTCTGTCCATCCACCCGCCAACCCATCCATCTCTACACCTATCCCTCCACCCACCCACAGACCTCTCCACCCACCCCTACATCTATCCCTCCACCTATCTCTCCATCCACCCCTCCACCGACTCCTCCATCCACTCACCAACCCCCACATCCACCCCTACACCTATCCCTCTGTCCATCCACCGCCAACCCATCCATCTCTACACCTATCCCTCCACCGACTCCTCCATCCACTCACCAACCCCCACATCCACCCCTACACCTATCCCTCTGTCCATCCACCGCCAACCCATCCATCTCTACACCTATCCCTCCACCCACCCACAGACCTCTCCACCCACCCCTACATCTATCCCTCCACCTATCTCTCCATCCACCCCTCCACCGACTCCTCCATCCACTCACCAACCCCCACATCCACCCCTACACCTATCCCTCTGTCCATCCACCGCCAACCCATCCATCTCTACACCTATCCCTCCACCGACTCCTCCATCCACTCACCAACCCCCACATCCACCCCTACACCTATCCCTCTGTCCATCCACCGCCAACCCATCCATCTCTACACCTATCCCTCCACCCACCCACAGACCTCTCCACCCACCCCTACATCTATCCCTCCACCTATCTCTCCATCCACCCCTCCACCGACTCCTCCATCCACTCACCAACCCCCACATCCACCCCTACACCTATCCCTCTGTCCATCCACCGCCAACCCATCCATCTCTACACCTATCCCTCCACCGACTCCTCCATCCACTCACCAACCCCCACATCCACCCCTACACCTATCCCTCTGTCCATCCACCGCCAACCCATCCATCTCTACACCTATCCCTCCACCCACCCACAGACCTCTCCACCCACCCCTACATCTATCCCTCCACCTATCTCTCCATCCACTCACCAACCCCCACATCCACCCCTACACCTATCCCTCTGTCCATCCACCCGCCAACCCATCCATCTCTACACCTATCCCTCCATCCATCCACCCATACACCTATTCATCTGTCCATCCACCCACCAACCCATCCACCCACTCCTCCACCTATCACTCCATCCACCCACCTGTACAGCTATCCCTCCATCCACCCACCGACCCCCCCCATCCACCCCTACACCTATCCCTCCCTCCCTCCATCCACCACCACTCCATCCACTCACCAACCCCCCCTACACCTATCCCTGTCCATCCACCCACCAACCCATCCATCTCTACACCTATCCCTCCACCCACCCACCTTACCCTCCCAGTAGGTTAACCCCATTCTTTCCCTGGCAGACAGTTCCTGTCCCCCCCCGCTGTCCCTTTCCCAAGCATGGCGTTTCCCAGAGGCTGGGTTAAGCTTCCCTCTGGTCAATCCCTGGGACCCTTTAATCATTTTTAATATTCCCCAAGGCTCGGATTCTATTCAGCTCCTGGCTCAGATTAATCTCCCGAGCCCAGACTGGGGGAAAATCTTAATAATGCCTCCTCCCCCACAATCAGCTGGGACTGGAAACGAGAGCTTTAGAGCATCATATGGACACAGCTGAGACAGGGGTCACACAGGGTATGGAGGGGGGACCTTAATAGCCATGGGGGTGGGAGCCAGGACTCCTGGGTTCTATCCCCAGCTCTGGTAGAGGAGGTGGGTCTAACAATTAGAGGAGGGGGGGTTGGGAGTCAGGACGCCTGGGTTCTATACTTGCTCTAGGAGGGCAGTGCAGTCTAGTGGTTAGAGCTGGGGGACGGGCACTAGGAGCCAGGCCCACATGATTTACTGTTCTCTGCCCCATTGTATTTATTTGGAGAGGGAGGCAGAGCTGAACCCCCCCCCCCCCTCAAGTTGGAGTGTAGCAATAAAACACCAGCTTCATACACCCACCAGGTTGGGAAAATTTAGTGAGATGCAGCCAGCTCGGGGGGAGGGGGCTGGGTATATGGGGCCGCTCACCCAGATCAGAGATGCAGTCAGCAGTGGGGTGGGGCACGGAGGCTAGGTATACGGGGCCCCTTCCCCGGCATGGAGATGCAGCCAGCTCTGGGGTGGGGCACGGCTAGATGTCAAACGTTGTGTGTCTGCCCACAGGCAATATTTAAGATGATTCCCCTTGAAGAGCAGAAAATGCTCGCTGAGGATGAAAACACCCCCCCAGAAACGAGCCAACAAGCTCTGGGACTTTTTCAAAAAGGGGGAAAACGGTAAGGGATCTGCCAGACCCCCCTTCTCCGCTCTCCATCCTCCCAGCCCACAGCCCAGCCCCACCTTGGCCGGCTCCGAGCTGCACTGCTCAGATGGTCCAATGCCCCATATTGATATTACATGGTGCCACACATGCACCCCCCCCCCCACGGCACCTCAGGGCAAATCTTGAAGCCCTTTTAACCTATGATGAAACCCAGCCCTAGAGGGGACAGGCCCCGGGCCCCATTCCCTGCCTTCCCGAGCCAGCCAGTCCCTGCCCTGGGGCCAGATAGAAGCCGTCACCCCCTAGAGGGGAAAGGCCCCGGGCCCCATTCCCTGCCCCCCCTGAGCCAGCCAGTCCCTGCCCTGGGGGCTGGATAGGAGCTGGCACCCCCCTAGAGGGGAAGGATTGCAGTTCATTAACCCCTCCTCTCCACTCTCCTTCCATTCCCTCCCCCCTGCCCTTCTGTTTTCTTCTCTTACCCCCCACCCCCGCAGACAAAATCGCCGAGGGGGAGTTCATCTCCGGGGTGATGCAGAACGAAGCCATCATGAAGCTGATCCAATACGAACCCAAGAAATAGGAAGGCCAAGGTCCCAGGCCGGGAGGGGAACGGCAAACAGGAGGGAGAGTGCGGGCTGAGCGGGGCGGAGTGAGAGAGGACGAGTGAATGAGAAAATGATGGAACAGACAAATGAAACATGCGTGCGAGGCGCCCGACCCCTTTCCCTGGGTAGCTGGATCCTTTCCCCTCCTCCGCCAGCAGCCCGCTCTGGGCACTTCCAAACAGGCTGTCATTGGGGGCCAAGGGAGGGGGGACCCCCACCGAGACCCCCGGGGTGGAAAGGAGCAGGGGAAAAGTGGAGGAGGTGAAAGAGCGGATGATGGGAAAGGAAGGATAGGAGGAAGGAGAGAAAGAAAAATGGAGCAATGAAGGAGGAAGGAAAGTGGGGGATGTAACAGGGAGGAAGGGGGGAATGAGAAAGAACAGAGAATAAAAAGGCAGAGCAGCAGTGAACAGAGGGCAGAGAATGGGAAATGAGAGGAGAGAAATAGCTGATGGAAGAGAAGGATCACGTAAAGAAGGTGCTGCCTAGACACAGAGTCACCAAGATTGGGGCCCCCGTCACGCCGGGCGCTGCCCAGACACAGAGTCACTGAGATCGGGGCCCCGTCACGCCGGGCGCTGCCCAGACAGAGTCACTGAGATTGGGGCCCCGTCGCGCCGGGCGCTGCCCAGACACAGCATGAGAGCCAAGGGTTGAACCCAGACATCCTGTCTCCTCGACTAACACTCCAGCCACAGCTCCGCAGCAAAAAACCCTCGTCAACTGGCACAAACCAATGCCCTCCGTCTAGGGCCCTGAAAAGCGCTCTGCCCTCCTCCATTTGCTCCTTCTCTCTCCCCGCACCCTTGGTCTGATTCATGCCCTCTCCCCGTGGGCCTCTAATGCAGCTCTGTGGGGCAGATCATTCACCCCCCTCCCTCCTGCTGAAGCCTGTTTGGAAAACACCCCCCCATCCCAGATTCATGTTGTGTTCTGCAGTTTGTGCTTCTGTCTCGTTTCTTCCCCACCCCAGAGCCAGCGAGATTCCCCGCCCAGCGCTGGGGGGGGTGGAAGGAAGGGAGACAAAGGGCATTTGTCTTACATTGCTGTACTGGTGTCTGGTTTTCAATAAAGAGCGTTGTGTGTAAACCATTCGCCTGGCCTCTGGGGGGAGGGAGCGGGCCGGGGAGGATCCGAACCAGCCACCTGCAGGGCCTTGGGCACCACTAGCCCCTGCTACAGTTGGAAGGCAGCAGCCACCCGGCCTGGCCACTGGGGGCGATACCGAGCGCCCTGCCAGAAGGGCGGGCCCTGAGCAGTGAAGTACCAAGTGCCGCCACTAGAGGGGGCAGGGGGAGCGGACAAACTAGGAGCCATTCGTCCCTGACCCCCACCTCCTGTAACCACTAGACCCGTCCCCACTCTCCTCCCAGAACCGGGGAGAGAACCCAGGAGTCCTAACTCCCAGCCCCCCCTGCTCTAACCCGTGGCATACGTGGCCCCACTGGCCGGTCCCTGCTGCCCTGACAGGCATGACAGGGATAATCCATTTGTTCCCGGTCTGCTGGCGAGACAGGGGTTATGTAATAGGGGTCCCCCCCATCCCCACACTGCTTCCAATCCCGTTAGCGGGGATGAGCTCTGAGCCTGGCGCCGAAAGCACAGTGTAAACATGGCCTTAAGCAGCTTGGCCTAATCAGCCAGGGCTGGGCACCCAGGGGACAGATGGCAGCATCCAAGCCGGCCAAACCCCCCCCCAGCCAGGGGAATGCCACCCCCAGCTCTGCCGGTGCCCCTTACTCTTGACCTGCAGCCCCCCACCCTGGTGAGAGCCCCTTACAAAAGGGCAGCTTGTCTTCCTCTCCCACCCGTGGGTTCTCTCCCTTTTTAAGGTCACACGCTGACAGAACCATATCCCCATCTCTCTACCTCAGTTTCCCCACCTACTAGACACTATGTCTGAAGAACACTGGACCACCGCCATTGGGCACCCCCTCCACAGATGTTGCGCATCCCCAGGGACCCACCCCCTTTCCTGTTCTCCCCCCCCCACAGAGGTTGTGCCACGCTGCAGGCAGGTTTGAACCCTTTATTGGGACATGCTAGCCATTCACGCTGTCTTGGTAGCCCGGGTTCTCTTCTTCTTCACCACCACCGGCTTCTGGCTCCGCAGGATGGCGCTGGTGCGACGCAGAGCGGCCTGGGGGGGGAACGCGTGAGACTGACGCACAGTGGAGCGGGCCCTGGCACAGCACGGGGGGGGGCCCTACTGCAGCGACTGGGACTGGCTTCCCCACCCCGCTGCCCCTGCAACAGGGGTAGACAGAGTGGGGCTGCAGCCCACTTCTAGATATCGCCCCTGAAGCTAAAGGGGGTGAAGGCACTGATCAGGCATGGCGAGTGGAGCAACTATCACCCCCCCATCACTGCTCAACCACGTGGTGGAATGGGGGTGCTCAGATTAGGGGTGGCAAGACGATCGCCAATCAATCCCCCCATTCTAGCATGATCACCCCCCCCACGCCACAGGACGGGGGGGAGGTCTCCAACGAGGCATGGTGAGCCGAGCGCAGATCGCAGCGACCCGCACAGCCACCTGGGTTAAATCCAGCTCATCCTGTCTTTAAAACGGAGGCGCACCCCCCCCCAGATACAACCCCCTCGAGGAGCCAGCTGTGTCCCTTTCCGCCCCTCGTGACAGGCACTCTGGCCAATGGGGCCATGCTCCTCCCCCCCATGGGTTCATGAACACAGGACGGCCCCCTCTGGGGAAGCAGGGGACCAGACCCACGGCAGGGGAGGCTCGGCTGCCCCCCGAGCCCAGCGCTCACCATGCGCAGATCCTTGCGGTAGTTGTTCTTGCGGATGATGTGGCGCAGGCTGCTGAGCGTAGCCCGGGCGTTCTTGTTAATGGTCGTCTTCTCATAGGACGTGGCTGGCTTGCGCTGGCCTGGGGGAAGGGGCCACGGGTCAGAGCCAGGGTACAGAACAGGGGCCAGGAAAGGCCACGGAGAGGGGTCACAGGAAAGGAGCTGGTCTCCCCGTCTACGGGGCAGGGGACCGGCTGGCTCAGCGGGGCAGGGAATGGAACCTTTCCCGTCTAGGGGGCCCCAGCTCCGAACCAGCCCCAGGGCAGGGGGACTGGAGGGCTCACGGGGGTGGGGAATGGAGTATGGGGCCCTTCCCATCTAGGGGGCCCAAGCAGTGAACTGGGCAGGTGGGTCTCAATCCAGATCTGCCCGCCCCAGAAGAAACCATTATTTCACATCCCCGTGTGTCGGGAGTCTGGCTCCCGGAATCCTTCGCTGGGGGGGAAGGAAACCAGCCCGTCTGCATCTCCCCACCTGCCCGCTTCTTCAGCACCACCACGATCCCCTTCCCGTCTGCCGCGGGCTCCACGCCCACTGTCTTGCGATGGATCAGCCCGTTGTAGCGGAAGGAGTTTCTGGCCTTCAGGTTGTTCGGCTCCTTTGGAGAGAACCACCCGGTTAGCGGGGCCCGGGCCCGGCTCCCGCCCCGCGGCGCCCCGGGCAGAGCCTTGTCCTGGGTCCGGGCAGCGCCCCGGGGCCCCGATCCCGGCCACTCTGTGTCTGGGGGTGCGTGTGCGGGGTTAGGAGCCCGGACGCCCGGGTCCCCGCGGGGGCGGGGAGGGGGAGCCCGGACGCCCGGGTCCCCGCGGGGCGGGGAGGGGGGAGGGGGAGCCCGGACGCCCGGGTCCCCGCGGGGCGGGGAGGGGGGAGGGGGAGCCCGGACGCCCGGGTCCCCGCGGGGCGGGGAGGGGGGAGGGGGGAGCCCGGACGCCCGGGTCCCCGCGGGGCGGGGAGGGGGGAGGGGGAGCCCGGACGCCCGGGTCCCCGCGGGGCGGGGGAGGGTGGTCCCCGCGGGGCGGGGAGGGGGGAGGGGGAGCCCGGACGCCCGGGTCCCCGCGGCGGCGGGAGGGGGGAGGGGGAGCCCGGACGCCCGGGTCCCCGCGGGGCGGGGAGGGGGGCGGGGGAGCCCGGACGCCCGGGTCCCCGCGGGGCGGGGCGGGGGGGGGGCGGGGGAGCCCGGACGCCTGGGTCCCCGCGGGGCGGGGCGGGGGGGGGGGCGGGGGAGCCCGGACGCCTGGGTCCCCGCGGGGCGGGGCGGGGGGGGGGCGGGGGAGCCCGGACGCCTGGGTCCCCGCGGGGCGGGGCGGGGGGGGGGCGGGGGAGCCCGGACGCCTGGGTCCCCGCGGGGCGGGGCGGGGGGGGGGCGGGGGAGCCCGGACGCCTGGGTCCCCGCGGGGCGGGGGGGACTCACGGTGCTGTAGGTTTGCTTGTTCCGCTTGAGCAGGAAGCTGGAGCTGTTGCGAACGATCATCCACTGCAGATGGGCCGACATCGCCCTGCGGGGACAGGGGCGTTAGCGGCGCGCGGGGGTCGCGACCTGGGGGGCGCGGGGGGATCCGGGGCGCGGGGCTGCGAGGCCGGGGGGGGGGGCGGGGTCCCGGGGGGGGTTTCGGGGGGTCCCACGTGGGGCCGGGCCCGGAGCTCCGGTCCATACCTGCTCTCGCGGCCGCTGCCGGAAACGGAAAGGGAGGAGCCTGGCGGCCGGGGCAGGAACGTCACATCCGGTGCGCGCGCCCCGCTCGGGAATCTCCAGCACGGCCCCTCGGGCGCGTTCGGCTCCGCTCGGGAATCTCCGGCACGACCCCTCGGGAGCGTTCGGCTCCGCTCGGGAATCTCCGGCACCGCCCCTCGGGGCTTCGGCTCCGCTCGGTAATCTCCGGAACGACCCCTCGGGCGCGTTCGGCTCCGCTCGGGAATCTCCGGCACGGCCCCTCGGGCGCCTTCGACTCCGCTCGGGAATCTCCGGCCCCGCCCCTCGGGGCTTCGGCTCCGCTCGGTAATCTCCGGCACGGCCCCTCGGGCGCGTTCGGCTCCGCTCGGGAATCTCCGGCACGGCCCCTCGGGCGCGTTCGGCTCCGCTCGGGAATCTCCGGCACCGCCTCTCGGGGCGTTCGGCTCCGCTCGGGCTCGTTCGGCTCCGCTCGGCTCTTTCCGTCACTAGCCCCCCTTTCCCCACCCCCCATCAAAGCGGAGTGCGTGTAAATCTTTCCTCGCCCCGGACGCGGGCCGCCCCAGGGCTCCCCATAGCGGCCCCTGCAGCCCAGGGACCATGCACCTGCCCCTCTCCCGGCAACGTCCCCCCAACTGGGGGGTGGTGGTGAGATTTTGACTCCCAATCTATCTCTCTATTAGGTGTATTACGGTAGCCCTGGGAGCTAGGCGCTGTTCATTGTTCATTCAGTGTATTATGGGAGCGCTCAGTCATGGCCCACTAGTGCACGGTGCTGTACATGACGGTAGCACCATGTGACATTTTTCCATTTCCCTGTGACTTTTTTCTTGTGGCTCATTAGCCGTCACTGAGGGGTTGCGGGTCGGGAGTGAGGGGCACCAGCAGGGCTCGGGTGGGGGGGAAGGGTTGGGCTAGCAGGGGCTGCAGGTCAGGAGTGAGGGGCACCGGCAGAGCTGTGGGGGGCCCAGGGCCAGGCTAGCAGGGGGCTGCAGGTCGGGAGTGAGGAGCACCCTTCACTGAGCGGGGTTCTGCGGGCTGGTAATTAACAAGCCCCGGGGGGGCGCATTGATCGGGGCTGGCGCGCAGGCCGGGGATCGATGGGACGCGGGGCTGGCTCCGGTGCTCAGTTGGGACGGGGCCGTGGGCGGGCGGGATGGGGCTGTGGGGGGCCCTGGTGCTGCTGGCCCTGCTGGGGGGCGGGGGGTGCCCCTTCGAGCTGCAGGAGGCCATCCGGGAGCTGCAGAGCGAGAACGCCCAGCTGCAGGGCCGGGTGCAGAACCTGAGCCAGGCCCTGGGCGAGCTGCGTCTGCTCGTCTGGAACCGCTCGCGGGGTGAGCCGGGGATGGGGATGGGGATGGGGCGGGACCCAGGGAGCAACACCACCCCCCCCGCCACCGGGTGCAGAGCCCCTCTCCTGTGACCCTGCCAGAAGCAGAGGCCCCACCCCCCCAGAGTTCAGAGCCCCCCTCCTGGGTTCAAAGCCCCCATCCTGTGACACTCCCCTGAGAGCATAGCACCGCCCTAGGTTCAGAGCTCCCCTGGGTTTAGACCCTCCCTCCTGGGACCCCCTGGCATCAGAGCCCCCCGCCTGGGACCCCCTAATAGCACAGCCAACCCCCCTCCCGGGGTACAGACCGCCCCCAATGCAGATCCCCCACAGGCCCGTCCCCTCCGAGAACAGAGCATCTGCACCATTGAGAGTAGCCCCCTCTGAGACCAGAAACCCCCTTTTCTGAAACAAGACCCCCAAAACCAGTGACCCAACCCCGGAACCCAGAGACCCCCCTTTGAGATCAGTGACCCCCCCCACCCACATCCCCTTCCTCCCAAGATTGGGACCCCCTTAGACCAGAGACACCCCCCTTCACTCCTTCTGTCCCTCTCCACCCCCCACACCCCAGCTCACACTCCGCCCAACTGGACACCAGCTCAGGGGACCCCAAACCTGGAGTGGGGTAGGGGGGCTCCAGCCCTCGACTTCTCTGCTTGGGGGGGGGCCTGTCCATGCCTGAGAGGGACCTGTTTGAGAACTAGTCTGAGGCCCCCAAAACTCATCACACATAAGTAGGCCTTAGGCCATGACTGACCTGGGCTGGGTTGGGAGACCAACTGGACCCTTGGCTCTAGGAGTGTGTGTGGGGGTGTCTAGTGGGTTAGAGTGGGGGTGGAGCTGGGAGCCAGGACACCTGGGTTCTTGCCCCAGCTCTGGGAGGGGAGTAGGGTCTAGTGGTTAGAGCAGGGGGTGGGGGCTGGGAGCCAGGACTCCTGGGTTCCATCCCTGGCTCGGGGGTGGGGGTGGGGGGCATGTTTAGAGCTCCTCTGATTCCCCTCTGTCCTGCCCCCCAGATTCAGGAGCCGCGCCCGAGCACCTACTCCATGACCACCTGCCCTGCCGGCCGGACCTGCCCCACGGCCGCGGCGTCGGCCCCCACCTCCACGCCCCCTGCCTGGGGCTGCTGGCGGCTGGCCTGACCCTGGGGGCGCTGGCCCTGCACGGCCCCCTCCCGCTGCTGGCGGGGGACTGAGACACCGCCCGCCCCCGGCTGCAGAGCCCCCCCGCCGCGTGCGTGAGGGGGACGGACTGACCCCCGCCTTGTTAGAAGGCTGAGGAGCAAAGAACAATGAGGGGAGGGGCTGGAATTGGGGCATATTTGGGGTGGGAAATCCCCCCTCCCCTCCCCTCCCTCAAGCAACCCTACAAAAATAAAGAGCCTGAGGCAACATGGATGAGGCTGGGCTCATGTTTTGTGGTGCCAGGTTCCCCGCTGCCCCCCCCTCCCCCCACATCCTCCTCCCCTGCAGCCTCCTCTCTGCCCTGACTGGAACAATGTCTGCCCCCCCTCCGGGGACACATCCACCCCGCAGCCCCTGTTTTCCTCAGCCCCATACCCAGCCCTAGATCTGTCCCCGCAGGCCCCACAGCTGCCCCCCACCTGCAACTCGCTCCATTCCCCCCCGCCCCCGAGCAGGACCTGGCTGCAGTGCTGGGAGAGAGAAGAAAACAGCTGGTGGGGGGGTGGGGGATAGTGGTTAGAGTGGGGGGGGGGCTGGGAGCCAGGACTCCTGGGTTCTCTCCCTGGCTCTGGGAGGCGAGGGGGGGTCTAGTGGTTAGAGCAGGGGGGCTGGGAGCCAGGACTCCTGGGTTCTATCCTGGCTCTGGGAGGGGAGTGGGGCTGCCCCACCCCCAGACTTTAGTGCCTCAGTCGTAAACCCTTCCCAACCCCAAAGGCCCCAGTTGACCTTCCAGCTCCCCTCGCCCAGTTCCATGGGAGCCCGATCCCCCTGGGGGAGCCGGGTTAGAGACGCGGGGGGTCCCCATGAATGGGGCAGCCTTAGCCTGGCTCAGGCCAACCTGCCCCCTGAGCTGCGTGGGGGTCGGCTGATTCCTGGGGGGTAGGAGGTGGACAGAGTTCGGCTCGGATCTGCCGCATCCGGGGCTGGGGGCAGTTCTGGGGGGGGTCAGGTAGGGGAGAAAGCGGGTGCTGGAGGTTCGCTTTGGACTCAGCAGCTTTTGGGGTGGGGGCAGGTTCAGCTCTCGGCCCCCATGGGCCAGGGGTGGAAGGAAAATAAGTCAGGGGGCAACACCTGGGAGTGAGGGGCACGGGCAGGGCTGGGGGGAGCCCAGGGCTGGGCTAGCAGGGGGCTGTGGGTCGGGAGTGAGGGGCACCGGCAGAGCTGTATTAGGACCCCCACTGGCCGGGGAGGAGGAGTCCAGCCCCTCCTCCCCTCCCCTTCAGTTGATTAGCAGCCGCTGTTAATTGTGTCATTAAGCAGCAGGGGCTGAGGCAGCTGTTGGTGACGTGGGGCTGCAGCTAATGTGGGTCACTCAATGGGCTTTTTCCATCCCGCCCCCCATTGCAGGCCCAGAACCCCCGGGGGCGCCCGGTGCTGAGCAGGGAATGGCAAGGAGCAAATTTGTAACTGCAACACATGGTACCACTGTGGGCCTGATCCTGGGAGCCTCCCAGAGCCGGGGAGAGAACCCAGGAGTCCTGGCTCCCAGCCCCCTCCACCCACTAGCCCCCACTCCCCTCCCAAAGCTGGGGAGAGAACCCAGCTCCCAGGTCCCCCCCTGCTCTAACCACTAGCCCACACTCCCCTCCCAGAGTGGGACTAGAACCCAGGAGTCCGGGCTCCCAGCCCCCCCACTTCCTGTCCCACTGCGTGGCCTCTCTCCTCTAATTACTTCCCTGTGTTTAAATCTCCGCTGGCCCCACGGGCTCTAGGGGAAATGCTCCGGCTCTGTGACATGTTGATCTTAATGAAAGGAACATGCCAGGCAGGGCTTTGCAGCTGGCCCTAATCCCCTGGGATTTCAGGCCTCAGCTCGTCCCGCGCTAACTCTGCCCTCCACGGCCCACCCTGGGTGGGAGCCGGCGCCCCGTCGAGGGGGAAGGCCCCGTGCCCCATTCCCTGCCCCTCCTGAGCCAGCCCATCTGCCTCTTTGTAACCCAGCTGGTTCCCCATATACCCCCGTATTCCTGCACTCCATGTCCCCTCCCCTGTCCTTGGGACACGGCGGTGGGGGGCTGTGTCTGGACCTCTCCCTCCACTGACCTCTGCTCCCCCCTTTGCAAGGGCCTGGATCCTGCTCCCCAGTGCAGAGGAGCCGGTCGGTCCCTCTCCATGCGTCGGGGGAGCCATGGGGCCCGATACGGACCCGAGCCAGGCTGGCAGGCAGCAACCCAGATACACCCCACCCCGCCCCGCCAGCAGGGGGCAGCGGGGAGCGTGCGCACGGATACACACACACAGATCCTGTATCAGGGATCATTTCTGTAATGTGTATCTGTCCATCGCTCCGCGTATCCCTCTTCTCTGTCTGTCTCCTGAGCATCGTCAATCGCTTTCTTCCATCCACTCACCTACCCCCCCGCTGAGACACCCCCTCTATCTATCTATCTATCTCCATTCACCCCCCTATCTATCTATCTATCTATCCCCACACACCCCACTATCTATCTATCCCCACACACCCCACTATCTATTTATCCCCATTCACCCCCCTATCTATCTATCTATCTATCTATCTATCACCACACACCCTATCTATCTATCTATCCCCACACACCCCACTATCTATCTATCCCCACACACCCCACTATCTATTTATCCCCATTCACTCCCCTATCTATCTATCTATCTATCTATCTATCTCCATTCACCCCCCTATCTATCTATCTATCTATCCCCACACACCCCACTATCTATCTATCCCCACACACCCCACTATCTATTTATCCCCATTCACCCCCCTATCTATCTATCTATCTATCTCCATTCACCCCTTCTATCTATCTATCTATCCCCACACACCCCACTATCTATCTATCCCCACACACCCCACTATCTATTTATCCCCATTCACTCCCCTATCTATCTATCTATCTATCTATCTATCTATCTCCATTCACCCCATCTATCTATCTATCTATCTATCTATCCCCACACACCCCACTATCTATCTATCCCCACACACCCCACTATCTATTTATCCCCATTCACTCCCCTATCTATCTATCTATCTATCTATCTATCTATCTATCTATCTATCTATCTCCATTCACCCCATCTATCTATCTATCTATCTATCTATCTATCTATCTATCTATCTATCTCCATTCACCCCATCTATCTATCTATCTATCTATCTATCTATCTATCTATCTATCTATCTATCTCCATTCACCCCATCTATCTATCTATCTATCTATCTATCTATCTATCTATCTATCTATCCCCACACACCCCACTATCTATCTATCCCCATTCACCCCCCATCTATCTATCTATTTATTTATCTATCTCCGCACACCCCCTCTATCTATCTATCTATCCTCATTCACCCCATCTATCTATCTATCCCTCCACCCCTACACTTCTCTCCCTCTCTCTACCCCCCGTTGAGACACCCCTTCTATCTATCTATCTATCTATCTATCTATCTATCTCCACACACCCCGTCTATCTATCTATCCCCATTCACCCCCTCTATCTATCTATCTATCCCTCCACCTCTACACTTCTCTCCCTCTCTCTTACCCCCCCCCCCCCGCTGACCCCTCCAGCTGTGCGGGGCTGAGGGGATCAAGCTGAGTATCAGCCCCCCCCGCCCCCGGCCCCATTGATTAGATGCTAATCCACAGCCCTCAGCACCAGGGTGCCTTTGCGCTAATGAAGAGCTTTTCAATCAGCGCGCAGCTTCCTCCCCAACCCGCCCCGCGGCTCGGGCCCGGGGGAAGCGATTCCCCCAGCCCGGCAGGCACAGGGGCCGTTCGGGGGGCTCACGGGACACAAGGGGCAGGAGACCCCGGATTTCATGAAGCCAGCCAGACTCAAGGCTGTGTCCTGTGAGTCTGGATCCCAGCGGAGGCGGGTCCGGTTTGAGACTGTTCCAATCCACGGAGCAATTCATCGCGGAGCCGCTTTTCCTTTGCATCCCCCAAGCTCAATAGCCAACATCACCTGGTCGAAGAGCCGCATCGGTTTTATTCAGCGACGCAAAATCCACCCCCTGCCGCCTCCCCAGCCCCGATCCCTGGGTCGAACAGCTGAGGTAAGCCGGATCTCAGAAACTGCTGGAGTTTTATTCCTTTGAAGGGAAAGGCCCAGCGCAAAGTGTCTTCAAAACAGCCCCTTTTGAGTCGCACTCCCTGATACACTCCCCAGATTGAGGACTCAGTCTGGGTTTTTTTTCGTTTGTCTGAACGGATTAAAACTTTGGGGACCAAACGAAGAACCGTCGTGAGCCCAAAACTTTGCGTCCCAAAATTCACCCGGTTCAAGACCGCATTAGAGCCAAAGACTCCAACCCGGCGTCTGGCTCCCTGATCTCAGCAACGGACAGTCACTGCATTTCAGACTCTCCTTGCAATTTTCTTCTTTGGGCTCCACCCAAGTAACTCAGCACCCATCTAAAGCTCTCACTGGCCCGGGTCTTCGCCGCTGATCCTGGCCCTGTGGCGGCGAATCGATCCAGTCAATCTCAGATTTTTTGGAGGTGGCCCAAACGCGGCTTCGTTTGCCGCCCTGATCTCTGCAACCGCTTGAGGATTCTGGAGTTTGTTCTTTTGAGCCAGCGCCGGTCTGAAGACGGTGTGACGCCCGGTCGGGGGGCGGGCAGGATCGAACCGGCCACCGCTGGAGCTAAATGCACGAGCCTCGGCTGCAGGAGCTAAAAGCCAACTGCTTGTATAGGAGACGCGTTAATCTCAGTGCCACTGGACGGGACACAGCACCACACCCAGGAGGTGTGCGGGTCACAAGGGCCCCAAGGTGCCTCCAACCCCGAACGGAGCAGCCGAGATCTTTTGCCCAGGAAAGCAGCGGGTTGCGGGGGGGAGGGAAGGGGGGAGCAGGAAGCTACATAATTCTCCGCAGCTTTGCAGGGAAGACAGAGACCCAGCACTGGATTAGCGCGGAGAAAAGATTTTGATTCCTGCCTCCAAGACGGGCTGGAAGCTAAGAGTGGATTAAACGATCAATCCGCAGAGCGTGGAGTGTCGTCCTGGCCCGTCCAATTCGGGGAGGGAGGGAGGGAGGGAAGGGGCCATATGGGAGCCGAAATCGCCGTCTGGAGTCCAAGAAACTTTCTCTCCCGGAGAGACTGAAGCCTTGGCAGCGAGTGGGAGGAAAAGGTGGGGGCGTGGGGGGAGACAGACATTAGGAAGGGAGCTGCCGGCCTGTGGCGACGGAGGCCGGGGCCCGGGACGATGATCAAGCTGAGCCGGAAGACGCGCTCGCTGCTGGCTCTGGCCTTGAACTCGCTGGCCCTCTGCTTGGCCGTGTCGGCCTTCGCCACCAGCTACTGGTGCGAGGGGACGCACAAGGTGGTCAAGCCGCCCTGCCTGTCGGCCATCAGGGAGGGCAACTGTGTGCCCGTCGGGGCCAATGAGACGGAGGCCGGGAACGCCACCCTGGACCCCAACGTGGTGCAGTACATCTGGGAGACGGGCGAGGACAAGTACGCCTTCCGCTACTTCCACACCGGCTTCTGGCTCTCCTGCGAGGAGCACCACGGAGGTAGGGACAGCCCCCGTGTCCCGCCCCAAAGTTGGTCGCATCTCGGTGCCAGGCGAGGGGTTCCCTTATACCCAACCCCTGCACCCCACCCCAGAGGGGCCGCATCAGCACTGGACAAGGGATCCCTGTGTACCCAGCCCCTGGGCCCCACCCCAGAAGTGGTTGCATCTTAGTAATGGGCGAGGGGTCCCTGTATATACAGCCCCTGGGCCCCACCCTAGAGGGGCCGCATCAGCACTGGGCAAGGGATCCCCGTATACCCAGCCCCTGCACCCCACCCCAGAGGTGGCCATGTCTCAGCCCACGGCCAAGGTAAACCCAATAAACATTTTTGGGGGAGGGTTGGACTGTGCCCCCTCCGTCCCGCTGACCTCACGCTCTGTCCTTTTCTCTCTCCCTCATCCTCCCGCCCCTAGACGAGATCTGTCGCAGTTTCATAGAGCTGCCCCCTGAGTCGGAGAAAGGTGAGCAGCCGGACAGATGGACAAAGCTGGGGCGGGACTTTCCCCCAGCTCAGCAGCTCCCCCATGGGCACCCCCAGGATGGGGGCTCCAGCTGGCAGACACCCCCCACCAACACCCCCCCCCCACCGACACGCAGACCCAGCAGCCCCCCCCAACGACACGCACACCCAGCGGTCCCCCGACACACCCACCCAGCAGTCCCCCCCAACACACCCACCCAGCGGTCCCCCCCAACACACCCACCCAGCGGCCCCCCAACACACCCACCCAGCGGTCCCCCCCGACACGCACACCCAGCGGCCCCCCTCCCCGACTGGGCAGAGTGGGGCTGGGAGGCGGGCGGGGGGGCAGGCCGGGGGCGGGATGGGGGGGCCGTGCTGACCATGGGGTGCCCCCCAGGGGTGCTGTGGCTGTCGGTGGCGTCGGAGTTCCTGTACATCGCCCTGCTCAGCGTCGGCTTCGTGCTCATGGGCCTGGACGCCACCTGCTACGCGGACTTCATCGCCGGGCTCAAGATTAACGCCTTCGCCGCGGTGATCACCGTGCTGTCGGGTACCGGCCCCCCTCTGCTCCCCCAGGCCTGTCTGCCCCCCGCCTGCCCCTCGTCCCCCTCTGCCCCCTGCCTGCCCCCCAACGCCTTCGCCGCGGTGATCACCGTGCTGTCGGGTACTGGCCCCCCTCTGCCGCCCCAGGCCTGTCTGCCCCCTGCCTGCCCCGATCCCCCTCTGCCCCCGCCTGCCCCTCGTCCCCCTCTGCCCCCTGCCTGTCCCCCAACGCCTTCGCCGCGGTGATCACCGTGCTGTCGGGTACCGGCCCCCCTCTGCCCCCCCAGGCCTGTCTGCCCCCCGCCTGCCCCTCGTCCCCCTCTGCCCCCTGCCTGCCCCCCAACGCCTTCGCCGCGGTGATCACCGTGCTGTCGGGTGCCGGCCCCCCTCTGCCCCTCCAGGCCTGTCTGCCCCCCGCCTGCCCCTGATCCCCCTCTGCCCCCGCCTGCCCCTGATCCCCCTCTGCCCCCACCTGCCCCCCAACGCCTTCGCTGCGGTGATCACCGTGCTGTCGGGTACTGGCCCCCCTCTGCTGCCCCAGGCCTGTCTGCCCCCCGCCTGCCCCCCAACGCCTTCGCCGCGGTGATCACCGTGCTGTCGGGTGCCGGCCCCCCTCTGCCCCTCCAGGCCTGTCTGCCCCCCGCCTGCCCCCGGTCCCCCTCTGCCCCCGCCTGCCCCCCAACGCCTTCGCCGCGGTGATCACCGTGCTGTCGGGTGCCAGCCCCCCTCTGCCCCTCCAGGCCTGTCTGCCCCCCGCCTGCCCCCGGTCCCCCTCTGCCCCCTGCCTGCCCCCCAACGCCTTTGCTGCGGTGATCACTGTTCACTGTTGGGTACTGGCCCCTAGCCTTCTGGCCCCCCGGCCCCCTGCCTGCCCCCCACCTGCCCTCCCAGCCCCCCAACGCCTTAGCCGTGGTGATCACCATGCTGTCGGGTACCGAGCTCCCCCTTCAGCTCCCGCAGCCTCCCGCCCTCTACGTTCATCACTGTGCTGCCGGGTGCCACCCCACCCAAACCCCCATGGCCCCCCAACATCACCCCCATTAACCCCATCAGTGCCACTGCCCTCCCTGATCCCCCCAACCCCCCGTGCTGCCCCTGCTCACTGGGCTCTCTGTCCCCAGGCCTCCTGGGCATGGTGGCCCATATGATGTACATGACGGTCTTCCAGGTGGCCGTCAACCTGGGGCCCAAGGACTGGAGGCCCCAGACCTGGTTCTACGGCTGGTCCTTCGGGTGAGTGACCCCGGGGACATGGCGCCTTTCCCCTCTAGGGGGCACCGGCTCCCATCCAGCCCCCAAGTGCCCTGCTGCTCCCCCTGTTCTGGGGACGCACAATGGAGTCCTTCCTGGCCCTTTGGAAGAGCCCCGGAGATGCTGGACTGGCGTGTGCATGGCTGGGGAGGGGCGGGCCTGGGGGATGGACGGGCTGAGGGACAGAGGGATGTGGAGCGGCTGGGCATAAGGGTGGGTGGGACATACATGGGTGGATGAGAGGGTGACTAGCTGGCTGGCTGGGGAAGGGAATGGCGGAACAGCTGCTGGGTGGGAAGATCGCTGAGCGGTGGATGGTGGGTGGGTGTGGGTGGGCGAGTAGATAGCTGAGTGGTGGATGGATGGATGGATGGATAGGGGAGTAGATAGCTGGGTGGGTGAGTGGATAGACGGGTGGGTGGGCGGGTGGGTAGGTCAGTGCGTGGACAGATGGATGGGTGGGTAGGTAGCTGGCTGGGTGGACAGATGGGTGGGTGGGTGGATGGATGGATGGGTGGATAGGTAGGTCAGTGGGTGGATGGTTGGGTGGGTAGGTAGGTCAGTGGGTGGATAGATGGATGGGTGGGTAGGTAGCTGGCTGGGTGAACGGATAGGCGTGTGGGTGAATACGTAGGTAGGTCAGTGGGTGGATGGATGGATGGGTGGATAGGTAGGTCAGTGGGTGGATGGTTGGGTGGGTAGGTAGGTCAGTGGGTGGATAGATGGATGGGTGGGTAGGTAGCTGGCTGGGTGAACGGATAGGTGTGTGGGTGGGTGGGTAGGTAGGTCAGTGGGTGGATGGGTGGGTGGGTGGGTAGGTAGGTCGGTGGGTGGGTGGGTGGGTAGGTAGCTGGGTGGGTTGGTGGATGGACGGACAGATGGAAGTTATGTGGAGAGGGCAGCGGGTACCTGGGTGTAGGGAAGAGGCTGGGGGTGGGTGGGAAGAGGTGGGGAGCACAGGGCTGGGTATTTGGGGAGAGTGGGGGGCTGTGGCTGGGGCTTACCGCTCCCTGGCCCGATCCCCCCTTCTTCCCCCGCCCACCCGCAGCATGGCCTGGCTCTCGTTCACGCTCTGCATGTCGGCCTCGGTGCTGACCCTCAACACCTACACCAAGACCCTGCTGGAGTTCCAATACCGACGCCGGACCCGCGAGCAGCAGAGCCAGCGGGGGCCGCGCTCGCCCGGCCTGGCGCCCGACCTCGAGCGCTTCCTGTGGGACAAGTACGTCTTCAGCGTCAGCGGCTCGCTGGGCTTCTCCCCTGGCCGCGCCCGCCCCGCCGCTGGGGGGTGCAAGGGCCGTGGCGGGGGCTACGCCGGCCTGGCCGGGGAGCGCTGCGGGGATGCCGGCGACCCAGACGATGGCGAGCCCTGCTAGGGGGTCGGGGGGGGGGGGGGAATCGACTGTCCCTGGCCCCCCTTATCTCCACAGTCCTACTCTCCCCCCACAATCAAACCTCCCTTCCCAGATCCCTTCCCCCATTCATGCCCCTTTCCCTTCCCCCTCCCCAATCCATGTCCCTTTCCCCTCCCCCCCGCCACAATTCCCTCCCCAATGGGGATGCGGGGCAGTGCAGGCTGGGGCAGCCCCAGGGTCCCTCTGAGGCCAGAGCCCCCTAGTGGGGACGCAGGGCAGTGCAGGCTGGGGCAGCCCCAGGGTCCCTCTGAGGCCAGAGCCCCCTTGTGGGGACGCTGGGCAGTGCAGGCTGGGGCAGCCCCAGGGTCCCTCTGAGGCCAGAGCCCCCTTGTGGGGACGCTGGGCAGTGCAGGCTGGGGCAGCCCCAGGGTCCCTCTGAGGCCAGAGCCCCCTTGTGGGGACACGGGGCAGTGCAGGCTGGGGCAGCCCCAGGGTCCCTCTGAGGCCAGAGCCCCCTAGTGGGGACGCAGGGCAGTGCAGGCTGGGGCAGCCCCAGGGTCCCTCTGAGGCCAGAGCCCCCTTGTGGGGACGCTGGGCAGTGCAGGCTGGGGCAGCCCCAGAGTCCCTCTGAGGCCAGAGCCCCCTAGTGGGGATGCAGGGCAGTGCAGGCTGGGGCAGCCCCAGGGTCCCTCTGAGGCCAGAGCCCCCTTGTGGGGACGCTGGGCAGTGCAGGCTGGGGCAGCCCCAGGGTCCCTCTGAGGCCAGAGCCCCCTTGTGGGGACGCTGGGCAGTGCAGGCTGGGGCAGCCCCAGGGTCCCTCTGAGGCCAGAGCCCCCTAGTGGGGCCGCCGGGCAGTGCAGGCTGGGGCAGCCCCAGGGTCCCTCTGAGGCCAGAGCCCCCTAGTGGGGACGCTGGGCAGTGCAGGCTGGGGCAGCCCCAGGGTCCCTCTGAGGCCAGAGCCCCCTAGTGGGGACGCTGGGCAGTGCAGGCTGGGGCAGCCCCAGGGTCCCTCTGGGCCCAGCAGCCTCAGTCCAGAACCGGGAGCGATCCCGGCCCCAGCCGCGGGCCCCAGAGCAGGAACCGAGCGGGAGCGACTCAGCCCGGTGGCAGCAGCGAGGGGCTCGCACAGGTGGCGGGGATGTAACAGCCAGAAGCTGGAGCTGGGGAGCGAGGCACCTGCAGGCCGCCCAGGGGCCATCACTGTGGGGGGCAGGTGGCTGGGTGTGTGACCGCTCCCAGGGCAGCAAGGGGGAGAAATGTCACCCTGAGTCCCGCTGGAAATTCCTCTGGGGTCCCCGTGACATCGAGTGGCCATGTGGGGAGCAGGGTGCCAATGCCCCTCGCTCCCGACCCGCAGCCCCCTGCTAGCCCAGCCCTGGTGCCTCTCAAGCCCCAAACACCCCCCCCTCCCCAGCTCTCCTGATGCGTGTGGCAGGGGTGTGTAATTGCTGTTTGGTTCTCATACGGCAGCTCCCATCTGGGGAGATCAGAGGTCGTACCACTCCGAGTGATTAAAGAAATTGAGAATTAAGTGGCGCCAGCCTGGTTCTTCTGGCGAGAGCGGAGGGGGGGGAGCGGGCACCGTGCCAGCCTGGCGGCGGGAGCTACGCGGCGGTTCTCAAAGGCGGCCACCAGGGCCTTTTCCAGCAGCCTGGCAGCCTCCTGGGGGCAAAGCATCGGCCCCTCACCCCCTGTAGCTCCTGGATGCATCGTCCTGCACAACCTCTGGAGACAGGTGGGGCCAAACGTTGCAGGAGCAAAGGGAGTTCTCACCCCACCTTGGTGCTGGGGGGCTCGGGCTTCAGTTCTGGGGTGGTTGAGTGGCAGGCTCCAGCCGTGGGGCACTGACCCACAGCTCTGGGCTCCGGCCACAAGCACTAGGCCCCGGGTCCCACCTTGCTCTCTGGCCCCTGGCTGCGTAGCGGTGGGACTCACCCCCCCCATTGCCCCAGGCCTCTGTTGCCTCCCCCAACCCCCATCGTCCCCACTGTCCCCCCTCCAACCACCCCCATCCACAGCTTAATTTGTCCTGGGGCTTGCTGAAAAATTAATATTAACAAAGATACAAATATCACTTTTCACAGCATTATTTTTACTATTGAGTCTGCAAAAAAACCAAAAAAAAAAAACCCCCCCCACCCCACCAAAACAACCCTCCTCCCCCACCCTACATAAACAAAGGACAAGGATTTGGACGGGTACATGTGCATATTTATTTGTTTTCCCTAAAGTTCAGTATTTTAGGGGAAAGGGTCAGTGCGACCCCCAGCAAGAGAACCCAGGAGTCCTGGCTCCCATCCCCCGCTGCTCGAACTACCGGCCCCCACTCCCCTCCCAGAGCCAGAGAGAGAACCCAGGAGTCCTGGCTCCCATCCCCCACTGCTCGACCCACCGGCCCCCACTCCCCTCCCAGAGCCAGCGAGAGAACCCAGGAGTCCTGGCTCCCATCCCCCACTGCTCGAACCACCGGCCCCCACTCCCCTCCCAGAGCCAGCGAGAGAACCCAGGAGTCCTGGCTCCCATCCCCCACTGCTCGAACCACCGGCCCCCACTCCCCTCCCAGAGCCAGCGAGAGAACCCAGGAGTCCTGGCTCCCATCCCCCGCTGCTCGAACCACCGGCCCCCACTCCCCTCCCAGAGCCCGCGAGAGAACCCAGGAGTCCGAGCGCGGGGGCCAGAGGGGGCAGCTCAGGGAGGAGGAGCGAGGGGTGGGGCAAGCGGAAACCGCTTCCTCTTTCAAAAGTCCCGTCGGCCAATGGGAGCGGCCGGGGCTCCCTGCCCCGATTTGGGATGGAACCAGGCGAAATCGGAAGCGCGCGGCTGGTTGGAGGATTCGGAGCTGGGCCCGGGCCAGACGCTGCGGGGATGGACCCCGAGAGGTCGGGCTCTGCGCCCCTGCCCTGCACCCTGCAGCCAGCGAGAGAGCCAGGTACAGGCCGGGTTCTGATCTCAGCCCGCTGGAGTCAATCCGGAGTCACCCCTGATTGCACTGGGGGCAGGGCCGGGTTCTGATCTCAGCCCACCTAGGATCAATCCGGAGTCAATCCGGTGCCTGGGGAGTTACACAGATACAGTTTAGGGTTAGTTGCTCTCTCTGGTCTGTTTTTAATGGCTCCTTACATAAAATAATTGTTTAGACTTTTTGGAGTTTAACTGTGTATCCTGGGGTGGGGGCAGGGCTGGGGATCAGGCCTTCTGCGTACTCTGGGTGGGGGGCAGAGCAGGGGGTGGGGATTGGGCCCCTTGTGTATCCCCCCCACTGCCTGAAGATGGGAAGAATCCTGCTGAAACCTTCAGGTTTGTTTCCTAAAAGACTGTCCCAAGATGTGGGAGGTATTGCTAGACCACACCTCCCCGGCCCCAGCTGGGGATAGAACCCAGGACTCCTGGCTCCCAGCCTCGCTCTAAGCACTAGATCCCACTCTCTTCCCAGAGCTGGGGATAGAACCCAGGAGTCCTGGCTCCTAGCCTCCCCCACTCCTCTCCCAGAGCCGCCTTGGGGCCAGCTCTGCCTGCCAGGGGAGAGCGCTCCCTGCTGAGCCCCCCAACCCTGCTTCCTCTAGCTCCAGGCCCCTTACTGCCATGCTGGACATGGGACATTGGGGTCAGCACTGAGTGCCAGGGGATATCGGAGAAACCCAGGAGTCCTGCGCTCAGCTCGGACAAGCTTTTGCCTTGTTCGGGTGGGGTGGGGTCCTCTCTGGGCTCACAGAGGTTTTTGCTTCTCACATGCAGGCT
Organism: Eretmochelys imbricata; assembly: GCF_965152235.1. Taxonomy (NCBI): domain Eukaryota; kingdom Metazoa; phylum Chordata; order Testudines; family Cheloniidae; genus Eretmochelys; species Eretmochelys imbricata. The sequence continues at coordinate 13,100,161 of NC_135594.1, forward strand.
TCGTGCCCCTTCATTTCTTCCTTCGGCACGACTCCCCAGTGTCCTGGGACCTCTGCGACCCTCTCCCGGCTGCCGAGAGCCCGGGCTCGTGGGAGAGCAGCTTGCTGTGGGATGGAGGGTCTCTGGTCTTCGCCAATTCTTCCCAGGGGCAGCCGGGGACACCAGGGGGAGGTAAGGAGGGATTGAACTCCGGACCTTTGGCACCAAGAGCATAGGCCTCTGCCACTGGAGCTGAAGCAGGCCGTCCGGTGGCTGGTAGCAGTAGGAGGCCGTTATTCTGGCAGCAAAAAAGGCATGTGATACATTTGGTCACAGAAAGCACCGTTCACACCAATGACTAAGCTCAACCAGTTTCGAGCTTTAATTTGACCACGTTACGACGCTATGTTACGACTTTAATTACGCATAAAAGGTAAATAAAGCCGATGGAGGAGGGGGGCGTGACGAGGAAGTATCTAGCCTTTGGGCGCAGGTCACTGGTGCTGTTAGTGTTCGATTGATGCTGGTCCGATCAGATACAAGTCTTGCATTGTTTGAGCCCCCTTTGGTCAAACCCACAGGTTTTATCCCCCGTGTCTTGTGACGCGAGGCAGGTGCAGATCGCTGAAATGGCCATCTCTACCAACGTATTTTAAATATATTTCCATACATGCCAGTGTAAAATTCTTTGAACGGATGCATTTTTTCCCTTACATGACTAAAACGTTGCTTGGTACCTCTTTTATTTACTTCCACGATTACTATTCGTCTTAATGAGTGCTGGGTTTTCATTGCGTTCGTGTGTTTCCCTGCGTCTTACAACGGGTCATGCTGGCTTTTCCTCTTGGCGTTACTCTGTAGCCAGCACGATTCGCGCTCCCTCATCTGTTTTACGAGGGAGATATAGGTCTGGCTAGTGAATCACCCATTTGGCTTTTGCCCTGTTATCTCTGCAGCAAAACAACACAAACCAACTTTCTGATTTTTGTTTTTGTTACAAGCTTTGAAAGCTGCGTCGACAAGACGCACCGAAAGCCGAGAAATACCCTTTGGCGTTTTCTTAGAACGCTATGAACGAGAGAAGTTACATTTTTCACATTATTTAATAGACATTTAAGAGAGTTCACTACACAGATATTTTTAAGTCTCTTTTTTTCCTTCTTTCTCCTTCCCCCCCCCCCTTTGTTTTTTTGGGTCTTCCCTGATTTTTCTCCTCTTCCGCCCGCCCCCTTCTTTCTCTAACCTTCCCTCTTTTCGTTCCCCAACTGGCTCCATCTCCCCCCAGCCCCCTCTGGATCTCTCTGGGTTTCCTTTGGCCCAGCCCTGGGACAACCTTTTGCCGGAGCCCCCGCTGATGCAGCCCTTGATTTCCTTCACCCCCTGGTGATGGCTGTGTGACAGTGTGACACAGCAGGGAGCGGGGAGTGTTGACCTGGGAATGTGCCCTGGGGATGGGAGACCTGAGAGCCTGTAACCAGAGCCAGGAGGGGCAGGGGGCGGGGGAGGTGACACCTCTGCCCAGGAATGTGAACAGAGGCTGCAGGAGGGAGCCTGCTGGGGGGGTTTAGTTTTCATTTTGGGGCTGGGTGGGGAAAGCAGGGAACCCCAGGGCTGGGGTCTAAGCTCTCTGCTCCCCCAGAAGGACTTGACTGAGGGGTCCTGGTTGTACCCACAAGCTCTGTTTTGGACTGTGTTCCTGTTGTCCAATAAACCTTCTGTTTTACTGGCTGGCTGAGAGTCTCAGTGAATCCCAGGAAGAGGGGTGCAGGGCCTGGACTCTCCCACACTCCATGACAACTGGTGGTAGCGGTGGGATGTACTGCACCCCGTGAACGGCGCTTCCTGCAGTAAGTGACTGGGGAGCAGTAAAACGAAGGGGGATTGATGGGGACCAGGTGTGCTGAAGAGTCAGAGAGAGACGGTTTCAGGGGGCGGTTAACCCCTGGGAGTGTGTGACCAGAGAGAAGGACTTTCGCAGTAAAGGGTCCCCCGGGGGATTGCAGCGAGCGGTCCCAGGGGCAGAGGAGTCTGCAGCTCGACCCTGGCAAAGAGTCGGTGACCTCAAGAAGGACTGGCACTCTAGGGGTTTTTCCTGGAAACCGTGGAAAGCCGCCCGGCCTGCGAGTGGCCATCAGGGAGATGTACGCTAAACGCCTTAAGAGCGACCTGGTGGAGCTGTGCAGGCAGAGGGGGCTGCGCACTGGGAGGTCCACCAAGGAACAGCTGATTGCCCAGTTGGAGGAGAGGGATCGCTTGGATGACCCGATCCCTGTCCCAGAGGGAAGCCGCCCGGTGGACGCAGCGTGGGCCCTGGGGCCTGACCGGGCTGGGAAGGGTCAGACTGCTGCTGAGGACATCCCGAGACTCTTCCTACCTATGCCTGGGGGAGGGGTTGGGGGAAGCCCGGCGAATACCGAGGGCACCCTGACCCCGGCAGCCAGCAGGGAATCCTCCCGGCAGAGCTCCCCATCCCTGGAGCGGATGCGGCTGGAGTGGGAGAGGGAGATGAAAATGAGGGAGCTGGAGGATCATGAGAAACAATGTAAGCATGAGCAGGAGGAGAAGGAGAGGGAACGTCAGCATGAACTGGAGCTGGCCAGGCTGAGGAGCAGTGGGGCCCCAGCTGCGGTGAGTGCAGGGGGACCCAAGACTGCAAGGAACTTTGATAAGTGCTTCCTGGCCCAGCGGAAGGAGGGGGAGGACATAGATAGCTTCCTGACGGCCTTTGAGAATGCCTGCGAGATGCACAGGGTTGACCCTGCAGACAGGCTCCAGTTCCTCACCCCCTTACTGGACCCCAAAGCCATGGAGGTGTACAGCTGAATGACAGGGGCGGAGGCAGGGGACTATGAACTGTTCAAACAGGCCCTGCTCCGTGAGTTTGGGCTGACCCCCGAGATGTACCGGAGAAGGTTCCGGAATCAACGTAAAACGCCTGAGGTCACCTACCTACAACTGGTCAACCGGATGCAGGGATATGCCCGCAAGTGGACAGCTGGGGCCCAAGCTAGAGAGGACCTGCTTGGCCTAATCGTACTGGAGCAACTGTATGAACAGTGCCCTTCCGACCTGAGGCTGTGGCTGGTGGACAAAAAGCTCGAGAACCCCCAGCACGCAGGGCAGCTGGCCGACGAGTTTGTGAACAGTCGGTCAGGGGGTAACCGGGAGGAGTCCCAAAAGAACAGGCCCCCCCCGATGCAGAGAGAGAGTCACCATGGGGCCTCCCAGCGGGGAAATAGGGAGAACCCCCTCCCAAGGGGGACGCCTGGCGTCAGGCCCCTCTGACCTGCTTGAGGGGACCAACGTGACCTGAGCTGCTATCACTGTGGCCAGAGAGGCCACGTACAGACCCAGTGCCCCAGGCTCAGGGACAGACTGAGCAGACCCAACCTACCCAGGGCTAACTGGGTAGGGACCCAGCTGGATGAGGGGCAGACGGCTCAGGCAAGGGGGGCTGCCAGCTTACCACCTGCTCGGGAGGGAAGAGTACCCCAGGCCAGCTCCGCCAGAGGGCTGGAGGCTCCAGACTCAGGGTGCTCGGTTTACAGGGTGGGCGCGGGGTTGTCCCTCCGGAGAGAGTGCCTTGTTCCCCTGGAGGTGGATGGGAGGAAGGTCAATGGATACGGGCGCGGAGGTGACGCTGGCCCGGCCCGAGGTGGTGGCCCCAGATCGGGTGGTGCCCAACACCTACCTGACCCTGACAGGGGTGGGCAGAACCCCATTTAAGGTGCCCGTGGCAAGGGTACACCTGAAATGGGGGGCTAAGGAGGGCCCCAAGGATGTGGGGGTATACCACCATTTGCCCACTGAGGTTTTGATGGGGGGAGACCTAGAGGACTGGCCAAGCAAGCCCCAGACCGCCCTGGTTGTGACCCATAGCCAGAGCCGGCGAGGGGCACTGCACCCTGACCTTGGGGAGGGTACCACACCGGAGGCGCAGGACCCTGCCCTTGTGGGGAGGGAGCGCCGAGGGGCACGGCTTAGAGAGGCTCAGGCCTCAGACCCGGCCACTGAGGGGGAACCGGGCCCCATCCCTTCCCCAGCCGCTGAGTTCCAGGCCGAGTTGAGGAAAGATCCCTCCTTGTGGAAGCTCAGGGACCTGACCGACCTCAGTGTGGGACGAACCACGAGGAGAGGTTGCCAGGAGAGGTTCCTGTGGGAGAAGGGGTTCCTGTACCGAGAATGGGCTCCCACAAAGGAAGTAGAGTCCTGTGAGATCATGAGGCAGCTGGTGGTCCCCCAGAAGTATCGCCACAAGCTGCTGTACCTGGCCCATGACATCCCCCTCGCAGGGCACCAGGGAATCCGGCGCACCCGGCAGAGGTTGCTACAGAACTTTTACTGGCCCGGGGTCTTTACCACGGTCCGGCAGTATTGCCGATCCTGTGACCCTTGTCAGAGGGTGGGGAAGGCCCGGGACAAGGGGCAAGCGGCTTTGAGACCTTTGCCCATCGTAGAGGAGCCTTTCCAGAAGGTGGCCATGGACATTGTGGGGCTTCTCAGCAAGACAACCCGGTCGGGGAAGAAATACATTCTGGTGGTGGTAGATTTTGCCACCCGCTACCCCGAGGCAGTGCCCTTAGCTTCCACTGAAGCAGACACCGTGGCAGATGCGCTCCTGACCATTTTCAGCCGAGTGGGGTTCCCCAAGGAAGCCTTGACAGACCAAGGATCCAACTTCATGTCGGCCCTGCTCCTGTGCTTGTGGGAGAAATATGGGATCCGGCACAACTGGGCCTCAGCTTGTCACCCCCAGTCCAATGGGCTGGTGGAGAGGTTCAATGGGACGCTAAAGATGATGCTGAAAACCTTTATGAACCAGCACCCACAGGATTGGGAGAAGTACTTACCTCACCAGCTGTTCGCGTACAGGGAGGTGCCCCAGGAGTCTACCGGATTTTCGCCTTTCAAACTGTTATATGGAAGGAGGGTGAGGGCCCCCTGGACCTGATGAGAGACGAGTGGGAGGGGAAGGCCACTCCCGATGGAGAGTCAGTGGTGGAGTATGTCCTGATCTTCTGAGAGAGACTGGCTGAACTCATGGGCCTGGCCAGGGAGAATCTGGCCAGAGCCCAGAGGAAGCAGAAGGTCTGGTATGACCGCACGGCGCGGGCCCCTGCCTACGCCACCGGGGATCAGGTGATGGTTCTCATCCCTGTGAGAAAGAACAAACTACAGGCCGCCTGGGAGGGCCCTTTCAAGGTCGTCAAGCAGCTCAATGAGGTAAACTATGTGGTGGAGCTGTCGAACCGGGCACACCACCGCCGGGTGTACCATGTGAATATGATGAAGCCATATTATGCCAGGGGGAATGTGGTGTTGGCTGTGTGTGGACAGTGGGAGGAGCAGGCAGATGACCCTTTAGTAGATCTATTCCCTGGGACCAGAGCTGGTTCCCCCCTGGAAACAATTCCCCTCTCGGATCAGATAACCCCTGCCCAGCAAGCTGAGGTCAGGGGGGTGCTGCATCTGTACCGACAGCTGTTTTCCAACCAGCCTGGACGCACTAATCTGACTGTCCACCAGGTGTAGACACGGTCGCACCCACCGATAAGATGCTCCCCCTTCCGAGTGACAGGGAAAACTGCTCAGGACCTGGAAAGAGAGGTCCGGGACATGCTGGATTTGGGGGTGATCCAGCCATCTGCCAGCCCTTGGGCCTCACCCGTGGTGCTGGTCCCCAAAAAGGACGGGTTGGTCCGGTTCTGTGTGGACTATCGGAAGCTCAATGCCATCACTGTATCTGATGCCTACCCCGTGCCCAGGCCTGACGATTTCTTAGACAAGCTGGGAGGAGCTCGGTACCTTACCACCACGGACCTTACAAAGTGCTGCTGGCAAGTGCCGCTGGATGCAGATGCCCGGCTGAAATCGGCCTTTATCACCCCTCTGGGGCTCTATGAGTTCCTGACCCTGCCTTTTGGCCTCAAGGGAGCGCCGGCCACCTTCCAGCGCCTGGTGGACCAGCTCCTGAGGGGGATGGAGAGTTTTGCCGTGGCGTATATTGATGACATCTGTGTCTTTAGCCAGACCTGGGAGGACCACGTGTCCCAGGTTAGACAAGTGCTGGACCGACTCCAGGGGGCTGGGCTGACTGTAAAAGCGGAGAAGTGCAAGGTGGGGATGGCTGAAGTATCTTACCTGGGCCATCGGGTGGGGAGCGTCCGCCTAAAGCCAGAACCAGCCAATGTGGAGGTGATCAGAGACTGGCCCGCTCCCCGCACCAAAAAGCAGGTCCAAGCCTTTATTGGGATGGCAGGATACTACCGAAGATTTGTGCCTCACTTTAGCGCCATGGCCACCCCCATCACTGAGCTATGCAAGAAGGGGAAGCCAGACAAGGTGGTCTGGACCGAGCAGTGCCAGGAGGCTTTCCGGGCGCTGAAGGAGGCTCTGGTCAGTGGCCCAGTTCTGGCAAACCCAGACTTTGACAAGCCCTTTGTGGTGTTCACCGACGCCTCAGACACAGGACTGGGGGCAGTGTTAATGCAGGAGGATGAAAAGGGGGAGAGACACCCCATCGTGTATCTGAGCAAGAAGTTGCTACCCCGGGAGCAACGCTACGCGGCCGTCGAGAAGGAGTGCCTGGCCATGGTGTGGGCCCTCAAGAAACTAGAGCTCTATCTCTTCGGGCGACACTTCACCGTCTACACCGATCACTCTCCCCTGACCTGGGTGCACCAGATGAAAGGAGCCAACGTCAAGCTCCTGAGATGGAGCCTGCTCCTGCAGGATTACGACATGGACGTGGTCCACGTGAAGGGAAGTGCCAACATGATAGCGGACGCGCTGTCCCAGAGACTTCCCCAGGTCACTGGTCAGAGTGACCCCTCTCAGTTCATTCTCGAAGGGGGGAGAGATGTGACGCAGCAGGGAGGGGGGAGTGTTGACCTGGGAATGTGCCCTGGGGACGGGAGACCTGAGAGCCTGTCACCTGAGCCGGGAGGGGGAGGTGACAACTCTGCCCAGGAATGTGGAGACAGGCTGCAGGAGGGAGCCTGCTGCGGGTTTTAGTTTTCAGTTTGGTGCTGGGTGGAGGAACGCAGGGAACTCCAGGGCTGGGGTCTAAGCTCCCTGCTCCCCCAGAAGGACTTGACTGAGGGGTCCTGGTTCTACCCACAAGCCCTGTTTTGGACTGTGTTCCTGTTGTCCAATAAACCTTCTGTTTTACTGGCTGGCTGAGAGTCTCAGTGAATCCCAGGAAGAGGGGTGCAGGGCCTGGACTCCCCCACACTCCGTGACAGGCTGCCCACCTGGATCCCGGGGTGCCATGCTTGATGTCAAGGATAAATCCAGGTGACGTCTGGGGTGGGGGTCACCATGGTTGCCTGCCCTGGGGAATTGTGGGGAGCTGGGATCCTGTGTTTCGCTGTGTCTCGGCCTGGGCCGGATCACCTGAGCTCCCCACCCAGCTCCCCTCTAGGGAGGCAGATGGTGTCCCAGTGCATGCTGGGAAATTCTGGCCAACTGCACATCAGCCTTGTCCGTATCCTACTGCCCAGCCATGTCTGGCCAATGGCCTGTCCGTATTCTACCACCCAGCTGTCTGTGCCCCTGGGCATGCTGGGAAAACCTGGCCAATGGCCTGTCCATACCCTACCGCCCAGCCGTCACTGTCATGGAAGATTTGGACAGAAATGACTGGTTTGGGTCTTCTTCTCTTCGATAAAAGTAACTCGTTCTCATTTTTTACCAAAATGACTTTTTTTTGTTTTCTGAATAGCAGCCGTGTTAGTCTGTATCCGCAAAAAGGACAGGAGGACTTGTGGCACCTTATGCTTATGCTCAAATAAATTTGTTAGTCTCTAAGGTGCCACAAGTCTTCCTGTTTTTTTTTTTCTGCTGTTTTGTTGCCAAAATGACTCTTTTTACCTTCGAGTTTTCTCTTTTTTGTTGTTGTTTCCCTTCTCTTCTATCTTCTTCCTTCCTTCTGTTTCTTTCTTTCTTTATTTCTTTCTTTTTTTTTTTTTTTTTTTAACCACCTTCCCTCCTCTTCTTTTTCCAGCTTTTTCCCCCACTCCACCACCTCTGGATCCTGCTGGTTTTCCATTGCCTGAGCTCTGGACCGGGCCCCATATGGACGCCCCTCCTGCCGCAGCCCCCGATCCCACTCTGCCCCCCGTGGCTGCTGCCTGCCTGAATCCCACAGACGGACCCCCGACATCCAAGACAAATCTAGGTGAGGCTCTGGGAGAAGGTCGGTGCTGCCCACCTTGGAGGATCCTGGGTAGTCAGGATTGTGCATGTCGTGAGTTGCCGGTTCTCGGTCTGGTTGGAACAGGCTGAGCAGAGAGGCTGAGGGCTGGACTGGATCCAGAGGCTGCTCCCTCCATGCCCCTCCCTAAGGAGGCAGGCGCTGCCCCAGTGCATGCTGGGAAAACCTGGCCAGTGGCCTGTCCGTACCCTACCACCCAGCCCTCACTGCCCCGGTGCATGCTGGGAAAAGCTGGTCAATGGCCTGTCTGTATCCTGCTGCCCAGTATCTCTCATGGCATCTCTGTCTTGCCAGACATTGCGAGCCTCCTGCTGCTACTCTGCAGCACCCTGGACTCCTACCCCAATGGCCTGTGGGTCTTCAGCCTGAGGAAGGCCATGTGGCTGAGGCATGGGGTGAACCTGGAGTCATTCAGCCAGCAACAGGGATATCTGGGCACCCTGGACTATCTGACCAAGCTGCGTGGGATCAGGCTGCAAGGGCTGGAGAGAGGGGACAAGTGTCTCGTTAAGCTTCAGACAGATGAGGAGGGAAGGATGGGGTCCATGCGTCAGGGCTGAACTAGTCTTGGTTAAGGATGAGGGCAGGTTATCCCACTGCTCACACCAATGGGCATCCTGCACCTTCCTCTGAGGCTCACTAGAGTGTATGGCCTTGGGCTTTCTCTGACACTTTTCGGGCTTAACTGAGGTGTCCTGGGTGAATTGCTACCACCTGGTGGCAGCAGGAGGGACTCTTGTCTGTGATGTAGTTAGATCGACACGGTGTCAGTGTAGACGCTGGGTTGCTTACGTCATGTTACCGGCTTTCAGGAGCCGTCCCACAGAGCCCCACGCCGACGGTACAATGGACGCAAGCGCTCCTGGTGGGGACACGTACCGCTAACACATAACCTGCAGTAGCTGTGTGCCGACAGAATTTTGTCATAGAGACGTGGCCCTAGAATCAAACCAAATTGAAGTTTATTTAATGGAGCTTGAGACCGATTCAGAGAAGGGTTTGCAAACATAAAGTTGCAGGGAAAAGTAAAACATAACCCGTCATCTTCAGCTTCCAGTTTATTAACAAGTTCCTTCCCTGTCTACTGAGGTATTTCTCACCCAAAGGTCGGTCCGTACAAGGCTTGTCCAGCCTGGAGAGCTGGGATTTCATGAGGCACTCGCGCTGCCAAAATATCTCTTCCGTAACGATACCATCTTGTGCCCATTTGAAACTCTACAGTGCATCAGTGTAGACACTAGGGAGGTGCCTTCACACGTTTGTCTGCCTTCATAATCAAGGTGTTTCATTATCTTCAGCTCGGCCCAGAGGGTCCCCTGTTCAGAGTCTTTCCTTGGGGGGTTCTTTTCTTTGTAAACACCCAGGTGTTTACCTGCTTTAGCCTGTAAACGCAGCAGGGCTGGGTTGAAAGATACCTGATTGTTCTCATTCTCAACTGAGTTAGCCGAGACCTGCCCTGCCTCCGGGGGACATGCTTCATCTCTAGCTGTTTCGGAACATAATCTCCTACATTTTAGGTATTTCTTAAACTCCTTTCCTGTACAAACACCTCCTGCTAGCCACGAGGATCGGCCAGTTCTTAGCTTTCAGCTGCACGCCCCCTTTGGTGACGTCTCAGGAGGGTGGCCGGAGGCAGTTGTAATATACCCGTCTGGGCACGTCTGTGTCACGCTCCCCAGCACGGTCGCATCTCCCACAGTGCAGCCTCCTATCCCCAAGAGCGGGGACCCTGGGGTATTGTGGGAGATGCAGTCCGTCCAATCAGGGAGGCTCAGCCTTAGGGTAGAATCGGGGGCACATAATGCACCCTGGCGACTTTTCTGAATGGAAACATTTTGTTTTTTTCATGAAAACTTGAAATTTTCCATGGAAGATTTGGACAGGATTGACTGTTTTTTATCTTGGATAAAAGTGATTCATTCTCATTTTTTTACAAAAATGACTTTTTTCCTGTTGTTTTGTTGCCAAAATGAGTCTTTTTATCCTCGAGTTTTCTCTTTGTTGTTGTTGTTTCTCTTCTCTTTTATCTTCTTCCTTTCTTCTGTTTCTTTCTTTTCTTTTTTTTTTTTTTTTTTAAAAAAAAAACCTTCCCTCCTCTTCTCTTCCCAGCTGGATTTACCCCCACTCCACCACCTCTGGATCCTGCTGGTTTTCCGTTGCCCGAGCTCTGGACTGGGCCCCACATGGACGCCCCTCCTGCCGCAGCCCCTGATCCCACTCTGCCCCCTGTGGCTGCTGCCTGCCTGGATCCCACAGACGGACCCCCGACATCCAAGACAAAACCAGGTGAGGCCCCGGGGGAAGGTAGGTGCTGCCCACCCTGGGAGGATTCTGGGAAGTCAGGATTGTGCATGTCGTGAGTTGTTGGTTCTCGGTCCAGTTAGAACAGGCTGAACAGAGAGGCCGAGGGCTGGACTGGATCCAGAGGCTGCTCCCTCCATGCCCCTCCCTAAGTAGGCAGGTGCTGCCCCAGTGCATGCTGGGAAAACCGGGCCAATGGCCTATCCATATCCTACTGCCCAGCCGTCACTGCCCTGGTGCATGCTGGGAAAACCTGGCCAATGTCCATACACTGTCTCTCTGGGTGGTGGTCTCCAAGGGCACAGGTTTGGGGTCTCGTGGGCTGGAGGGGCTCCCTTTCCTGTTGTTCAGCCCTGCTGTCTCCCTCCCTCTATGCAGACTTGGGTGAAGTCTTGGCCTACGTCTCTCACACCCTAAGCTGCCACCGCAAGGGTATGAGGGTGAAACCGTTGATGAAGAGGCTGCTGAAGGAGCATGGGGTGGACCTGTTGGCATTCAGCCAGGACGGGGGGTACCAGGGAGTCGTGTCCTTCCTGCAGGAGGTGCCGGGTATCGAACTCTGGAACCCCGAGAAGGGAGAGAAGTGTCGTGTCCTGAGCTGTACCTTTAAGAAGAGTGAGTGAGGAGATGGTTTCTTGTAGGGCTGCCCCAGCCCGGCCCCCTTCTTGAGCGGGGAGAGAGCCCGTGGCCAATGGCACACTGGCCTCGCTGCACCCTGCTGTGTCTGCCCAGTGCATGCTGGGGAAATCCGGCCAATGGCTTCTGTGCAGCCAACTTTGTCTGCCCCAGAGCAGGCTGGGAAAACATGGCCAATGGCCTGTCTGTATCGTGCTGCTCAGTATCTCTCATGGTGTCTCTCTCTTGCCAGACATTGCAGACCCTCTGCCACTACTCTGCAGCACCCTGGGCTCCTACCCCAATGGCCTCCGGGTCTTCAGCCTGCGGAAGGCCATGTGGCAAAGGCACGGGGTGAACTTGGAGGAGTTCAGCCAGCAACAGGGATATCTGAACACCCTGGACTATCTGACCAGACTGTGTGGGATCAGGCTGCAGGGGCTGGAGAGAGGGGAAAAGTGTCTTGTCCAGCTTCAGAAGGGTGAGGAGAGAGGGATGGGGTCCAGGTGTCAGGGCTTAACTGGTCTTGCATAGGATGAGGGCAGGTTATCCTACTGCTGACACCAATGGGCATCCTGCACCTTCCTCTGAGGCCCAACGGACTATATGGCCCTTTGGGCTCCCTCCCCCATGAGATTTCATCTCCCATGATGCACTGTGCTGCTGCCATCATGCACCGCCTTCCCCCACCAAGACTAGAGGCCATGGTGCATTGTGGGAGATGTAGTCCGACCAGGAATCCTGGGTTGTAGAGGAGAATGGGAGCCACGAGGCATCTGAACTACAACTCCCATGAGGCACCGTGGTGACTTTTCTAAATTGAAGTAGCTCACTGAAAACTTGAAATTTTCTAGGGACAATCTGGACCTTTTTGCCTCATGTTTACTTGACAGGAGTGATTCTCTTCCCCCCTCCCCCCCCCCCTTTTTTTTTTTGGGGACAAAAATGACTTTTTTCCTCACTCTTTTTTTTGACGTCTGCCATTTTTTCTCTGATTTTTGACAAAAGCGAGGTTTTTCCTTCCATATTTTTTTGACAAAAATGACATTTTTCCATCTGTTTTCTTGACAAAAGTGACTTTTTTACCTCATGTTGTTTGGCAAAAGCGATTTTTTCCCCCCCCTCGCTCTGCTTTTTTGAGAAAAGCTGCTCCTTTTTTTCTCAGGTTGGCTTGATGAAAATGACTCCCCGCTCCTTCAAGTTTTTTGACACGTGCAACGGTTTTCTCTCAGATTATTAACAAAAGAAATGTTTTCCCGCAGCGTTTTTGGAGAAAAATGGCTCCTTTCTTCCTCCACTTTCTTCGCAAATGGCGACATTTAGTTCCCTCGGGCCTGGTCTACCCGTAAAACGTCGGTGGACGGAGCAATGACCTGCAGGGGTGTGAACAAGCCGCGCTCCGGAGCCCCGCAGCCTCGCCGCCCCGGCCCCGGTGTAGACTCGGCCAGGCGGAGGCTGAATGTGCCCGGGGCCGCCATTCCCATTATTCGGGGAGTGGAGGTCCTCCCGCAAACCCCCGTTCTGGGGCTGTAACTGGTGCGGCAGGGGTACAGCGCCACAGATACGGCCCCACGGCTGGGCTGCTCGGGCGCCCGTAGTGTAGACGTGGCCTCAGGGGTTTTCGGACAAACTCGAGTGGTTTTTTCTTTCACTCTGGTGTTTGATGAAAGCCTCCGTTCCCTGCAGTTTTCTTCACCCAAGGGACTCTGTTCACGCTTCTTGGGGGCACAAAAATGTCTTTTTCTTTTTCCTTTTTTCTGTTTCTTTTGACCAAAAAAGTGACAGGAAAGGAGGACGGCACAGCTGGGCCTGTGCCCAGTATGAGGGATAGCCGTGCCTGGTGGGGGGAGCTGGGGGAGGGGGCCGTGCCTGGTGGGGGGAGCTGGGGGAGGGGGCCGTGCCTGGTGGGGGGAGCTGGGGGAGGGGGATGTGCTTGGTGGGGGGAGCGGGGAGGGGAGGGGACATGCCCGGTGGGGGGGAGCTGGGGGAGGGGAAGGCGTCTTGTCCGGTGGGGATAGCTTTGGGGGGAGGGGGACGTGTGGGGGCCGGCTGTACTTGTCTTTTCACGCCCACTGTGGTGGTCTTGTTTCTTCTCCCCTCCTTTAGGTGCCGCTGTGAAGCCCCCTGCCCCCCAGCCCCCCCCCGCTCCCCCATCGGCCCGGCACAGCAGCAGCCCCCCGCCCGATGCCCCTGCCCCCCACTCGCAGTCTGCCGACCAGGGGCCGACGGGAGCCCCGGGGGAGACGCCCGGTGAGCAGCTTAGCCGGCTTCTCAGCAAGGCCGCTGCGTGTGGGGCGCGAGCCTGGGCGGGGAGACCTCAGCCCAAGCCAGGCCCCCCAACGCCACCCCTGCATCACCCTGCCGCCTGAACTCCCCTCTGCTCCTCCAGGGAAGGGCTCTGTGGGGCTTGGCGCCTGGGCTCTTTCCTTTGCCCATCTCAGGGGGCACGTTGGGGCAGGGCACGTTTGGGGGGAGATTGTGGGGGGGGTGGCTGTGTTGGTGGGGGCTAGGTGTGTGGCATCATTGCCATTTGTGGGAGGCATCTTCGGGGGGCTGTCGGGTTTATGTTGGTGGGGGGTGGGGATGGAGGGAGCAGGTTGGTGGGATGGGGGGTTGTGGGGGAGATGGGGGTGGGGGGATGTGCAGGGGGCTGGGGATGGAGGGAGCAGGTTGGGGGTTGTGGGGGCGATGGGGATGGAGGGAGCAGGTTGGAGGGGTGGGGGATGTGCAGGGGGCTGGGGATGGAGGGAGCAGGTTGGTGCCATGGGGGGGCTTTGGGGGGAAGCTGGGAATGGGGGAGGCTGTGGATGGAGGGAGCCCGTGGCAGGGGTACAGGGATTGGCTGGGGGGACATACTGGCAGCGAACTGTGAGGAACGGGGGGCAGCCTGTGGGGTGCCCTGCTGGGCCCTGCCCCTGCTCTGGGCATGCCCAAGGACTCAGGCCCGTGGGGCTGCCAAACTGCCCCTCACCCCCAGCGCCGGGTCTGCACCCACAGGGTGCCCCATGGCGGGGGGGCTCTCAGCTGGCGCGGGCTCTCACAACCCCCTCTTCCTCCCCCCCCCCCCCCGCCCCCCGGTCTGGTTGCAGACTTGGCCGAGGTCTTGGCCTGTGTGCGGGATGTGCTGGGCCGCTTCCCGCTGGGGCTGAAGGTGGGCAAGCTGAAGGAGGCGCTGCGGAGCGAGCGCGGGCTGGACCTGGAGGAGCTGAGCCGTCAGCGGGGCTGCGGGGACGCCCTGCACCTGCTCCGGGCTCTGCCCCACCTGTGGCTGGGGGACCTGGGCAAGGGCGACGCCTGCCTGGCCCGGCTGAGCACGGGTAGGGGGGCAAGCGGCCGGAGGGGTGGGGGGCAGTTGGGCCGTGGAAGGTGGGGGAGGACGTGTCTAAGGGGGAGCCCTGCTCCGTGGGAGAGGGGGCAGGGCATGGCTGGGCCTGTGCCCAGGGAGTGGGGGTTCCTGGGGTGTGGGGAGGCTGCTCCTGGTGTGGGAGGCATGGGTGGGCCTGCTGCAGGGCAGGGGGCCATGCCCAGTGGGGGGAACTCGCGGGGGGGGATGGAAATGTGGCCGGTGGCAAGAGGAGGGGGAGGGGGATGTGCTTGGTGGGGGGAGCGGGGAGGGGACATGCCCAGTGGGGGGAGCTGGGGGTGGGGATAGCTTTGGGGGGAGGGGGACGTGTGGGGGCCGGCTGTACTTGTCTTTTCACTCCCACTGAGGTGATCTTGTTTCTTCTCCCCTCCTTTAGGTGCCACTGTGAAGCCCCCTGCCCCACAGCCCCCCCCAGACCCTGCTGCCCCATCGGCCCGGCACGGCAGCAGCCCTCCGCCCGATGCCCCTGCACCCCCCTTGCAGCCTGCCGACGGGGAGCCCAGGGGAGCCCCGGGGGAGACGCCCGGTGAGCAGCTTAGCCGGCTTCTCAGCAAGGCCACTGCATGTGGGACATGGGCTTGGGTGGGGAAGCCTCAGCCCAAGCCAGGCCCCCCAACGCCACCCCTGCATCGCCCCAGAGCCTGAGCTCCTGTCTGCCACCCCGGGGAAGGGCTCTGTGGGGCTCAGCGGTTGGTCTCTTTCTCCAGGGTGGTCCAATAAAAGAGATTCCCTTGCCCATCTCGGGGAGGCTATGGGGCAGGGCACATTGGAGGGAGATTGTTTTGTGGGAGGGTTTGGGGCTTTGTTGGTTGGGCCAGATGTGTGGGTGCCATGGGCATTTGTGGGGGGCATCTTGGGGGGGGACTGTCTAGGGGGATCATTTTGGTGGATGGAGGGGCTGTAGAGGGGGCTGGGGATAGAGGGAGCAGGTTGGTGGGGTGGGGAGTTTGGGGGGATGGGAATGGAGGGAGCCCACGGCAGGGGTACAGGGGTTGACTGGGGGGACACAGTGGCAGCGGAGTGTGAGGAGGGGGGCCAGCCTGTGGGGTGCTCTCCTGGGCCCTGCCCCTGCTCTGGGCATGCCCGAGGACTCAGGCCTGTGGGGCTGCTGAACGGCTCCTCGCCCCCAGCGCCGGGTCTGCACCCACAGGCTGCCCCATGGCGGGGGGGCTCTCAGCTGGCGCGGGCTCTCACAACCTCTTCCCCCCCCGCCCCAATCTGGTTGCAGACTTGGCCGAGGTCTTGGCCTGTGTGCGGGATGTGCTGGGCCGCTTCCCGCTGGGGCTGAAGGTGGGCAAGCTGAAGGAGGCGCTGCGGAGCGAGCACGGGCTGGACCTGGAGGAGCTGAGCCGTCAGCGGGGCTGCGGGGACGCCCTGCACCTGCTCCGGGCTCTGCCCCACCTGTGGCTGGGGGACCCGGGCAAGGGTGATGCCTGCCTGGCCCGGCTCAGCGCCGGTAGGGGGGCAAGCAGCCGGGGCGGGGAGGCAGCTAGGCCTATAGCGGGAGATGCAGCTGGGGCCATGCACGGTGTGGAAGGTGGGGGAGGACACAGCTGTGGGGGGCTGTATTCTGTGGGGGGCGGGCAGCGCGTGGCTGGGCATGTGCCCGGAGGGTGGGGGTTGCAGGGCACAATTGAGGTTATGGGCTGTGAGGAGGCCATGCCTGGCAGGGGGAGGCATGGGTGGGCCTGCCCCAGGGTGGGGGGCCCTGTGCCTCACATGGGGGCCTCACGCTCTCACTCCATATAGGGGCTGTGTTATTTCTTTTCCCCTCCTCATCAGATGCTGCTGTTAATGCCCCTGCCCCCTCCCGGCCTGCTGAGGCGGGGGGGCTGGGCGCTGCAGGCCCAGCGAGGCAGAGGCGGGGCCAGCGGTGGGTGGCAAAGCCCGGTGCAATGGAGGCGTTGATCCGGGGCGCCCTGGCCCCCTGCCCCTTTGGTATGCGGGTGAAGAGCCTGAAGAAGCTGCTGGCGGGGAAGTATGGAGCCAAGCTGGAGGCCTTCAGCCAGGCCAGAGGCTACGGGGACGTGGTCTCCTTCCTGGGGGACGTCCCGGGACTCACGCTCCGGGACCCAGAGAGGGGCAACAACTGCATCGTGCAGCTCCAGAGAGGTAGGGAGTGCGGCCCGGAGCCAGGCTCACCAAAATGAATCCCCCGACAGTCCCCCCAAGATGCCCCCCACAAATGCCCATGGCACCCACACAAAATGTGACGCCAACCTGGGACCCTGACTTACTCCACTCTGCCCTGTTGTTACCTGCACGCATTAGGGCACCCCACCTTTTCCCAGGCCGTAAGGCTCCAGGTGAAAAGCATCTACCCGTATCCAATCCGTAGGGCTCCGGGTGTAACTAACCGGGTCAATTTAAGTACCCACACCCTTTCCCAATACGTAGGGCTCCGGGTGTAACTACTTCTGCAGGTGAAAGAGCTTTACCCAGGAATATCCTACGTAACCTCTATTAACAATCGCCAAAACCAGACGGCACACACTACTCATACAGTGCTCACCACGCTCAATACGACAGGGGAACTTTTCTTGATGGCTGGTCCGGATCAGGCCCATCGGGGGGGCTCCAGTTTCTGCCCGGTGTCATTGGCAGAGCGTTGAGGTCTGGCAGCTCGATCTCTGGGGCTGTGTCCTGGAGTTGGTTCCCAAAGAACTTCCTTTTGGACCCCAGTTTATACAGTGAAACTCGAGCCCTGCTTAGCTATATCTTAACCAATCGTTATACTGAAATCTATCTAACCAATCCTAACATAGTGTAACCAAATTCTCTAACCAATCCTACCCCACCACCTTAATTAATTTACACCTAGCAAAATTAATTATGTAGCAGAGAGAAACAATCAGAGAACCAGACAGACCACACAGACAAACAATAGGGAAGCGGGGACCATAATGACAGAACAATAACGAAATGAGGAGTTCACAACCACAGCTATTGAGAAGTGATTTCTTGCCAGACAGGACGCTGTCAAACTCCGTTTTCTTTAACCATCTCAAGATCTGTTTCTTTATCTGGCGACAGTGGGGGCCATTAGGCCGGGGTCTCCTTCTTAGAAGCCTGGTATGATATTGTTCGAATGTCCTGTAGATGGAAACTGAGGATTTGACTTCCTGCTTCTCAGCTAATGGCTGCTGCTCGGCTGCTCTTTTAATCTGGCGGCAGACGAAGGCCTTCTCCTTACACTCTCACCCCTTCACCTGTCCCCAAGACAACCCCTGGCAGGCCAGGGGTGTGGCTGGCATGTTAGGGTTCCGGGGGGCCAGTGAGGGCCCCATTCTGCCCTCTCCAGGGTCCCCGCATCCCCACGCAGCTTCCTGACCCGGGGAAGCAGCTGCCGGCATCCCCCCAGAGCGAGGGGTGGCCGTCAGCTGGGAGGCCGGGGAGCGGGACCCAGAACCTGCTGCCGTGCCGGAGAGAGGTAAGGTGATCAAATGTGGAAAATCAGGAGGTTTTTTTGGGGGGGGAGGGTAAAGCCCCTAATATTGGGATGTCTGGGCACCCTAGAGAGAAGTGAGGGGGCTGTGCTGGGTTGGGGCGGGGAGGAGTAGCCCAAAGGGCTGCGTTGCCTTTGTTATATTCACCTGCAACCTACAGGCCTGTATCCATAGAGAAATGGCCCCACACTTGCCCTTTGGTTTTGGGGACCTCAGACTCTAAACCGCCGTGGCAGGAACAGGGAGGTGGTAACCACAAAACCCGCTGGAGCCGGGGTGCGCTGATGAGTTAAAATGCTATCAGCCCTGTCCCTCCCCTTGCCAGATTTCACAGGCAAGGTCTGATTTCACGGTCCGTGACACGTTCTTCATGGCCATGAATTTGGTAGGGCCCTACCTATTGGATAAGTACACCCGATGAAAAGGGTGAGGAAGTTCGATTTTGGCCCAGAAGGCCGAGTACTCGAATGAATCATAGACCTGGAAGGGATCTCGAGAGGGCATCTTGTCCAGTCCCCTGCACGCATGGCAGGACTAAGGATTATCTAGACCATCCCTGACAGGGGTTTGTCCAACCTGCTCTTAAAAATCCCCAGTAATGAAGATTCCACAACCTCCCTGGGCAACTTATTCCAGTGTTTAGGATTCTGGTTTAACTTGGATTTAAACTTGGAGAGTGGTCAGTTTGGATGAGCTATTACCAGCAGGAGAGTGAGTTTGTGTGTGTATGGGGGTGGGTTTTTGGAGGGGGGTGAGGGAGTGAGAGAACCTGGATTTGTGCAGGAAATGGCCTAACTTGATTATCATGCACATTGTGTAAAGAGTTGTCACTTTGGATGGGCTATCACCAGCAGGAGAGTGAATTTGTGTGGGGGGGTGGAGGGTGAGAAAACCTGGATTTGTGCTGGAAATGGCCTAACCTGATGATTACTTTAGATAAGCTATTACCAGCAGGACAGTGGGGTGGGAGGAGGTATTTTTTCATATTCTCTGCGTATATATAAAGTCTGCTGCAGTTTCCACGGTATGCATCTGATGAAGTGAGCTGTAGCTCACGAAAGCTCATGCTCAAATAAATTGGTTAGTCTCTAAGGTGCCACAAGTACTCCTTTTCTTTTTCCTGTCAGTGGTTAATGTCCAGCCTAACCCCCACTTGCTGCAATTTAAGCCCATTGCTTCTGGTCCTATCCTCAGAGGTTAACAAGAATTTTCTCCCTCCTTCTTGTAACAACCTTTTATGGACTTGAAAACTGTTATCACGTCCCCTCTGACTTCTCTTCTCCAGACTAAACAAACCCGTGTTTTTTCAATCTTCTCTCGTAGCTCATGTTTTCTAGACCTTTCATCAGTTTTGTTGCTCTTCTTTGGACTTTGTCCAGTTCGTCCACATCTTTCCTGAAATGTGGCGCCCAGAACTGGACACCATGCTCCAGTTGAGGCCGAATCAGCGCGGAGCAGAGCGGAAGAATCACTTCTCGTGTCTTGCTTACGACACTCCCGATAATACAGCCCAGAAAGATGTTCGCTTTTTTTGCAACAATGTGACACTGTTGACTTGTATTTAGCTTGTGATCCATTCTGACCCCCAGACCCCTTCCCGCAGTACTCCTTCGTAGGCCGTCATTTCCCATTCTGTATGTGTGCAATTGATTGCTCTTCCTAAGTGGAGCACTTTGCATTTGTCCTTATTGAATTTCATCCTGTTTACTTCAGACCATTTCTCCTGTTTGTCCAGATCATTTTGAATTTTAATCCTGTCCCCCAAAGCACTCACAACCCCTCGAAGGGTTATTCATGATAGTGCTCGGGCCCTGTAATAGGGCCAACCACCGTGTGGAGGGGGCTAGCTAGCCGTCTCTTGGGCCTTCAGCTCTGATGTTATCTGCTGTCCTTCTTGAGCGTTGAGGAACCTGGACCATCAGACCTTTGTCTCTGCTCTCCATGCCCTTGAGGAAGGGTGTGAGCGTGCAGATCTAGGAGTATAATACTCCAGGTATCCCCAATAGTGTATTGTTCCTATCTCGTTATGAGCTTTTCTGGCTTTATTACCGATCTTAATCAAAATCGCCGTGGCTTTGCTTTTCCCCTGGTGCGAGTGTCCTTGCCAGACACTCCGAGGTTCCCGCCAAGGTATCAAACTCCGTGGTATTAGTCTGGTTCTGGGACAAGAACCTTATTCCCGCCGGATCAACTGGCCATCGGTACAAGTATTGTTAACGTTGAATAGGATCGGGCGACGCTCCCCACATGGGTGTGTATGGTGGGCCAAACCGATCACCCCAGATCCCAGCGATCGGGGTTGGAGAGGGGGTGCAGATCCGAATGGGCCAGAATCCAAGGAATAGCTATAGGCCAGTGAGAGGGTGTGTAGGGGCTGCCCCCTAGTGGAGGGTAGGGGAATTGTAGCCTGTGTGCTGGAAGCAGTGGGGTGTAGCTGGTTTCCCCCTCCTACCCTAGGACATGAGAAACTCGGATTCATCCCTTCCCGGTTCCCTGGAGCCAGCCAGTCCCTGCCCTTGCGCTGGATGGGAGCTGGCGCCCCCTAGAGGGGAAAAAGCCCCATTCCCCATCCCTGACCTTGGCGATCTCTCTTCTCTCGTCCTCTCTGCAGGCGTGACTGAGGTCCTGATGCTGCTCAGGTGCCTGCTAGGCCCATACAAGTCTGGCCTGCGGCTGCAGAAGGTGCAGGAGGTGCTGCTGGAGAGACACAGGCTGGATCTGAAGCGGTTTGTCAGCTCCCAGGGCGAGGAGGACGTGCTGGGATTCCTGCAGAGGCACTTGCCCACACTGCAGTACAGGCAGGCGGAGAAGGGGGAGAATTGTATCGTCTGGCTGGGGACAGGTACGACGGGACAATAAATCCCACTCAGAGCTGGGAACAGAACCCAGGAGTCCTGGCTCCCCGCCCCTCCCCTCCCTGCTCAAACCACTAGGCCTCCACTCGCCTCCCGGAGCCAGGGAGAGAACCCAGGAGTCCTGGCTCCCCCTGGACCAGCAGTCAGAACTCCATTCCACAGGCCAGAGCCCCGCCCCTAGCTCTCCATGGGGCCATCGGGGGTAGCTGAGACCTGGATTCCTTATTGTCTGTCTCCCCGGCTGTGGGGCAGGCTGCGGGGCTCCCCACACCCACCCATGGCGTATACCTGCCTTTGCTCCAGTGCATTGTGGGAAAAGTCCAGGCAGGTCCGGAGCGGGATGCAGGCAGAGCGGTAGCTGCCGTGCATGCTGGGGGATGCCATGTGCCTGTTACCCACCCTGACCTGATGGCACTTTTCCACCCCCCCCCCCCCCCAGGGCAGAAGAAAGGCTCTGGATCTTTGCCCCCTGACAGTGTCCGCCCTCTGCCCGGCTCCAAGAGGTGCCTCCTCCCAACGAACGCTGCAGTGCACCCAGCCCCACCCGCCACCGACTGCCTCAACCCTCGGCTGCCCAGTGCTACCACCAACCGGCCTCTGCTTCCCAGCCTGCCCTCAGGCCGGGAGCCCTTCCGCGCCCCAGCTGTCCTGGGCAAGCTGGGAAAATCCCCAAGGGCCAACCCCCGCCTCCCAGCCTGGTTACTGAGCCCACCCCGGCCCACCGGCGCCTGCTCAGGCCTGAGAGCAGAGGAGGGGACCCAGGAGTCTGGGGCCAGGCCTGCCAGCGCCCCCTTGGCCCTGCGAGCAGAGGAGGGGACCCAGGAGTCCGGGGCCAGGCCTGCCAGCGCCCCCTTGGCCCTGCGAGCAGAGGAGGGGACCCAGGAGTCCAAGGCCAGGCCTGCCAGCACCCCCTTGACCCTGCGAGCAGAGGAGGGGACCCAGGAGTCCAGAGCCAGGCCTGCCAGTGCCCCCTTGGCCCTGCGAGCAGAGGAGGGGACCCAGGAGTCCGGGGCCCAGCCCCCTGAGGACCTGAGGGAGCTGAAGCAGAAGGTGGGGGCCATCCTTGCCGGGCACCCCGGGGGCATGTCCCTCTTCCAGTTCCGTGCCGCATACAGCGCTGCCCACCAGCACCCGCTGCCCCTGGGCCGCACGGCCTCCACCAAGCAGCGGCTGGCGCAGATGCCCGACGTGGTGCGGATGCAGGGCTGCGGGGTGCAGATGCTGCTGCTGCCAGTGGACCCCAACGGATCCCCCAGGGGAGAGCCTGGTACGTAACGGGGGGGCAGCTGCCTTGCATGGTGCGGGGGGGATATTGAGGGGCTGGGCTGGGTCCCCCACAAGGGGTGTGTGATTGCCGGGGGGGGTCAGGCTGGGCCACTCTGTCATTTTGTGACTGGCTCAGCCAGTCCTCCTCCTTCTCAGCTCTCCCTGTGGCGGGACATCTCCCACAATGCCCTGCTGGTGCCGCTCACTGTGTGGCCCACCCCTGAGCAGCCCAGACCTTCCCAGAATGCACTGGGGCATAATGCACAGCAGGGCGGGACGTTTCCCAGCATGCATTGCTGGTGCTGCGCTGCATCCCACTGTCTGAGGCACGCTGGGCATTTCCCAGAATGCACTGCGCAGGCAGCGCATCGATGGCGGGGCAGGACTCTGTCCCCCACTGCTGGTTGGTCCGGCTCAGAGGATAAAAGCCTCCAACCGCTGCCGGTTGAGGGAGCTCCCCTGCCAGCCCAAGCACCGTCTAGCGCTGAGCTTGGCAGGCCCAAACCCTGCGGGCAGGGGCAGGGATGTGGTTCAGCCTTGGAGGTGGCACTGGGTCAGACCCGCTGGATTGGCTCTGCCCCACTGTCAGTGGGATTTAACTGGGTTTGTTTTTCAAGGTCTTGCCCTGTGGATCCCGCAAGAAGCTGCTGCCCTGGCTGGGGACCCCGACGACCCATCTGACCCCCGTCCTGCCCCTGCTGTTTCTGATCCAGCTGGGGACTCCCGTGTTCCTGCGAAGCCCTGTTCCACTGTGGCCAAGATCCCCCCAGCTCCCACCCTGACTGGGGACCCTGACACCCCAGCTAAGCCCCTTCCCACCCTGGCCGAGATCCCTCCGGTCCTCACAGGTCCTGACCGAGCTGGGGACCCCAAAGTCCCAGTCAAGCCCCCTCCCACCTTCATGGATCCAAGACCGGGGCCAAGCTCCCAGGCCCTTCAGCGCCCAGAAGCCGCCAGACCTGAAGCCAGCTGGGAGTTACCCAACTTGGTGCCCAGTGCCCCCGTGGTTCTCCCAGCATCGGGGCCGGGCAGCAGCTCGTGGTTCAAGGTTGGGGCAGAGTCTCCCCCCGCCCTGGGTGATCCCGGTGCTGCTGCTCAACCGGTCGTGTACCCTCCTCCCCAGGAGGTCCCCCCGGCCCCTACTGCAGGCCCAGAGCCGCCTTCCCTGTGCCCAGAGGCACTGGGGCCACCCCAGGCCCGGCTCAAGCGGGTCCAACTGGTGCCTCCCTTCCAAGACCACCCCTGGGCTGGGGATGCCCCTCGGGCACAGCCGGTCCTTAAAGCCCTGGGTCAGAACCAGGGCATGTCAGCAGCTGTGGGATCCCCTGTGGGCCCGATCCCTGCAGATCCATCCACAGGCCAGGCCATCTCCCCTGCTAAGCAGCTCCCAGTGGTGGCCCCGGATCCCCTCCCACCTCCAGATGCCAGTGTCTTAGCGACCCCCGAGCAGGGCTGGCCAGAGACCGGGCCAGGTGGAGATGTTGGCTCTCCTGTTGACCCCTTGCGGCGCTGCAGTCCGACACAGCTGGTCCCCTCTGCAGGGAGGACCCGGCTGGGCCCGTGGGGCGAGATCCCCTCCGCCCCACTGGCCCGCTCGCTGCCACGCAACACTGACACCTGCATTATCCTGTAGCCACCACTGGCAACTCAGGCTGGTGACTCTGGGGTGGAGCAGGTCGGCCTGCGGCCAACTCAGCACAGTGCCTGCAGGAGAGGTCGGGAAATGAACCCCTGTGATTTCCCCAGTGGGTGGCACTGGGGCATTTCTCCCCCCAGGACTTGATTGGGGAGTGACGATCTCTTTAGTGGGCTTGAAAACGTGGGCTCACAACTTTAAAGAAGTGGCCACTGACTATTTTGGCGGGGGAGGTGGCTTAACTTCAGGACTCTTAACTCTAGACCCGCCCTGAGACCACCCCCGCCCCCCGCCCCAGCTCCACCGAATCGCGAGTGCTCGGTGGTTCTGGAAACCAGTCGTGGCTTTTCAACCGCACGTTGCCCCAAACCGGTGGCCACTTCCTGAAAGCGGTGGCCAGCCACCGACGTCTCAGGGAAACCGCCCGTGGTCCCGCGTGCAGCATTTACATTTTATCCATTAAATTTTCTAAGAAGCGGCAGCCAAAGCTCCCGTGTGGTTTGGTTTCGCCGGCGTCTCTTGAAGTGGCTGGGGCCTGTAACTCTTCGCTTGCCACGGCTTAGCCCGGCCTCCGCCTTTGTTCCGGTGTCCGAATTACTTCCGCAGTGCCAGCGGGTGAGCGCAGGGGCGTTGTTTTGCCGCTCTGTGCCTTGGTTTCCCCAAGCTGCAGGATGGGATTAATGATCGTGACTGGCTGGGTAAGATGTACAGATTGTTTTGACGTGTGCTGATGAAAAGCCCTTCCCAAGCTGGATGGGTGGGGGTGAGGGGTGTTTCCAAAATCTCCAATGCACAGGGGGGGAGGCCTTGCAAAATCTCCCACAATGCACTGGAGGGACAGTGTGAAGGGGAATCAATTGTCCATCCCCCTCGCTCCCCCCCCCCCCCGCCAGGGGCCCTGCCCAAGACTGAGTATCCAGGCCCCGCCCCGTCCACTGTCCCCAAAGACAATGTCTGGCCCCCTCCAAGACAGTTCACCACTCCCAACACAGAAATATTGGTGTTTACGGCCCCCCATCCCTGGGGCATCTGTCCCATGCCCCCCAGCCCCTTTTCTCCCCCCTCTTTTTCTCCTAGGGCCCCCCATATTTCCATTGCACAACACCCCCCTCCCCCTCTGAGCATCTCAGCATCCTTCCCCCAAATCTACCCCCCCACCCATGGGCTCAGCTTGATTTAGCCACAGGGTACTCCAGGACTCATCTAGCTGCCCACCCCCAAGTTCCACTCTGGCAGAGATTCCCCCCCAGCTCCCCCAAGAGTCAGAGCTTGGGGGGGGGGGGGGGCTTTTCCTACCAACCATCTCTGCTAAGCCAGGGCAGCTCTGGCTGGGGGGAGGAGTCTGAAGATGGGGGGGGGGGGGAAGGGGAGGCAGTGCCCCCCCTCCCCCGTGGTCATGGGACAGGTTCAGGAGCTGGAAGTCTGAGGGGGGCAGCTGGGCTGCGGGGGGAGATAAGGGGGGAAGATGGGGTGGGGCTCTTTCCCATGGATCCATTGCCTCCCACCCCCACCTGTCGGCCATCTTTGCTGTGGGCAGCATGGTCTCAGATTTCCACCGTCCCCCTTTCAGGCAGTGGGTTCTAGAGATTCCCTTCTTGGCTCAGGGCATGGGCCTGTGAGTTGTTTCACTGGGGAACAGAAACAGATGGTCCAAATCTTGCATTTTCTGCCCCCTGGCGCCATCCTGTTTGCTTGCAAGGAGGGCGCGCCGAATCCCGTTTCCCTGGGCACAGCGCCTGTCTCCTTCCTCACCATGTCAAGTCCACCTTCCCCGTGGGTTCTGGGCCCACCACAAGCTCACTTTTTGCTGTCTTGCGCATGCCGCTTGCTAAACCAGCCTGTAGCCCGGGGTTAGTTATTGCTGCCTTGGGCGGTGGCTTCTTTTGTTTACAGTATCGCTGTGTAAAGATGGGATTTAATTGCTCCTTCTCTATAAGTCAAAGCCCAGCTTCATCGTGTCTAAACCCAGACGGGACCATTGGGATCACCTAGCCCGACGTAGGCCATAGGGTTGCCCCTGTGGAAACTAGAGCAGATCTTTTAGGGAAAGGGCCTGTCTTGATTTTAAAATGGCTACTGATGGCACTGGTCAGTCAGTGATTAATTGCCCTCCCTGGGAACAATTCACACCTTCTTCCCAGTCTGGATGGGTCTGGCTTGATTATCCCATTTCCCTTTCCCATGGGGGGGCCTATATATGGGACCAAGTCCCTCTAACTCCTCCATCTCTCTGCACAGCCAGGAGGCTGGACCCAGGCATGTGGAGCAGAGAATCTCTCGGGCAGGGGGGAGGCGAGCCACTGCGCCTTGGGAGCACAATACCCCCCCACCCCCGGCCCAAACACTCCTGCTAATGGCTGCACCCTGGGATTGAACCCCCAACCCTGCGAGTACCAGCTAGAGGAACTGCCCCTGAGCTGGGCGCATCAGGCTCCACGCAGAGCAGCCACTGGAGGGTGCTGGGGTATCGGGGGTGGGGGCTCGAGGGTGAGTTTGTGAGGGCAGGTTCAGGGGAGCAGGTCTGTGGGTGAGTTTAGGAAGAAGGTTTGGAGAAGGGGTCCCGAGGGTGAGTTTGGGGGGGCAGGCTCACAGGAGGGGGCCATGGGTGAGTTTGGGGGGGCAGGTTTGGGGGAAGGGGCCTGTGGGTGAGTTTGGGGGGGCAGGCTCAGGGGAGGAGGGGGCCGGACAGCACAGGAGCAGGCTCGGGGGAGGAGGGGGCCCAAGGGTGAGTTTGTGGGGGCAAGCTCGGGGGTGGCAGGATCCACCCGTGCCAGCCCGACCAGTCTGTCCAGTTCGTGTTACGTGGGTGCCGGGGCCCAGGGATTCCTGGTAATAACCACCTGGCTGCCTGGCCCTGCGCCCGGCCCCCGCCCAGATCCGGGACGCTGACGCTGCCGGCTCGGTGCCTGGGGCTGCCAGGCAGGTGCTGCCCCCCGCCCCAGGGGGTGACAGGGCTTTTAGCCCCAGAGCAAACCTCCAGATCCCGTGCTCCGGCCTGGAACACCCCTTGCCCCATAGATACACATGGGGGTGTGCGGCTGGGGTTAGGCCCTGCATCCCCAGCTCTGGGAGGGGAGTGGGAGCTCATGGGTAGAGTCGCGGGGGCTGGGAGTCAGGACTCCTAGGTTCCCTTTTGACTCTTTTCTGGCCTCCTTTGCACAGCCCTGGAGGGCCCCCCCCGCTGCCAACTCGGGGGTGATTATTCGGTGCCACCCCAAGGCAAAGCATCCCCGGCCCCATTTGTTACCCACCGCCCGGGTGCCATCCCTGCCCCCACCCTGTTCGCTCAGCGGGCAGGGTGAGGGCCCAGCTGCCTTCCCCTTTAACTGGCAGCTCTGCCCTTCCTGGGCCACTTCCCAGGAACTCCTGTGCCCAGCTCCAGGGCCTGCCTGGGGGGCGGGCGGGCCGGGGCGGGCCCTCCGGAGCCCGTGGGGAGGAGTGCAGCCTGCGGAATCATTAACAGGGACGGGACAGAGCACGGGAGGGAGGATATGAACCCGGATCCCTGGGGCAGGTAGGTGTGGGCTGCAATGGTTAGAGCAGGGAGGGTGGGAGCCAGGACTCCTGGGTTCTCTCCCTGGCTCTGGGAGGGAAGTAGGGGCTGGTGGTTAGAGCGGGGGGGTCTGGGAGCCAGGACTCCTGGGTTCTCTCCCCGGCTCTGGGAGGGGAATGGGGGCTAGTGGTTAGAGCAGGGGTGGGGTTGGGAGCCAGGAGTCCTGGGTTCTTTCCCTGGCTCTGATAGGGGAATTGGGGGCCTGGGCTCCATTTTGGCTCTTCCCTGTTTCTCAGTTTTACGAGATTAACCCCTGGCAGGTCCAGTTCTGTTTGTTTGCAGGAAGCGATGCCCTGGTGATTAGCTTGTTCCTTCTTGGGAGCCTGGGGAGGGAAGGGGAGAGTCTATGATAGAACCCAGGCGTCCTGGCTCCCAGCCCCTCAGCTCAAACCACCCATTTCCCTCTCAGAGCTGGGGAGAGAACCCAGGCTTCCTGGTTCCCAGCCCCCTCTTCCCCCCCCCCCCCCCCGTTCCAACCACCGGATCCCATTTCCCTCCCAGAGTTGGGGAGAGAACCCAGGCTTCCTGGTTCCCAGCCCCCTCCACCACCACCACCCCCCGGCTCTAGCCATTGCACCTCACCCCCTGTCCAGTCCTGAGACCTATAACTAATAAAATGGAGGTGGGGAACCGAAAACCCACCCCTTGAACCTAATCTTATTGTGCCTTCTGCTGCGGCACCCTGCCGTGAACAGGGCGGTGGGGTGTGTCTCACTTCCCCAGAGCTGGGATCCTGCGCTGAGGCCTTGTCTCCCTCCCTCTAGGGCCTTCGAGCGGCAGAGCCCCCCAGGGCAGGAACCCAATTGCTGAGGGCTGGGTCTCGGGGGCACTCGCAGCCGCTGATCGGCCCAGGAGAGGTCCGTGCCAGCTGCCAGCCCGACAGAGGCACCCGTCTGTTTTAGATACTCTTCACTGTGGTATCTGGGGAAACTGAGGCACAGAGAGACCAAGGCCATAGTGCAGCAGGACTTTGAACTCAGGTCTCCCCAGTCTGCAGCTGCACCTCTGACCCATAGGCGAGCCTGCCTTCTGCTCCCCAGGCCAGACGGGGTGGGATCCAGCTTTGAGGTGCCCCAGCACAGAGACACCCCCTGGTGTGGGGGTGTTTCCCTACAGATGTTGCTACCTCCTAGGACCGCACCGCCAGAGGTGCAGGGTGCTGAGTGTGGGGGCTTGCAGAGAACCAAATGGGGATTAGGCACCATGCTTTGGACAGGGGACAGGAAGGACAGACAACTGTGAGCTTTGTATCTGGGCAGCGCTCGGCGCAGAGAGAGAGAGAGAAAGGACCGACCGTCTGACCAGGTGGGCAGGGAGGTTGGCAGAGAGCAGAGTGTGTTGGGGAGGTGTCTGTGTCTGTGTGTGTGTGGGGGGTGCCCCCCAGCCCCACTTGTCACGGGGCCCATGGCGGCCTCCCAGCTGGACTGCCTGGAGGACACCCCCACAGGGAACCCAGTGAATGAATCCAGCCCCGAATTCTTCTACTCGGAGGGGCAGCGGTTGGCTGTGGAGGCCCTGCTGGCCGGAGGGCAGTTGGCCTACGCGCAGCGCCTGGCGCAGGACCGGCTGCGCCCCTTCCTGTCCGATGACGAGCTCCGGCACCTGGCCGAGGGGGCCCGGGACATCCCCGAGCCGGCAGGGGAGCAGGACGGGGACGCTGACGAGCTCAGCCTCAGCTACTGGCCCGGCTGCTCGGACGAGCCCATCCCTGAACTGGAGCTGGGCTGGCCCCTGGATGGGAACTGGAAGGGCACAACCTGTGTGGAGGTCTACACCCACCCGCCGGGGGACGGGGCCCCCAAGGTCAAGGAGCTGGTGCGCAGGAAAATTCAGCAGGCTGCCAAGGTAACGGGGAGCCAGGACGCCTGGATTCTTGCCCTGGCTCTGGGAGGGGAGTGGGGTCTAGTGGTCGGAGCCCAGGTGCTGGGGGCTAGGACGCCTGGGTTCTCTCCCCGGCTCTGGGAGGGGAGTGGTGTTAGACCTCTTGTTGGGAGTCCCAGGGGAATGATACCGAGGGCTGGGAGCCTAACGTACCCTGCTCAGTCTCCTGCCCCCGAGCCGGCCAGTCTCTGCCCTGGGGCCGGGTGGGAGTTGGTGCCCCCTGGAGGCGATGTGTGTAGCTCTTTGTGGGGTGTTCCCCAGGTGGTTGCCGTAGTGATGGACGTCTTCACGGACCCCGATATCCTGCTGGATCTGCACGAGGCCGGCATGCAGCGCGGGGTCCCCGTGTACCTGATCCTGGGGGAGCAGCACCTGGCCGCCTTCCTCAGCATGGCCGAGGGGGCCTGCCTCAATGTGTACTATATGGAGGTGAGGCCTGGCTCCTGCAGCCCAGCGCCCCCTAGTGCTGCACTGGGGCAGTGGGAAGAGCCCTGACTGCTAGGGGAGCGCGCTCCCTGCTGCCCCCCTGGAGGGGTAGGGACTGCAAGGGAGAAAAGCGGGGGTGGGGGGGGGGGGAATCTGTGGCTGGGATCCAGAGATCTGGGGGGCGTTTGGCTACGCTCAGGGACCCCAGTCCCCTCTGGCTGGGGTTACCTGCCCTGGGGGTGGGGATCCCACAAATGTTGCTGAGGCCCCAGCTCCTGATTTTGTGCATCCTCCCCGCTCCACTCCCCAGAACCTGCGGGTCCGGGTCATTGCGGGCTGCACCTTCTGGAGCCGAAAGCGCAAACAGGTCACTGGGACCCTGAAGGAGAAATTCCTGCTGATTGACGGGGACACAGTGATAACAGGGAGCTACAGGTGAGGCTGGGGGAGGGGTGGGGGGCATTAGGGATGAATGGGAGGGGAGAGCACCTCCGCCTGGGCCCCCCCGCTCCCTGCAGCACCAGGGGGTTTCCTTTAGCGTCTCCCGTCTTGTCCCAGCCCAGAGGGGCCTTTTCCACTCCAGGTGAGGGGTCCCTGTATAACCAGACCCTGCTCCCCACCCCAGAGGGGCCGCATCTCAGCGCCAGGCCTCTGTGTCTGCAATGGGGTGGGCGGTTGTGTGATGGGGATGGACCCGTTCCGGCTGGGCAGCGAGGCTAAGAATGTATTGAACTCAGTTCACGAGTGGTGAGAAAAGCTCTCGGTTTAAGCAGTGTGGGATGCATGGGGCAGTGTGGGTGCTGGTGGGTGTGTGTGTGAGATATGCCACCCCTTTGTGCTTTGCAGAAGGGAGAGCGCCCCCTGACAAGGGGTCAGCACCCCCATGCTGCAGAAGAAATCCTGCGGCAGAGTGTGGGGAAGGGACCAGACCCCCTAGATCCCGCAATGGGTTGGGGTGAGATGGAGATAGAACCCAGGAGTCCTGGCTCCCAGCCCCCCTCCTCCAACCACTAGACCCCCTCCCCTCCCAGAGCCAGGGAGAGAACCCAGGAGTCCTGGCTCCCAGACCCCTCCACCCTCCACTCTAACCACTAGACTCTCTTTAGCTGATGACTCTATCACTCCTCTCTCTGGGCTCCAGACCTCATGGTGACATCGCTCTTTGTGACATCATTCACTGTGACATCACCAGGCTCTGGCTGGAATGGGCCAATGAGAATCTTGCAGCCTTATTGTGAGGTCATCGCTGCTGGGCTACTCATTCTGGGCAGGGGGTCTCGGGGCAGCACTGAGCTCTCTGCAGTGGCCGCGGCCGGTAGCCCACAGCGACCCGGTTAGGGACAGGCACGTTCGGAGGGACTGGGAATCCGGACCCTCCAGCCAGACCCGCGTTCTGAACTCGCCGAGTCCTCGCGGCTCCCACCAGGTTCTGGAGTGACTGGAGCCGAGCAATTGGGATCCAGCTCGTTCCCTGGTTCTGACGTCCCTGGAGCCAGGGGATCTGGATCCAGACTCCGGTTCTGACGTCCCTGGAGCCAGGAGATCCGGATCCAGACCCTGGTTCTGCCATTCCCAGAGCAGCCCGGATCCAGACTCCGGTTCTGAAGTCGCTGAGTCAGGAGGGCCGGGATCTGGTCGTGACGTCCCCAGCGTGGCCCGGATCCAGACTCCGGTTCTGCCCTCCCCGTCTGTGCGATCACCCCGCTGCTCTCATGCTCCTCCTGCTGGCTCTGTCTCTCCTGTTGGCGCTGCCCGGCGCCAGCCCCAAGGAGTGCTTCTTCTGCGAGGTGACCTCCTCCCGCTACTGCCCCAGCACCCGGATGAGCTGCGCCCCGGACGAGGACTGCTTCGTGGGGCATGGTGCCGCCCTGGGGGTCTCCCTCATCCAGACCAAGGGCTGCACCCGGGCCATCCGCTGCGGCAAGGAGCACCCCGTCACCCACATGGGAGTGACCTACAGCCTGGTCACCCAGTGCTGCAAGGGCAGCCTGTGTAACGGGGCCGTCGCCCCCCCCCGAGGGCCCGGCCTGGGCCTGCAGCTGGTGCTGGGCACGGCCGTCCTGCTGGGGGCGCTGTGAGAGACTGGGGGGGTGGGGGAAGAGGCGTTGGAGGAATAAAGCCCTGGCACGGGGCAACGGCTGGTGTGGTTGTCTCGCGCCGAGCTGGGGCGGCGGGGGTCCAGGGTTGGGGTGGATCAAACAGGGCGGGGGGACAGGACAGCAGGAAGTGAGAACTGGGAATAGGACCCAGGCATCTGGGGGTGCATGCAGAGTCGTGGGGGATGGGAAGGGCAGCGGGGGGAATGGCAAACTGGGACTGGAACCCAGGCGTCCGGGGGTGAATGCAGAGCCATGGGGAGATGGGAAGGGGAGCGGGGGGGAATGGCAAACTGGGAGTAGAACCCAGGCATCCAGGGATATACTTCCCCTCCCCCGTTTGCTGTGACCCCCCACCCCATTGGCTCTTTGGGACAAGGACCGTCTTTGCGTTCGCACTACAGGAATCGGCCCCATGATCGGTGCCCACGAACCCCGGCGTCCGGGCCCAATCCCAGCTGGGCCTGTGGCCGTCCGCGTCCCTCAGTGCCCCCTGCCTCGGGGCCTCGGGGCGTAGGGACGGGGTGAGCGGTTGCTGTGCCCCACCCCCAGAGGGGACGCGTGTCCGCGCTGGGCAGGGGGTCCCGGTGTAACCAGCCCCCGGGCCCGCCCCAGAGGTGGTCGCCCCTCAGCACCGGGAGTCGGGTGCAGCGACGCCGCTGTTCACACTCCCCTGAGCAGACGCTCTCCTGTGGGGAAGGTGCCATTTGCCTCGGGGGGCAGGGTCCCCCCCATTTCCTAGCCTTTTATTTGCCTTGGGGACGTTTCCAATTGTGTTTGTTCAGAATGTTTAATTTTTCTCATTGTCTCCCCGTGTCCCCTGCACCCCACTTGCCCCTTCCCCATCCCCCTGCACCCCACTCACCCGGCCCCCACCCTGCTATCCTCTGGCCCCGCTCCCATCCCTCCTGCACCCTACTATCCCCCACTGGTCCCTCCTCCTGCACCCTGCTCCCCCCATTCACCCCTGCACCCTACTATCCCCCACTGGTCCCTCCTCCTGCACCCTGCTCCCCCCTATTCACCCCTGCACCCCCACTATCCCCCACTTGCCCCTCCCCCCACCCCCATGCACCCCACTCACCCTATCCTCTGGCCCCTCCCCCACCCATCCTGCACCCACTATCCCCTATTTGCCCCTGCACCCCACTATCCCCTCCCTCACCCCTCCTCCACCCCACTCTCCTCCCTTCCCTTGCACACCCTGCTATCTTCCTTCCCCTCCCCCACTCGCTCCTGCACCCCCCCATCCCTACACCACCCCGCAGCTTCACGTGGAGCGACGCCCGGCTGAGCCGCCAGCTGGTGACGCTGCTGACGGGCGAGATCGCCGGGGCCTTCGACCGCGAGTTCCGGACCCTCTACGCCGCCTCCCGCCCGCTGGCACCTGCCCGGGCCCCCCCCGCTCGGCCCCCCGGCCCCGCCCCGGGACGGCCGCCCCAACGGGCAGCCTGCCCCCTACCGCAGCGAGCTGGGCGGGCTGCAGCTCTCCAAGGGCGCCCACCGGGTGGCTGAGCGCCGCTCCGTGGCCCCCCAGCCTGTGGCCAAGAGCCGGGCTGGGGAGTGGGAGCTGGTGCGGGCCACCCGGGCCATGGCCGGTGACGAGCACCCGGCCCTGCCCCGGCGCCTGGGCCCCGAGGGCCACAGCGCCCTGAGCGACGTGGACCAGGGTGGCCAGCCGGGCCGGCTGGCAGGCGCCGTGGGGCAGAGACCCAGCAAGTCCCTCTGGGACCTGAGCCGCCTCTCCCAGCTCTCCGGTTCCAGCGACGGCCTCGAGCCGGGGGACGAGGCGAAGGTGAGCGGGCAGCGCCAGGCCAGGGGGGGGCCTGTGTATCCTGGGGCACAGGACTGGGGATTTGGGGGGGTTCACTATATCCTGGGGGTCAGGGCTGGGGGTCAGGGGGCCCTGTGTATCCTGGGGGGCAGGGCTGGGGATTGGAGCCTCTGTATCCTGGGGTGCAGGATTTGGGACTAGGGGGGTTCACTGTATATCCTGGGGGGCAGGGCTTGGGATTAGGGGTTCCATCTGTATCCCAGGGGGCAGGGCTTAGGTTGTGGGGGTCCCTATGTATCCTGGGGGCAGGCCTGGGGATTAGGGGGGTCCTGTGTATCCCAGGGGAACAGGGTTTGGGGATTAGAGGGGTTTGTGTATCTCAGGGTGGGGACACGGTTGGGGCCCATTTGTGTCTGGGTGGGGGCAGACCTGGGAGCCCAAGGCTGGAGATTGCCCCACCCCCCTTGCGTCCCAGGCAGGGCTGGGGGGTGGCATGATGCCTCCCCCGCATCTCCAGTCCTGGCTGCGCTCTGGGCCCTGCCTTAATGCAACATCTCCTCCGCCCTGGGTCAATATTGACCCAGGCGCCGCTCCCAGCTCTGCCCCATGGGGCCTTTGCCCTCCCTGGGCGAGCTGTGGGGCCGAGGGGGAGCAGCGCCTGTCCCCCAGCCCCTGACACCCCCTTAATTCCCATCTGCATCTCCCCTGCTCCAGTGTCTCCTCCTCTCCCTTTCCTCCTTCCCTCCCTCCCCCCTGGCTTTTCTCCATCCTCTCTTCTCCTTTGCTGCCCCTGCCCAAGGACCTGCCATTGGGGGCTGGGGTGGGGGGGCATACGAGGGGGGAAGGCACTGCGGGATCCTGCCCCCTGCCCCTCCGTGCTGGGGGACCCTGGGGTGGGGTGGAGAAATGCTGGGGGGCAGGGTGTGCCATGGCAGGGACCCACCAGAAAGATCTGGGGGGGGATTCAGGGATGGAGGGTATACAGGGACCCATTGGGTGGGAAGATAAGGGTAAAGGCTTAGAGGGATTTGGGGGGCACTGGGGGGGCAGATGGAGCTGCTGGAAGGGGCTGAGACATGGGCAGGAGTGCCCCAAGGGGGGCATAGCAGGGGGGAGAGGTTTGGGAGTCAGAGGGGCACTGGGGTGTTGCTGGGGCAGAGGGTGCTGGGCCAGGGGGACTGGGGTGCTCCCAGATGGCACTAACTCTCCCTTGGGGGGCTGCCCCCCTATTCCTTCCCCCCCCACAGGGCAAGCACAAGTGGGGCCTGCAGGACACGCCAGCCCGGGCGCTGATGAGGCGGAGGGGCGCCCCCCCGGCCGGTGAGGAGCCCCGCCCTGCCCCCCTCTTTCTGTCGCCCGCCTACATGCCCCCGCCGCAGGGCTTCCGGGCCTTGGGCCGGCTGCAGGGGCAGCTCTACCATGGGGCCTCGGCCCTGCCCCGGGTCTGGGGGGCCCCCCACGGCTACAGCAGGGAGCGTCGCTATTGACCAGGCAGCTACCGGTATCGGCCGGCCGGGGGGGCGCAGCTGAGAGAGACCCCCCCCCCCCCCACATCTCCCCAGGCTGCCCCCAACTGGGGTAGGCCCATCGGTTACCCTGGACCCAGCACGGGAGCAGGAAGGAGTTACACGGGGGGGAGTCGGGGCCGGCCTATGGGCCGGACTGGAACCCCCTGCATGCGCCGGGCCCCGTTTTCAGCCCGGGGCTGAACCGGTGAGGCTGGGAAGTCCCTGGAATCAAGCCGGCACTGGGAGCCACGGTCCTGGAGTCACTGGGAGGAACGGGCGGGCCTGGAGGGGGCCAGGGCTCGCTGTTCTGCAGCCCTGCGGGCGGGCGAGTACGGATTATACGGGGACACGAAAGCGGGAGGTGGAGGATGATTGGGGGCAGCTCAGCACCACACAGGGCATGCACCCCCTGGCACAGCTGGCATGACAGTGTGTATGGCGGGGGGGCGCTGATTAAACTGGCATTACCTGGGAGTGCAGATTTCCTCCCCTGCCTCCGGGTGAACTGGGCTCAGCCCTAGCAGCTACGGGGGTGCTGGAGCGTTAATGGGCTCAGCTGGGACGGGGCTAGGGGAAGCCCCTAGGGCATTTCCAGGCTCCACTGGGGGCTATACTGGGATGAACTGGGCTGTCCAGTGCCACACTGGAAGGCTGGGAAGCAACGCTCTGAAGGAGCCAGAGCCCAAGCAACTGGGTCAAGAACTGGGTTTTAATGGGGTCTAGTGGTTGGGGGCAGGGGAGTCTAGTGGTTAGAGCAGGGGGGACTGGGAAGCTGGGTTCTGTTGCCAGCTGGCACGCTGCTGAGGGATAATAATTATGTACAAACCACCACAACAAGGGGCTTTTCCAGTTGAAAGAGGGAGTTTTTGTTTCCTTGCGGCATTTACCCTGCACCTCCTGGTTTAGGACCCTGAAGCAGGGGCCCATCAGGGCTAAAGCCCCAGCTCCCAGAGTCATGAGACCTTTGTTGGGTCTCTACTGGCAATTAACAAGGCCCCTCTTGGCCTCTGGGGCTTGGGAAGAAAAGTGGCGGGGGAAGAAACATGACCAACCCTTGCCAGGGTCTGAGGGTGCTTTAGCCGACTACTCCCTGCTGGGAGACTTGCTCTAGGGGTGGGGCCTTCACTCCCAGCTCCACTGCTCTGGGCGAGAGAAGGGAAAAAGCCCCTCACATTCCCGCATCAGACAAATCGCAGGGCTGCCAATTGTAGGTGGGAGGAGACTGCCCCCCCTGCAGGGGTATCCCCTCAGCCCCTCCCCCCACACCAAGTGGCTCTGGCCCCACAAGGAGAGAGGCAGGGGTGGGAGCCTGGGGACCCTTGCCTCTGCATCAGACTCGCTGTGCCCGGCCTCTTGGCTCCCTCCAACACTCCCAGCTTGGGGGGCAGCACTCCCCCCAGTGGAAGGTCAGCAGGAGTTGGGGTCCATGGGGCTGCAGAGAAGAAAAACAGGGAGGTGGGCTCAGGGAGAGGCAGTGGGACCCTAAAAATGAGACCACAGGCCCCTCCAACATCCTCCCAGCCTCTCCCCACACCACTTCTGGGCTCTTACCACTTTATAAGCACCAGAGCCAACATCTACTTTCCACAGGGTAACAACCTACTACTGCTGCCAGCAGCAGCAGACACACACAGCCATTTGGGTCACACTCTGGGCTTGTTGAGAGAAGTGTGGGACCATGTTTGCTGAGGCCCTACCCATTTCACTCCCATTATAGGCAATTTGTGGGGGGTCCAAAGCCCTCGTTCCACTGTCCCCACTTTCATCATCCCTGGACACTCCCCCTCCCCCCAAGTTGGGTCACGAGCAGGAACTGACAACTAGAGCCAGAGGAGGTGGGTTTCCCAAATGGCAGGAAATGCCATGGCTTTGAAGTTGCACCTGTTCTGAAACATTTTGCACAATTTCCTCCAAATTTTTTCAAATACACAAACAAAGGGGGTCAAAACTCAGCTCTCCTCTGTTTGGATTTTTATCATAATCAAGGGTTTTGACGGACCAGGCCCTGGTCTTTTTAGAGTTTCCTTTCAGGTCAAAAATAGTTTGGAGGAAAAATTGCAGCCGGTGAGTTCCTCGTTTGACCTCTTTGGGGAAGAAAACAAAAAAACCCCAAAAGATTCTGTTCCCAAAGCACCAAGAAGTTTTTCCTCCCCACTAAACGAAATTTCATCCAAGTCAGATGCACGCGATTTCATTTTGGGGGACGGGGTGGGGGTCCAAAAACCCTTCTGATGAAAACCCAGCCGGCTTCACACCCCACCTCCAGGGCAAGAGGAACCAGATTCCCAGGCCAGATGGGAGCATGGTGATCATCTGGTCTGACCTCCTGCGTAACACAGGCTGCTACGAACTCCTTGAAATCGAGAGACAGGCACAGCTGACGCCTGCCTGAGTTTGCCGGGAGCCTGAGCCGGAGGAGGCGACAGTGTGTGGGTGGATCCAGAGGGCCACAGACTCAGTGTAGAAGGGAGAGGGGCAAAAATCTCTCCCCCCCCGCACCCACCTGCGTGGAGGTGCACGGTGTATGTGTGGCCTCTGGAGGACTTGTGCAGCCAGATCCCGGGCACCTGCCCCAGCAGCTCCAGGACGTCTTTATACCCTGCTTCCCGGCTCAGCGCCGCCAGGTCCAGGTCGTGGTCCCGCCACACGGCCTCCAGCAGCTTGGGCAGCCCCAGGCCCAGGGGGAAGGGGCGCAGGACGTTCCACAAAGAGGGGGCGAGGGTGGCAGCCACACCTGGGGACAGACACACCCAGAGATCAGAAGCAGAGGGGGAATTGGGACCCTGGAGATTGGAGCCAGCTCAAACCTTAAAACCTAGGGGGTCCTGCTCTAACCACTAGTCCCCACTTCCCTCCTGGTGCCAGGGATAGAACCCAGGAGTCCTGGCTCTCAGCCCCCTGCTCTAACCACTAGTCCCCACTCCCCTCCCGGTGCCAGGGATAGAACCCAGGAGTCCTGGCTCCCAGCCCCCCTGCTCTAACCACGAGCCCCCACTCCCCTCCTGGTGCCAGGGATTGAACCCAGGAGTCCTGGCTCCCAGCCCCCCTGCTCTAACCACGAGCCCCCACTCCCCTCCTGGTGCCAGGGATTGAACCCAGGAGTCCTGGCTCCCAACTCTGCACTTTAACCACCTCCGTCTCCCATGGATTTCCATCTCTTCGGCTGCTGGCGCACCAGGTCCCCTCTTCCGGGGCGGCAGGAGGCTGAGGACCCAGGATCCAAGCACGGGGCTGGCTGTGACTGGCTGCTGCCTGGGGCTGGACTGGGGGGGCCCCCCAGGGCTGCTGCAGCATCATCTGCCAATGCTAGAAAGGGGAGAAAAGTAACAATCTACAGCCAAAAATAATCCCTGACACTGACCAGAGATAAAGCAGCCACAGGGCCGTGGGGTGGGTCAGAGATCCCCAGGGGGAGATCAAGGTGGAATACAGCCGGTGTGCACCCACCCACTGCCCCCTCCTGCCTGCCAAACAGCCTCCTCAGGGTGGAGAATCTCAGCGCTCCTCAAAACGAAAAATGAAGCCTCTCGCCGTTCGGGCCGCCACAAACGGCTCAAAACCAGGAACCAGGCACAGCCGACGCCTGCCTGAGTTTGCCGGGAGCCTGAGCCGCGAGGAGGCGACAGTGGGTGGGTGGATCCAGAGGGCCACAGACTCAGTGTAGAAGGGAGAGGGGCAAAAATCTCCCTGCCGCACCCACCTGCGTGGAGGTGCACGGTGTATGTGCGGCCTCTGGAGGACTTGTGTAGCCAGATCCCGGGCACCTGCCCCAGCAGCTCCAGGACATCTTTATACCCTGCTTCCTGGCTCAGCGCCGCCAGGTCCAGGTCATGGTCCCGCCGCACGGCCTCCAGCAGCTTGGGCAGCCCCAGGCCCAGGGGGAAGGGGCGCAGGACATGCCCCAGAAAGGGGGCGAGGGTGGCAGCCACACCTGGGAACAGACACCCAGAGATCAGAAGCAGAGGGGGACTTGGGACCCTGGAGATTGGAGCCAGCTCAAACCTTAGAACCTAGGGGGTCCTGCTCTAACCACTGGACCCCACTCCCCTCCTGGTGCCAGGGATTGAACCCAGGAGTTCTGGCTCCCAACTCTGTGCTTCAACCACCTTTGTCTCCCATGGATTTCCGTCTCTTCGACTGAGCAGGCTTCTTCGGCTGCTGGTGCACCATGTCCCCTCTTCCGGGACGGCAGGAGGCAGAGGACCCAGGATCTGAGTGCAGGGCTGGCTGTGACTGGCTGCTGCATGGGGCTAGACTGGGGGGGTCCCCCGGGGCTGGTGCGTATTCATCTGCCAATGCTAGAAAGGGGAGAAAAGTAACAGAATCTACAGCAAAACTAAATAAATAAAATAAAAATCACTGACACGGACCAGAGATAAAGCAGACACAGGGCTGCGGAGCGGGTCAGAGACCGGGGGGGGGGGGGGGGGGGGAGAGATTAAGGCAGGATACAGCCAGTGTGCACCCACCCACTGCCCCCTCCTGCCTGCCAAACAGCCTCCTCAGGGTGCAGAACCTCAGCGCTCCTCAAAACGAAAAATGAAGCCTGTCGGTTCGGGCCGTGACCAACTGCTCAAAATGATGAAACAGGTACAGCCGATGCCTGCCTGAGTTTGCTGGGAGCCTGAGAGGGAGGAGGAGCCACCGAGTGTAAGCAG
Source organism: Eretmochelys imbricata (assembly GCF_965152235.1). NCBI lineage: Eukaryota > Metazoa > Chordata > Testudines > Cheloniidae > Eretmochelys > Eretmochelys imbricata. The sequence goes on from NC_135594.1 coordinate 13,139,734, forward strand.
CTCAGCATCAGTTAAACTGGGGGCAGCTCCCACTCTCACACAACAACGAGCTCAGGCTCTGGGCAGACTCAGGCAGGCAGTTCGGAGCACGCTGTATAAGACACAGGGGGGAGGGTTGTCATGGAGTCCCTGGGCCATGCTCTGGATCTGCTCCCCATGAAGCCAGGCAGGACTCTGGGGAAGTCTCCTCTCTGGGAGCAGCCTGTCTGCAGGACACACAGCTCTCCCGGCTCCACCTTCCTGGGTCTGACCTCGGAGCATTCAGCCTCCTCTGCCCCTCCGTGCGCTTCCCACAGCGAGTCCGCTCAGGCGGGGTCCTGGGGAAGCCAGAGGGTCCTGCCCCCCAACTCTGCAGTCAGACGTGACTCTCAGCCAGCCTGTAAAACAGAGGTTTATTAGACGGCAGGAACATGGTCTAAAACAGAGTTTGCAGGTGCAGAGAACAGGACCCCTCAGCTGGGTCCATTTTGGGGGGCAGTGAGCCAGACAACCCCGTCTGCACTTCACTCCATGTCCCAGCCAGCCCCAAACTGCCTCCCCCTCCAGCCCCTCCTCCTCTGGGCTTTGTCCCTTTCCCAGGCCAGGAGGTCACCTGATTCCTTTGTTCTCCAACCCTTTAGCTCTCACCTTGCAGGGGGGAAGAGCCCAGGCCATCAGTGGCCAGGAAACAGGGTGTCGGCCATTCTCCATGTCCAGACCCCTGCACACACCTGCCCTCTAGGGCTCTGCAGTGATCATACACCCTTATCCCACTACCTAGATACTTAAGAACTGCCTAGGGGAAACTGAGGCACCCCCACACTATTCAGAGGAAACACTGAGAACAATCCCACTTTGTCACAGAGGGATAGCTCAGTGGTTTGAGCATTGGCCTGCTAAACCCAGGGTTGTGAGTTCAATCCTTGAGGGGGCCATTTAGGGATCTGGGGCAAAAATCGGGGATTGGCCCTGCTTTGAGCAGGGGGTTGGACTAGACACCTCCCGAGGTCCCTTCCAAGCCTGACAGTCTATGACACACACCTGCCCATGCGTAGAGGCAGAGCGCCCTCTGCTGGGCCACGAGAATGCAGCACCGGCTACTAGGCAGGGGAACACACCCCGGCAAGAGGGGTGGTAATATTGGGACTGCTGCCATGTTTTGGGGAGGCAGGGCAGGCCTGACGGGAAGGGGTAATTCACACGCCCACCAGCCCCTACCTCTCTCAAGCTGGATAAGGCACTGGGGGCCCCTCTCAGGGGTGCGTACCCGCAGCCCAGGCACCTGGACCAGCAGCTGCAGGATGTCCGGGGCACTCTCAGCCCGGCACAGAGCCTCCACGTCGACCCCGTGCTGGTTCCTCATGAGCTCCAGCAGCTTTGCCAGCCTCAGGCCCGAGGCGAAGGCCGACAGGATGCCCTGTACCAGCGGAACAATGGCCGCGAGGCCTGGGATGGACGGACAGACAGAGAGAGCACAGAGCTTGGGGTTAGGAGTCACTGCTGGAGATTGTAGTCAGCGGAAACCCTAGAACTGAGAAGTCCTGCTGTAACCACTAGACCCCACTCCCCTCCCAGAGTCAGGGCTGGAACCCAGGAGTCCTGGCTCCCAGCCCCCTGCTCTAACCACGAGCCCCCACCCCCAGGGTAGAACCCAGGAGTCCTGGCTCCCATCTCTCCCCTTGAACCACCTCTGTTTCCCATGGATTTCCAACTCTTCGACCGAGCAGGCTTTTTCGGCTGCTGGCGCGCCAGGTCCCTTGTTCCAGGGCAGGAGGCAGAGGGTCCGGGATCCGAGCGCGCTGCTGGATGTGACTGGCTGCTGCATGGGGCTAGACTGGGGAGACCCCCCGAGGCCGGTGCGGATTTATCTGCCAACTCTACAATGAAGGGGGGAGGGAAGGAAGAGAATAGACTGCAAAATAAAACTCACCGACACGGAGCAGAGATACCCAGCAACAGGGCCGCGGGGTGGGTCAGAGACTCCTGCGGGGAGATCAAGGCTGAGATGCACCCACCCACCGCTCCCCCCAGTCCACCGAGCCTGCCGAATCTCAGCGTTCCTCTGGATGAAAAACAGTCTCTTGCCGCCCCCCGCATCTAACCCATGGGACCTCACTTCCCTCCCAGAACTGGGGAGAGAACCCAGGAGTCCTGGCTCCCTGCTCTAATCACTCGACCCCACTCCCCTCCCAGAGCTGGGGATAGAACCCAGGAGTCCTGCTCCTTCCCCCCCATCCCCAGCCTCCTCACTTCTTGGCCCAGCCGGTTCCTTGGGCCACTCGTGAGCCGGGTCCCAGTGGTCGGTGGTCCAGTGGCTGGGGGAAATGGAGCATCGGGACCGGGAAGTGGAGCACGGCCAGCTGGGGGTACCCCATGTGAGGGGATCCCGACCTGAAGTGGGGAGAGAAGCCAACCCGCAGGAGATGGGAAGAGTCTGGGGGCAGAGAATATAGGGCTGGGGGCCCTAACTGTGCCCCCCATGGACCCCAACCCCATAGAGAAGATACAGAGTACAGGCCCTGGGCACGGGGGTGGGCAGTGAAGCCACCCAGGACAGGCAGAGGGTCCGTGACACCTGGGACAGAAACAGATCAGAACCACGGACGCACCAGGCCTATAGCTCCCCCTGACCCCCAACGCTCCCCCCTGCCTACAAAACCCCTCCACCCCCTCTCTTTGCCCCTAGCCCTCTCCATCCCAAACCCCATCTTTGTCCCCCTAAACTCTCCTCCCCCCATCACCTCCCACCCACACAGTCTTCTCCCACACCCCACCAGCAAGTCAAAGGGGTGCCCCCCCCACCATACCAGCTGGCTCCAGGGGCTCCCACTCCATGGGAGTCTCTGTCCAGGGTGGGGAGCAGCGAGGTCTCTTCCTAGCAGGGGAGCTCCCCTCCCCAGCCAACGTGTCCCTGTCTGAGCCCAGCTCCGGGGAACCAGCAGCCACCACCACCACCTCGAGCCAGGGCTCCATGGTGCCCAGCCGGGACCTCAGCCAGCCCCAGGCACAGCCCACCTGTGAGAGAAGAGCTTGTGAGCCAGAGACAGAACCCAGGAGTCCTGGCTCCCAGCTCCTCCCCTGCTCCAACCCACTAGACCCCATTCCCATCCCAGAGCCAGGAAAGGACCCAGGAGTCCTGGCTTCCAACCCCACCCCTGCTCTAACCCACTAGACTAGACCCCACCCTCCAAGCCAGGAAAGAACCCAGGAGCCCTGGCTCCCTTCAGAGAGATCCAGACAAATGAGCTACTACAACAGATACCAAAAACAGAAAGCAACTACCCATCTTCTAGGGGTCCCCTTTATACCTTAATCCCTTATGGGGCGGGATCCAAGGGAGCCAATCAGGAGACACCCTCTGGTCACTCAAGGTGGGACCTGTAGAGCAGGCCTTGCCATTGGCTGATGCTCAGAGCCAATCCCTTGTGCCTTCTCCGCGTTCCAGGCCCTCCCCATTTTCTAGGCCTTGGATGAGGGAGGGGTGCATTGCTGGTGGTGAGGGAGACACTGGGGGTCAGTTAAGATGTGAGGGGGCATTTTGGGGGGGTCACTGAGGGGGAGGTTTACAGGCCTCCTGTGTGGGGGAGGAGTCCCTCAGTGGGGACACTTTAGACGGGGGTATCAGGTATTTGGAGGTCAGGGAGTATGTGAACAGCTCCCCTGAAAGAGGGTGTGGGGGGGCCAAAGAGAACAGTGTTAGTCTCCTTGGCAGGGATCCTTTGAGGGGGACTGAGAGGGCATATGGGGGTGTCAGGGGCATTGGGGGCCCTGTGCTTCCAGAATAGCAACTATGCAGGGAGATGACAGGCATAGGGGGCTGGGGGTTGCCGCAGCAGGCCACAGTCCTGGCAGTGCCAGGGTAAAGGATGACTGCAGGCTGGGAACTGCAGGCAGAAGCAGAGTTAAGGCTGTAAAGGACGCCTTGCCCCAGGGGGATCCAGGCCAATCATATAATCTGGACTCAGAGACTGGCCTTCACAACTTGGAAAGGGGGAGGCAGTGGGCTGAGTGGGTGGGGCAGGATGTGGGGGGAGTGTCACAGAACAAGCCAAATATGCTGGGGAACAGGGGCAGAGCTGTGCCCCCAGCTGAGGCAATGTGGGTCGTGGGCCTATTTGGGGCACTGCTAGAAGGGAGCAGATCAAGTGGAGGGGGTGGCCTGGACTTTAACTCTCTGTGTCCCAGGCCCCAGAGGCTGCAGTTTAGGGAGCCATATCTGAAAGGCACTCTTGACGCGGTGTGAACCAAGTCTGGGGGTGGGGAGGACTATTCATGAGATGCCGAATGGGACAGAGATGGTCACTATACCCCCCAGCTCTGATCCTGCACTTTTCCATAGCAGATCCCCCAGGCTGCATTTTTCCAGATGGGGAAACTGAGGCACGGGAGAGGGCATGGGGAAGCAACTTGCCCAGGGTCCCGCAGCAGGACAAAGTCAGGAACACACACACACACACACACACACACAGTGCTCTAACCACTAGGCAACACTACTGCCTGTGGAACTACTGCACACTAGGAACAAGCTGGTCCAAAGTCAGAAATGCCATTTTATTTTTTGGGGGTGTGTGTGTGTGTGTGTGGCATTGTCCTGTTTCAAACGAAAAGGAGAAAATCCTAAATTCCTGGTGGCTCCCTGGAGCTGACCCAGCACAGCCCAGATTTCCAGCAGGCGAGTTGGCGAGTTGCCCTGCCCAGCCTCACAGCCCCCCTGAAGTCATTCCTGGTGGAAGCAGAGCCAATCTTTTCGCCAAACCAGCCCATCTTGATTTAAAAATGGCCAGCCACAGAGAATCCACCCCAGCTCCTGCTAAAGTGATCCACCAGTTCATTCCCCTCCCTGCTAAAAATGATCGTGACGGGGGTGGAGAAAGGGACCAGGGGAATGTTATTTACCCCTTCACATCACACACCACCCAGGGGCCAGCCCATGAAATGATCAGGGAAGGGATTCTTCATCCAACTCACAGACAGTCTCAGGGTGCTGGAACAGGGGGGCCCGGGGGGCCATAGTCCTCCCATTTTTTAAGGGTCAGTGACAGGGGGAGGGGTCAGAGAGGAGCGAATGGGGAGGGTGGAGTCTTGGGGGGAAGAGGTGGCACAGGGGCAGGGCCTCAGGAAAAGGGGCAGGGCCTTGGGGAGAAGGGGTGGTGTGGTGTGGTGGTGGGGCCACAGCTCTGGCACCTGAGGCCCCTCCCTCTTTTAGAGCACCCCCCCTGCTCCTAGTTAACCTGTGGAACTCACTGCCAGAGGATGCTGTGAAGGCCAATAGGATAACTGGGTTCAAAACAAGAATCTGAGCAGGTCATGGAGGATTTATCTGGCTTCAGCCCCCACCTTGTTGGGCCTTTGTCTGCCAAATCAAAGAGGCCTCTCTTGCGAAACGGCCAGGCCCTGTGTAGGCACTTACAGCCCTGGCTCAAGTCACCCGGTCGCCTTCTCTTTGTGAAGCCGGGCAGCTGGAGTCTCTCCCCAGTTGGCAGATTTTTAATTTTCCCTCCATTTCACTCCCCCCCCCCCCCCCCCACTCAGTTCACCTTCAGCCGGCCCCTTCCAAAGGAGCCAGAGCCCATCGGGAGTCCGGCAGGCGCTGAAAGCTGGGACAGACGGTTACGCCTTCCTAACGGGCAGATTTCACCCCCTCCTGCTTCCACAGCTACACCCAGCCCAGCTACGATGCTGCCTCAGAGGATCCTGCAGTGCCACTGTGCGTGGGTTTTCCCCCTTGCATTAAAGATGGAGAACAGCATTCAGGCCGTATACACAGACTGTCCAGGCCCCTGGCTGTTAATTAAAGAGCGGCTGGACAGAGTCATCGGTCCGTCCAAAAATCTGAACGGCCCGTGGACTGGACCCTCCCCCTTTCAAACAGATTAATACGAAACCTTCCCCTTCTGAACTTCACTCCAATTTCTGATTAGATCTGGGACAATGACCAGGGGAGAGTTATTTTTCTGATCTACCAGGGAACTAAGCAGAAAATTTTAGTTTAGGCCAAGTCACTTTCCAGGGCAGGGGGTTTTGACCTTTTTTTATTTGCCGCTCCCTAAAAAAAGGTAAAATGGAGAAGCAGACCCCTTGGGAAATCTTAGGCACAGTCTAGGACCTACCAGGGGTCTGCGGATCAGAGGTTGCAAACCACTTGTCTCAATCCCCTAAACCCGGGGCTGCTGCTCTAGAATTTTTAAGAGCAGGGGTTTTCCATCATGTCACGCATTCCCTGCCCCACTCCGTGATGAGAAAAAAAATTGATGCACCAGCAAACAAAAACAAACCCAGGCTGTGAGACTTGCAGCCGCTAGCTCTGTAGACGTCACCTTAGAGCAGTGCTGCGAGTGAGCTTGATGGAGCACGATCCCACTTCTGCCACCATTTCGCGCTCAACTGTCTCTGCACCAGCCGGCGTCTCCCTTGGTTGGGGAAGTTGCTCGAGGGAACTCGGCACCGAGCCAGCCTGGTCATCTCCCTGCAGCACATGCAGTCCCCATGGGTTATGTGAAGGAGCCTGCAGTGATGACTTAGCCTTGCTGGGTTCTAGGTTCTGCAAGCCAAGAGCCACTCTGCTCTAGCACCTTTAAGAGGGATTTCCCCCTCTGTGATGAAAAAAATGCCGCAGAAAGGAGCGGATCATTCAGGAAGCAAATTTTATTAGGAGAACAACTGGAGATTCATCAAATAAAATATGAGAAGATTCCCCCAGAGGGGTGGGAAAATAAATATTTAAATAATTGTTTCCTTTGCTCAGGGCCATGATATGGCTCTGGAGCAGCCACAGACCCTCTCCTGCCAGCCCCCCATAACACTGGCTATGTGGATCCTCCCACCAAAACAGATTGGGGGCTAGATTCCCAGAGAATGGAGGGGGTTCTAGAGTCCTCAACCCACAACAAAATGGAGCATGTTCCAGATTCTCCACCAGAATCAGTGCTACATTCCTCAGGACCCCACATAATCGAGGGGGTTATAGATTCAGCAAACTGGAACAGGTTCTAGATCCCACCATGTCCTGACAAAACAGAGTGCGTTCCAGATGCCCCGCACCAGAATCTAGCTGGTTCTAGATTTCCCTCCCTCCCCCACCAAGTGGAGCATGTTCTAGACCCCCTTTCCCAAACCAAGTGAGTTCTAGATTCAACAGATTTCCCCCGACCGGCGAAGGTTCCACCACACTAGGTTGGGTTCTAGACCTGCCCCAGCCCCTACTAGAAGAGGGTGGGTTCTGGATCCACCCCAGATGGCTGAATCCCAGACAGACCCCAGCTTTAAGGGTGATTCCACCTCCCACTCAGACCTGTGCTACTGGGGGAGGAACGGGCTGCCTCACTGGGACACAGCTGCCTTCCACCTCTAGGGGGCACTGGGGCCAATCCAGCCCCAGGCTGGGGCATTGCGAGAATAGGGGGCCATCCACGTACATTTAAACCAGCCTGCTGCCCATCATGAAGACTCCACCCAACCCCACATCAACCCCTGCCCCCTTCTCCCTTTCCCTGCCCACTCCAGATCCGCTCTCAGCTGGTGATGCAGGAGCCAGGGCAGAACCCAGCTCCCTCTCTCCTAGTAGGAGAGAAGCGTTTCTAACCCATGAGGGCGCTTGTCCTACAATCCCCCTCCTACCCAGCTGACCGAGCCCATTGTGTTGTCCCCCCCATGTCAATTTCGTGCCCCCCCCATTTCCACACAAATGCTGTCAACTTACAACACCCACCTCACAGAAGGACACAGAGGTCAGGTTTGCGCTTGAGTGGCTTCCTCTTACTCCCCATAGATGGGGGGCGGAGCGGGGGCAGATGGGACTCTGGCTTGATGGCTGCCCATGGTGCCCCCCTGTCCTCCCGATGTTTGTAGGGGGATGCCAAGCTGGGCTCACCCAGAGGCAGGGGCCTGAAGGGTGGTCTTTCCCTGGCAGAATCCACGGTGCCAGGGATGTCTTGGATGGGGGACCAGGCTGGCTCAGGGGAGACCACAGCCATCAGAGGATGGCCGCCAGACATGGGTCCTGGCAAAGTTGGGGAACAGGACGGCTCTGGGCTGGGACAGCTTGCAGAGCTGGGGGCAGGGTTAAGGCCGTAGAGGACGGCATCCGTGGCAGCCACATCGTCCAGGCTCAGCGCTGGGGTGGGACCCCAGGGGGAACCTGTGGGGGAGAGGGATACCGAAGATGCCAGATCCAATGGCAGGGGGAGCTCGGCCCCCAGTTCAGATGGCACAGAACCAGCAGCTGGTGTAGCAATGGTGACGCCCTCCATGACATCCTCCTCAGTGATGGGCCCCATGGCTCCATGCTCCCATCCCATCCCCAGTGACCAGGGGGCTGCTGAGGCAGCGGGGGATACAGGGATCTCAACTGAGGCCCCCAGTGCCACTCTGTGCCCTGGGGGAGGGCTGCAAGGAACAGGGGGCTGCTCTGGGCCTGCAGGAGCCAGGGTGGCCTCTGGGGAGCTGGCAGAGATGGAAGGCGATGGACAGACCACAGCTGGGGCAGCTGGCACCACATCGGGGCTGGCAAGAGCGGCGACGGCCTCTGGCAGAGATGGGGCGAGACCTAGACAGACACGAGAGAAGGGAATTCACTCAGTGACTGGGAAGTTTAGAGAGGGAGAGCATGCCCCCTACTGAGCCCCCGACCCACTGCTGAGCCCCCCGCTCCACTCCCTGCAGCACGGCACCCTCCGCTGAACCCTCCACCCCACACCCCGCCACACAGCTGAGGTGCCCTACCCTACTCCCTGCCACACGGCACCCCCTGCTGAGCCCCCCGCCCCACTCCTTTCAGCCTAGCGCCCCCTGCTGAGCCCCGCAGCCCAGGCCCCCTGGCCCTGCTTAGCTCCATCCCGCTCAAGCCCAGCCTGACCCACAGGCGAGGACTCCTCCCCGGACTCATAGCTCAAGCTTCAGAGGCCCTCGCTCCCCAGGTTCGATCCCTGGGATGGTCTTTCTCCCCCCACCCTGCCCAACTCCCAGCACGTACCAGTCTCCTCACTGGGGAGCTCCTGGGGGCGGACCGGGAAGAGCATCGTCTGCACCCCCCAGCCCTCCACCCTGACAACCCCCGGCATGGCCGCCAGCTGCTCCTTCACCGAGGCCGTGCTGTCCAGGGGGAAGGGGTGGCTGTAGGCGGCACCGTAGGCCTGGCGGAAGCGGAAGAGGGAGATGCCCCCGGGGTGGCCCCGCAGGACCCGTGCCACATTCTGCTCCAGCTCAGCCCGCTCGGCCATGGGAGGGTCCAGCTGGGGGCTGGCTGGGCGGGTGGGGCGGGGCAGCCGGCTGGGGGCCTGCGCGGGGCTATTCAGGGCTGCTCCCTGGTACGCTGCCAGACCCCGTGACTGGTTGGTGAAGATTAGCAGGGGCGGCTGCCGGGGGGCGGCCACAGGAAGGCGGGAGCTGGGGAAGTGGCTCAGCGAGACAGCTCGGGGCAGCCAGGTGCTGGCCTGGTGGCCGGGGGCCGATCCGGCCGGCGGATGGTCCGGGGGTGCAGCCAGGTGGTGGCAGGAGTTCCAAGGCCTGGGAGCTGGAGGGAGAGGAGAGAAGAGATGCCCGGTGAGATGCTGCCATCCCCGTTAGGATGCACGAGCCCCTCTAGGGGGCGCCAGTCGCACTGAGCCAGACCCCTTTGCAATGCACCCGCTCCGCATGGGAGCTGTTGTAAGCCAGGGGAGATTTTGCACCAAGCCGAGGCTCCCTCTAGGGGCGCTTGGGCCCCATAGCACAGGCCTGGGTCTTTCAGCTTCATCACTCGAGACTTGCGCAAAGAATCGGGGGCGGGGGTGGGAGAGGGGTCCAAGTTCACTCCCAACTTGGGTGGGGGCAACGTTCAATTTCCCACCAGCCTCGATTCCCCAGGCACAGTGTTGCTCCCTGGGACCTGGCGCCCGCATTCAAGGCAGAGATTCCCAGTGAGGGGGGTTTCCTGCTTCCCCTTTGCAGCCAGCTCTGTACCAGGCCTGTTTAAATGATGCCCCAGGGTACCCCCAGGCGCCCCATCATTGATTTCACCTGCCCCAAAGCAGAGGCAGGATCAGACGGTTTGCCTTGTTACAGCAAGTTGACACGCTCCACCCCAGAGACAGCGGCATTCTCAGGGCTGGACTGTGCCCTCCAGCCAGAGGGCATCAAAGCCAAAGCTGCGGTTAAGCTTTGCAATCTGTAGGCAAAAGTTATTCTGCCATTTTTGAGGGGGAGAGGGAGAGAATTTGCCCAAGGTAGATGGCAGAACTGGGACCAGAGCCTTGTTCTCATCACTAGACCCCCACTCCCCTCCCTGAGCCAGGGAGAGGACCCAGGAGTCCTGACACAGATCTACCCTGAAAATCACTGATGCACCTAGTAGTGTAGACAGCACCTGTAGTGCTACCCCCAACAAAGGGAAGGGCAAGGTGACACACAGCCACCACATGCAGTTCCCATTTCCCCCAGTAGGGGGCAGCCCGCCCACAACCCATGACCACACCTGCTTTAGGAGCCCTTGGGTGCTGCCGTTCGGGTGGCGCCTCCTTGTGGATCCGGGGGTGATGGCGGCGTCTCTTGGGGGGCTTGGCCTCTGGCAGCAGGTCGCAGGCTGCGTGCCGGCACCTGACCCACGGTTCCTTGCCCTCCTCGTCCAGGACCACCAGCTCCTTCAGGTCACCCAGCAGATGGCGCAGCGAGCGGTAGCCGTGCCGGGGCAGATCCAGGCGCCGGCCATGGTGCTGGTGGAAGAGCCTCCCCAAATCCCGCAGGGGGATGCCCCCCGGGTGGCTCAACAGCAGCCCCAGCACAGCCCCTTTGAGGGTCAGCTGCGAGCCAGGATCCAGCCACCCCCCAGCAACAGCTGGAAAGAGAAACAGCTGTTGGGGGGCTCAAAGGGCACCAGATGGGAGGACTTTACCCTTCACTGGCCACCCGGGGGACTCTCTCATAGCAGAGGTGTGGGCCTGGGCACAGCCGGGATACCAGGGGAGATGGGCCCCTGCTGCGAGTGGGAGAGAAATTCCCTGCCCACGGTGCGACTGCAGGTCAGAACTAAAAGAAAAGGAGGACTTGTGGCATCTTAGAGACTAACCAATTTAGTCTCTAAGGTGCCACAAGTCCTCCTTTTCTTTTTGCAAATTTACAGACTAACACGGCTGTTACTCTGACACCAGTCAGGACTAAGGCTCTCGTCAGCAGTGGGCAACTCAGGGAGGGGCAGCCCCCCTCCCCAGAGATACTAGGCCCCACTCCCCTCCCAGAGCAGGGGAACGGGACCCCGGCATCCTGGCTCCCAGGCCCCCTGCTCTAATCACTAGCTCCCACTCCCCTCCCAGAGCCAGGGAGAGAACCCAGGAGTCTTGCTGGCTCCCTGCCCTCCCCTCCCAGAGCCAGGAAGAGAACCCAGGAGTCCCAGCCCCCTCCCCTCCTCTAACCACTAGCCCCCACTCCCCTCCCAGAGCCAGGGAGAGAACCCAGGAGTCCCAGCCCCCTCCCCTCCCAGAGCCGGGGAGAGAACCCAGGTGTCCTGGCTCCCGCCCGGTCTTACCTGCCATAGCCTCCGGCTGGAAGCCCTCCGGGAGGGGAGGGGACAGGGCGCAGCTGAGCTCGCCCGTGGGGACCTTTGTAGCCAAGGTTCCTCGCCCCGCCCCCTCCCGGCTGAGGCTGGGCTCCTGTTAACCCTTTGGACGCTGTCACAAAACTGCGCAGTAGAGGCGGGGAGCCAGGACTCCTGGGCTCTCTCCCTGGCTCTGGGAGGGGAGTGGGGGCTAGTGGTTAGGGCAGACGGGGCTGGGAGTGAGGACGCCTGGATTATATCCCCAGCTCTGGGAGGGGAGTGGGGTCCAGTGGTTTTGGAGGTGGTGGTGGTGGGGCTGGGAGCCAGGACTCCTGGGTTCTATTCTCTGCCAGTGTTTTGGGCAAGTCATGTTACCTCTCTGCTAGCCCGCCTAGATGTAGGGCCCCCCAGTGAGCCTCCCGCCCTAGTCCCTACTGCATGGCGCCTCAACAGTCTTTTGTTCCTTATGGAGCGGGGGGCAGGACCATCCCCTCCAGTTTATTCCCCATCCTCGGGTAACCCAAGGTACCCCCTCGGCACCTAGATTGGTCCATCCATACCACAGTCTTTACTGGGGCAAGGGTAGACAAAGGTAGGAAACGAGCCCAGGTGGCTGGGCATGGCATTGCCCCGGGGCAGCCAGAGCCTCCCTGCTCCTCATCCAGCCTTTTCTTTCCTGTCCAGTTCAGGCACGGTGCGCCCCCCTCATACGCCCTCCCTGCCCCCAATAGATCCCTGTCCAGCCCCCTGCCACCCCCACCCATGCACTCCTTGTGCCCAGATTGCTGGGTCACACCCACCCACGCTGCCCTTCCCTGATCCCAGCCAGGATTGGCAAGTGCCTGGGTCCAAAGGTGCCCTGGGAGGCTGGAAACTAGCTGCTGAGAGGAAAAGGGGGGAGCAATGCCCAGCCTTCAAAATAGAACCCAGGAGTCCTGGGTCCCAGCCTCCCACTTGCTCTAATCACAAGACCCCAGTCCCCTCCCAGAGCCAGGGATAGAACCCAGGAGTCTTGGATCCCAGCCCACCTGTTCTAACCCATTAGGCCCCAATACTCCACTGCTGCACTAGGGGGTGCTATGCTGCAGGGGAAGGGGCTCAGTAGAGGGGCAGTCTCCCCTGGCCGTCACTGTTGGCCCTGATACACCATTGCACTGCTTGGGGGGCGCTGTGCTGCAGGGAGTGGGGGCAGAGGTCACTAGGGGGCTCTCCCCTGGCCGTCAGTGCCGGCCCCAGTGCTAAGTAAAGTCCTACAGAGAGAAATCCTACAAAACCCTGTGCAACAATTACAGCCGTGGCTTCTTCACATCCTCCCCGGTGTTCTCAGCTCCGATGGGCCTCTCAGTAGACAAGCGTCGCTAGCGGGATGGTTCCTGCTGGGGTTTCCCTTGGGTCTTCCCTCTTTGATATTGTAGCTCTGACTACACCTAACACATAAGAACGGCCACACTGGGTCAGACCAAAGGGCCATCTAGCCCAGTATCCTGTCTGCGACAGTGGCCAGTGCCAGGTGCCCCATTGGGAATGAACAGGCTAATAGCCATTCTCAGCACCGTCCAGCTGGGTCTGTCTCAGTCCAGGTGGGTCCAGACCCCTCTTTGTCCCCAGTCCAGAAGCAACTTCCTTCCCGCTGATCCCCCTATATCACCTTCCCCACAGCCCCTCCTCTGCCCTGCGTCTTCCTTCCGCACAAACAGATCACCGGGGCCCTCTCTCTTCCGTCCTTTGTCCTCCAACTGGTCAGAACTGGCCAGCTCCCAACACAGGCTGGGCCTCTGGGTCACCAGTTGCTGAGATCTATCATGTCCAGGCCATTGTCTGGGGTCCAGGCTGCTAGGTGAGATCACACCTGGCCCTCTGCCCCGGCAAACCCTCACTCCCACCACATTGTGACACACACGGCAGCACACAGGGGAAACTGAGGCACGCACAATACTCATGCACAACACTAAGAAAATCCCCCGCTTCGTCACAAGGCGTCAGCCTGCTTTCCCTTAGCTGCACTTCCACACCCCATGATTATTGGTCTGCCCCATTTTTCTTGGTTGTTTGTAGTTCCTTTTTGTCTCACGTGCAGCTATGCATGGCAGGTACCCTGCGGTCAGGACAGACATTTAAAGATGTTACAATCAGGCGGCAGTTGGTTTTGGACAATATTTTGTGTCTATTGCAATCCATTTTCCCATAACCTCACCTGTTGGCACAGCTTATGCAGTAACCTTTGGTCTTAGCGGTTATTGCTAGGTCACGCAATCATCTTAAGCCTCTGGCCTAGTCTGGCGAAGCTAAAATCGTACAGGTCTCAGCCTGTAGGCCTTGCTATTAACCGTGCTTTACTAATACCTAATACACACTCCTCACGCCTACTTATCTATCCTATACTGCGCTAATCCTGAAACTCCAGTCTAAGGAGCATCCGTTGATTGTATAGGAAATAGCACATCCATTGGCCGTACCATCACATAATACACTGAGAAACAGAGGATAAAAAGAAGGCTCCACACATAATTAGGGTGTAGTGAGCAGAGCGGCCTCCCTCTGGACTTGAGAGCGAGGGACCACTATGTTCCCCCCTGGTGGGTGGAGCCAAATGTGTCCCACCCCCTTCCCGGAAGTACCGGGGCGGGGCAGGAAGTATAAAGGGAGGGCCCTGCAGGGGAAGGAGGCAGATGTCTCTAGCCAGCTGCTGAATGCAGAGCTGACTCCGTGCCCCACCCCGCCCCGCTGGGGAAACCAACCCTGGAGACGTGGTGCCAGGACTGTTGTCCGCAGTGTACCCCACGGAGACAAAGGACCCCTGGACTGCGGAATCCCCCCCGGCTGTGGTAGGAAGTAGCCCAGGGACACCAGACTTTTGTCTGGTTTTGTTGCCGGAGCACAGGCTGGTGTGTTTGGGTAGGATCCCCACTGACCCAGTTGTCGCACTTCATATTCTTCATAGAGATATGCTTTTGATATGAATATGGCATTACTAAGTTGTATTTCTTGCAAGATGGGTCATGTAAGATATCATTGGAAAGATTATGATTTACTGATCATGATTATCCTGTTTGTATGCATGGATCATTTCTGTATCAGTCAATATTCCTAACTTTAATGTACCAATTACAAAAATGTTTGCACCTGAGGAACATCCACACACAAAACGCCATGAGTCTGGCTGGTTGGTCAATGAACCATTAGGGGGAACAATAGGATTTTGAAGATGCTAATCTCCCACCTTCCTCAGACGTTTCCTGGGATGCTCCAAACCACTTTTGACTCATGGCTGCTTTGACAAGGCAGGGTCGAGTGATAATATCACCTCGTACTGGACTCCATCTTGGACTGATAGTGGTTTTCCACTTGTAGGAGGTGGGGATCAAACTGGGAAACAAAGGATTCCCGCCTTATGTAAATCCTATTTAAGGCTGGGGAGTGAGATAATCAGGGTTGGTTCTTCACTGAATCCCTGCCCAAGCTGACTGCTGAAAACACCTAAAACTGATCTGGGGAAGAAAGGACTGAACCCAGGCTAGAAGGTGTCTGGCCTGTGAAAGGAATACCTGGAGCTTCAAGTTGCAAGCAAGAGGAGTTTGTCTTCAAGAAACTCTGCAACCTGCTGAAAACAATATTTAGGGTGAGAAATTACTGCTTGTCGCCAGTGTCTATCGTGTATTAAACTATAGTTTGCATGTTTGTTTTATTTGCTCAGTAATCTGCCTTTGATCTGTTTGCTATCCCTTATAATCACTTAAAATCTATCCTTTCTAGTTAATAAATTTGTTTTGTTGTCTCAAAACCCAGTTTGTAGCACTCATTACTGGTGGGTGGGGGGGACAAAGCTGTGCATATCTTCCTCCACATTGAGGGAGGAGGCAAATTTCAATTAGCTTACGCAGTACAGTTCTCTGTGCAGTGCAAGACAATGCAGTTTTGGATTTGCACCCTGAGAGGGTGTGCACCTGAGTGCAGGTCAATTCCTTAGCTGAAAGCTTTCCCATGCAGGGCTGGTTTCAGTGTCTGTGTCTTTCTGCAGCTGGGTGTGTCCCTACCTGTGTGTGTATGTGCTGGAGAAGGCTTGAGGGCCTGGCTCTGCAGGACAGGGTGAGAGAGCCCAGGCTGGTGGAACGGGTGGGCTCTGTGGTACCCCAATACATCAGGTGGCATCCCCAGAGTGGGGGACAACCTGTCACACCAATGTTGGAACCATTCACCGTTATTTACTCCTTGGGGAATTCGGTGCATCTGCGAATGCGCAGAATTAATCTGTCCCGCATAATCTTGATTTTTCCCGCAAAAAATATATTCTGGCCGAGAAGTGCTGCAGTTCTGCCTTTTGCCCCCCGCAGAGGCTGCTGTGGGGCCAGAGCAGCCGGCTGAGGCCGGGCGCTGCCAGCCCCTGGGGGAGTGGCTCTTGCTGGGCAGAGAAGGGGAGTCTGCCTGAGGCCGCTGGTGCGGAAGGAGACTTTGAATGGGGGAACACGCACGCCGTGACCTGGCCGCAGGGCCGAGTAACGAAGAGGCAGCAGAAGCAGCTGGAGCGAGAGAGAGAGAGAGAGGCGGAGGGACGGCAGGCAGCCGCGGGAAGGGGCGTTGAGCCGTTCCCCAGAACGGCCAGCAGGAGGCGCCAGCCGCGTGGCGAGTGGAGCACCCCGTCACCGAACTGTTCCAAAGCCGACAGAGGTGCTGCACGTAGGGAAGAAAAACCAAGCGCAGCAGGGCAGGGTGGGGGCGAACAGGCCTGGCAGCAGCACGGCAGAGACGGATCGGGGACTTGGGGTGGATCACGCCCTCAGCATGAGGCAGCCATGCGATGCCGTTGCAAAACCAAAAGCAAAGGCAGCTTTAGGCTGCATTAAGAGAGGGGCAGAGTGCGAGTCCCAGGCGGTGAGAGTCCTGCTCTGCTCGGCGCTGGGCAGGCCGGGAGTGCTGCGTCCAGCTCCGGTCACCGCTGTGCAGAAAGGATGTGGAGAAACTGGAAAAAGGATCCAGAGGCGAGCGACAACGATGATCAAAGGGCGGGAATGCAGCCACGTGAGCAAAGGCTGGAGGAACCGGGCAGGTTTAGTTTGGAAAAGAGGAGATTAAGTGGGGTTATGATCGTGGTCTTCAAATACTTGAAAGGCTGCCATAAAAAAAGATTGAGAAAAGTTGTTCCCTTGTGGGGGGGCTGTGCCTGCGGGCGAGAGCTGCGTGGAGCTGCTTGTTTGCCTCCGCATAGGAGCCGGACCTGCAGCTGGCCGCTTCCGGGGGGGCTGCGTGGTCTGCGGTGCCAGGAGAGGTAGGAAGCCTGCCTCAGCGCCCCTGCTGCACCGCTGACCGGGAGCCACACAAGGTAAGCCAGACCTGCTTCCTGCACCCTAAACCCCTCATCCCCAGCCCCACCCCAGAGCCTGCACTCCCAGCCCAGAGCCCTGACCCCCTCCCACACACCAACCCCTTGCTCCGGCCCAGAGCCCCCTCCCACACCCTGGACCCCTCATTCCCCGCTCACCCCACAGCCCTTGTCCGCGGGGAAGGGACCCCTTTGTAGCAGAAGCTTCGCCCAAGCATTGCAGCTGCTGCTTCCAGACCCAGGCTCCCTGCTCAAGTACGGCCTGGTCTAACCACTCGGGCTGGGGGGATTTCCAGCCCTGCCCACCAGGTCAGATGCCATTACCCACGCCCAGGGGGCATGGGGAACGCAGGGGGCTCAGCACCCACTGGACCCCATTCTCCTTTCAGGGCCAAGGATAGAACCCAGGAGTCCTGACTTCCACCCCTCCCTGCTCTAACCAGTAGACCCCACTCCCGTCTCAGAGCCAGGGATAGACCCCATGAGTCTTGACTCCCAGCCCCCCTGTTCTGCCCCCTGGACTCCAAGAAAACTCAGCCCTAGAGAGGAGAGGCCCCCTGCCCCATTTCCCGCCCCCCTGAGCCAGCCAGGCCCTGCCCTGGGGCTGGATGGGAGCCTGCGCCCCCTAGAGGGGAAAGGGTTCGTGCCCCATTCCCACCCCCCTGAGCCAGTCAGTCCCTGCTCTGGGGCCAGCAGACCCCCACCATATCACCTTCCCCTACAGCCGCTCCTCCACCCTTTGTCTTCTGACCCAGCTAAACAGGCCACCTGGGCCTCCTCTCTTCTGTCCTTTGTTCCCCACTGGCTGGAATCAGCTGGTCAGGCCCCCGGGGTCCTCCTTCCTTGGCCCTTTGTCCTCCCAGTGGCCAGAACTGGCTACTCCCGGTCACTAGTCACTGGGGTTCCCCATCTCCAGGCCGTTGTCCGGGGTCCAGGCTGCTAGGCGACATCACACCTGGTCCTCTCTCCAGTCCCGAGCCCCCCTGCTTCCCAGCTGGGCATCTGATATCACCAGCCCCAAGCCCCCGATCTGTCCATTGTCTTCTCTCCAGGTAAACAGGGTCGCCTAGGCCCCCTCTCCCCTCTTCTGTCCTCTGGCCCCTCTGGCTGGAACCGGCTGGTCCGGTCACTGGGGTCCTCTCTTCACAGCCCATTGTCCTCTCACTGGCCGGACCGGCTGTGACTCCTGAGCTGGGCCTCCCGGTCACCAGTCGCTGGGGTCTCTGATTGCCAGGCCATTGGCCGGGATCCCAAGTTCCCTCACGGGTCCCCTGTACCAACCAACTCCCTCTCCCATCACCTTGTGAAACCAATAACACCCAGGGAAACTGAGTCCCACCCCCTCTGCATGCAGCCATTGGAAAAAACCAAGAAAACCCCCCACTTTGTCAGATCTCTTCCCCCTTCAAGTCTGAACTGAGCGGGGTCACTTAGCCAGTCACCTGGGGAAGTTCAGGGCCCCCGCCCAGTGATAAAGCATTGGCTTAGATGTGCTGTGTGGAGGGATGCCAGGCCTGAGGCCTGGAGAGTTTCCTGTGCTGGATTCAGATGCTCAATAAACCCTCCTGTTTTACGCTGGCTGAGAGTCGCTCCGGGCTAGAGAACAGGGGGCATTATTCCCTCTGGGAGTGGGGACCCTGGGGGTCCAGAGCAAGGGGACTCCCTGCTGAGGCCCAGGGCAGAGACAGGCGTGCTAAGGCTCAGAGAGGTGTGGTTCCAGGAGGTGGAGGGCCCTAACCCCCGAGAGAGAGTGGACCCCTGAGAAGGGACTGAAGGGGGTTCCCCCCAGGGAGTGTATGGGGCCAAGAGTGGGCACGTCCTGTGAGTCCGTGACACACCCCAATTTTGGTCACGGATTTCTGCTCCCCCACTTCTCCCGTGTCCCAGGCGGGCCCCAGCCCGGCCCGTGGGTTCTGTCTGGCGGCCGCTCAGGTTGGACTAATCCCGTCTTTCTGTCTTGCCAACTTTCCCCCCAACGTTCATTCGTCCAGGTTCTCATGAAGCTGCTTGAACTTCTCACTCACCTTCGTCGGTTGAACCGACCACGAGGGGACATTGGGAGGCTCTGGTATCACAGCCTCCCCTGAGGTGGGGAGATTTGGGGGGCAGGAGAGAGGGAAGCTCTGGGGGTTTGTACAATAGAAATACAGGGCCAGGGAGGTCTAGGGAGAAAGAGGGAGAGAAAAGGGGCTGGGGGACCCCGCTACAGAGAGAGGAAGGGGACAGAGACCTGGGGGCAGGAAGTGCCATTATTCCATCACCAGGACCAGATGCAGCATCCCCACACGGAGGGGGCTAGGGGCTCTGTCTTAGGACGCCGGGTGGCCCGGCTCAGGGCTGAGCGATGAGCCCTGATAGGTACTACTGGGGGGATTTAGGGCCAAACGCACCCTGCCCAGTGCGGCCCTGGATGGGCGGGGAACGACCTAGATCCCCGAGGGGGAGGCTGTAACCGAGGGGTGGCTGGTTTAGAGTTGATGGGGACCCCTGGCAGGAGCTGGCTGCGAAGCGGCAGGTGGCAGATGGGTGGGGTGACCGTGGCTGTGAAATGCTGGGTACTGGCCCTAAGGAAAGGGAGCGGGCAGAGTGGGAAATCCAGCCGGGAAAGGGTTAGTTATCGAGTGCTTGGCCCCACAGTGCCCCGGGCTCCCCACAGACACAGGCGGTGCTCTCCCTGTGATGCTGTATGGAGTTTGGGGGACGTGTGAGGATATTATGAATACCAATATTGTAAAATTGCAATGAGTTATGATATGCCTTGTAAGGTATCTGCAAAAATGTTATAATTTGCCAGGTATGATAATCTCGTTTGTGTTTGTAGCACCTTTGTATTGTAAGCTATATTATAGTATGTCTGTAGTTCCAAACTTGTGTTGTGTATCTGGATGACACCCCCAGATAGCCTGGCATCAGCACTGCCTAGCCTGCTTGACGGCCCATCAAGGGCCATCAGCTATACAACTGACCCACTGAGAAAGAAGGCAAGGGATACACCTTATGACTCAGCAAGACATGCAGCAGGGATTTCCCTACACCCCCCCGTGAATTTCCCCAACACCTCCCCAGTTGTGAACTAGTTATGTGCAGTGTTGCCAATTTAATCACTGGTTGGAAATTTGAATTGAAATTGAAACATTAATACACACTTTGAAAGCCTATCCAGTATATGATAGAATCATAGAATATCAGGGTTGGAAGGGCGTCTGCTCTCACCGTCCTCTTCCTCGGTAAGTATCGGAGACAGCCAGGGCGTGTGTCTATGTGGGGGGTGGATCTGAGACCAGGGCATGTGCTCATGGAGGGGTGGATCTGAGATCAGGGTGTGTGCCCATGGCGGGGTGGGGTGGAAATGAGACCAGGGTGCGGGATCCAGTTGCTCTGGGATCTGGTCACTAACAAGCCATGTCCTCTCCAGGCTGCTGGCTAGCTGCGCACAGGGGACTGTGGAGAGGTGAGTATCAGTCTGGGGGGAGGACAGTAACATCAAGGAAGGAGGAGGGGAACTGAGTCCTGAACCTTACCCAAAACTCAACACAAACTCCCCCTGGGCGCTCAGACCCATCCCAGTTCTTCTCTGCCTCGCCCCACCAGGGACTAACGAGGAGCCGACCTTGGCTCCCGGGGTCTGACAAAGCAGATGGGAATCATCCACTGGTTCAGTGTCCTGCCCCCCAAGGCTGGGAAGATTGTGGGGGGTGGGGGGAATGTGGATTTATTTCAGCTCATACAAACGCTAACAGCGCCCATCCATGGGCTCTAGATCCCCTCGGGGTAACCAAAACGTTCACGGTCAGTGCAGCCCTGGGGGAGAACCCCCCCAGATCAGCCCCTGCCCCAACGCCTCCCTCCCCTGCACTCACAGCCGCCCACCCCGCGATCCCAAGGCCTGGGGAAAGGTGGGTCTCTGCGCTGATGGGACGCTCAGAGCCAGGCTCTGCCCTGAGCCCAGCAGAGGGGACAGAGTCACTGGGGGGTTCCCCAGCCTGGGGGAGAAGCAGCCACTGGACATTCAGGGCTGAGGGAGGGGGGATCCCTGCCCACAGAGAGGCTGCAGAACAGGGGGGCCTTTCCCAGGGGGATGTTCCCCCAGCTGACCCTGCTCTGGGGACACACAGAGGAGTCAGGGCTCAGAGGATGCCCAGCTGGCTCCTGCCCCAGCGCTGAATTCACTCCCCACCAACCTGGATAATTAAACCCATAACAAACGCCTGGTCATGGGGCGAGGGGCCCAGTCGCTGAGTCACCGTTTCAGCCTCTTCCCACCCGGGCCTGGGTGCTGGTTCCGTCCCTCCCCAGCCCCAGCCCACGCTCGATTTCATCCCACACCGAGCTGGGCCCCAGCAGCCGGATCCCCCCCCAACAGAGCCCGAGTGGGAAGGTGAGCCGGAGATATGGAACAATTCATCCCCCAGGGAACAGGGCTCCCCACTCCGACGCCCACAGGGCCAGTTGGGCTGTTTGGAGGGGGATGGTCCCTGCAGACAGAGCTGATGGGTTCATTTCTTCTATATAGAAGGTGATGGACAGATCCATGGGGATGGACAGCCACGGGTTGGTGGGAATATGGGTCCATGGAAAGTAGGGAGGTGGACAGATGGGAGCGTGTTTGGTGAGGGATAGAAAGATGGACTAAAACCTTGTCTACATGAAAACTGGACCTGAAATGACGAATCCCATGTGGTTCCCAACCGCCCCCCAACGGTGATCTCAGAGCAAGTCTGGGCTGTCGGATTAGCCAGCCCCCCCCCCCCCCGGGTTTGATACAGCCCCGTTTGGCAGATGAGCTCCCCTTTAGCTCTATAGACACAGGGACGTTCCTCCTCCCAAATAGGAACAGCCGCACCGAGACCGGCTCCACAGTGACTCCAGGTGTGAATGGCACCTCCTGGCATGCCTCTGCTACAGGCAAACAGGAGGAAGTGAGCGTCCCCCCCAGGGAGGGAACAGGGCGGGGGGGGGTCCCCATTCTCCACCAACTAAAATCCATCCCTCCTCTCCCTGGGACTGACAGTGAAGATCGATGCTGAGTCAGCAGCTGGGGGCAGATCGCTGCGTCGCTGTTTCTTCCCAGCCCCAGTCCCCTGGTGTACGCTGGTTCTATTCCCGCAGAGGGAACCGCCCTGATCCAGCCTGGAGCGGCGCCGGCTCCCACCCGCCCGAGCAGCGCAGGGCCAGGTACTAGGGCCGGGGCGGGAATCACCGTCCAGCCAGCCCTGGAAACAGCCTTGTGGTACCCAGGGGCTGGGGCTGGTTGCAGGGAATGACGGGGGAGTGAAGCTGGGTGGGTGAGGCCCAGACACCACAGGGAGGGGCTCATTGACATGGGGGAAAGGAGAAACAGACCCACTGCCCCTCGTCCACTGCCAGGCCCTCAGCTCCCCGGATGCCTGCTGCCCTGCAGGTCACTGCCTGGGAGCTGTGGGGGATCCCAGGGGAGGGATGGGGCTGTGGGGGCTGGGCCCTGCTGGGTGCACAGGGGCTGGGGCAATGAGCCCCCTCCCTGGGCCCCATGATCTCCCCCTGGCAATAGGGGTGACCATTATCCAGAATTCCCTCTGCTCTTGCTTGCCCTCC
This sequence comes from Eretmochelys imbricata, assembly GCF_965152235.1. Taxonomy (NCBI): domain Eukaryota; kingdom Metazoa; phylum Chordata; order Testudines; family Cheloniidae; genus Eretmochelys; species Eretmochelys imbricata. The sequence continues at coordinate 13,162,110 of NC_135594.1, forward strand.
CCCACCCCCCACAGATGTTTTGCTGCCTCTGGCTGCTCCCTGGGCACCACAGGGTGGGGGGAGCAGCAGGTTACGTCCCAGCCTCCCCCAGTGCGCACTGCCTGGCTGTGTTTGTCAGCAGCCGAGATACCCCGGGGATGGGCTCACTGCATAGCAGACAGGCCGGGGCAGAGGCACCTGTGGGGGTGAACTGAGGGGGTCCTACGGGGACAGGGAGCTGGGGTGGTTCCCTGTCGTGGGGGGCCTGGGACCCTGCGTCTCTGACTGTCACAGTCCCCTGGCCAGGCCCTGGGGTGCCGGGTGGCTCAGGGGGGCAGTTCACCCACTCTCTTTGGCCCCCAGCTGCTGATCTCCCCATCTGAGCCGCCGAGTGACTCTCCCCTTCCCCCAGCAACAGCCCCCCGGGATGCCCAGATTTCACCCACGCAGACATCGCCCGCCTGGCGCTGAGCGCCATGGTCCTGCTCATCGTGGGGCTGATCCTGGCTGAGGCCCACTACAGCTGCCCGAGGCTGGTGTCCTAGGTGAGGTGACCCCCACTTCTGTGCCCCTTGCTGCCCCCAAGGGCTGGGTCTAGTGCGACACGGGCCCCTCTAACCTGCCATCTCTCTGCACCCCCAGGAGCCTGGATCCAGCCGTTCAGAGAAGAAAATCTCCCCGGAGGATGAGCTGATCCCCCTTGGGGGGCTGAAACGCCGGCACAAAACCTCCTGCTCCCAAACACCCCTGCCTCGGTGAATCCCCCCCTCAACAGCTCCTGACCTGACAGCAACACCCCAGGATTGAACCCCAAACCCCGCGAGCACCAGCCCCCGCAGCACCAGTTAGAGGAACTGCCCCTATGCTGGGCTCATTGGGCTCCCCGCAGAGCAACCCCTGGACAGCGCCTACCGGGCCAGTCTCTGCTCAGGGCTGTCAGTGGACAGCGGGGAGGCTGCATCTTGCGTGGCACTGGAATAATGGCACTTATTGCCCCCCCCCACGCTGTCCATCCCCCTCCTGTCTCTGCAGCGGGGTCCCCCAGCCTCTTTTCTCTCCCCCCTTTCTCCCTAGACCTCCCCTGCCCTGTATTTCTATTGTGCAAACCCTCAGAGTTTCCTGCTCCCCTGCCCCCCAAATCTCCCCACCCTGGGGGGGCTGTGATACTGGAGCCTCCCAATGTCCCCCCGTGGTGGGTTCAGCCGACGAAGGTGAGTGAGAAGTTCAGGCAGCCTCACGAGAACCTGGACGAATTAACTTTGTGGGGAAAGTCGGTGAGACACAAAGACGGGATTTGTCCAACCCAAGCGGCCACCAGACAGACCCCACGGGCTGGGCTGGGCTGGGGCCCGCCTGGGACATGGGAGAAGTTGGGGAGCAGAAATCTGTGACCCAAAATTGGGGTGTCAGAAACGAGGCCTCATTGGTGGATAAAATATTGCGGGGACGGGCTGTGCCACCCACCTCCCTTTGGGGCCTTAAAGAAAGAGACTCGCTTCACCCTCCTGGCTGCCACCCCCCGTTTCCTGGGCCCCCCGGGCCATCCTGACCCTGCTCCGTGGAGACGTCCTGAGCAGAGTGGCTGGAGAGAGGGACCCTGACACCATCGCTCCTCCCCTGGCTGAACCCCCAACCCAGGAGGAAATGGGGTTGGACTTTTCACAGCTCCACCATCTCCTCTGCCCCCAGGACAGTCGCTAGCGTCTCCAGGGCCAGCGGGGAGATGCCCAAACCCGGGGGATTTTCCGGCTAGAGACTCGCTCCAGCGAATGGGGCCGGAGCTGGAACAAACCCCTCATTTCACATGGCACCTGACACGGCTCCCTGGTTCCTGCTCTGCTGGGTCTGTCACAGCTGGTCCCAGGGGTCAATGGGGGGTTTGCTGTGGGGCTGAGCAGGCTGCGGTTTCTGGACCCCGCCCCGGCCCATGATTAACCCTGTTCAATGTGGGGCAGGAGCTGGGGCGTGTTGGCACCTCCAGCCCTTTATTGCATCTCCATGAACACAACAGGGCCCAGAGTGATTTAGCTGCCAGGCCTTCTGGGCCCACCCATGGCAGGTGTTTGGGGGGAGCCAGCTGGGGGGAGCCGGGAATTTGAGGGAAGTAGGTTGGGGATGTCGGGAGGGGGGTTGAGGGAAGAGGGGTCGGGATGGGTGCAGGAGTTTGAGGATAGACAGGCTCCCCGCAAAAGTCAGAGCCGGGGGCCAGGATTGTTTGGGGGTGTGAGGGGGGAGGAGACAGACAGTGCCCCCCAGGAGGGAGCTGCCATTTCCACCCCTCGGCAGCTTCCCCTTCTCACTACCCCCCTCCTACTCCCGCCCCCTCAGTCCTGGGTCCCTCACTTTCTTTCCCCTCAGTCTCCTGCCTCCACAACACCCTACACCCCCTCTGCCCCAGGGAGGGAGGTCGGGATGTATGAGGGGATAGGGGATGGGGATAGGGCAGAACGGGGGAGGGGACGGGGCGTGAGAGGACACAAGGGTGGTGAAGGGACATGGGACAGGGGGCAGAATTGGGGGGATGGGGACCTAATGGGGGGGACAGGGGATGGGACTGTCACGGAGACCCCGGGCGATGCTCTGGAACTGCTCCCTACGATGACAGGCAGGACTCTGGGGAAGTCTCCTCTCTGTGAGCAGCCTGTCTCCAGGGCAAGAAGCTCACACGGCTTCCACCTTCCTGGGCCTGACCTCGGAGCATTCAGCATCCCCTGCCCCTCTGTGCGCTTCCCACAGCGGGTCTGCCCAGGTGGGGTCCTGCCCCCCAACTTTGCAGTCAGACGTGACTCTCAGCCCTGGTCTACACTGGGAGCTGAGGTTGAATTTAGCAGCATTAAATCGATTTAACCCTGCACCTTTTTTTCGACTTAAAGGATTCTTAAAACCGATTTCTTTACTCCACCCCTGACAAGGGGATTAGTGCTGAAATCAGCCTTGCTGGGTTGATATTGGGGTAGTGTGGACGCAATTCGACAGTACTGGCCTCCAGGAGGTATCCCAGAGTGCTCCATTGTGACCGCTCTGGATAGCACTCTCAACTCAGATGCACTGGCCAGGTAGACAGGAAAAGACCCGCAAACTTTTGAGTCTCATTTCCTGTTTGGCCAGGATGGCAAGCTGCAGGTGAGTGCAGAGCTCATCAGCAGAGGTGACCATGATGGAGTCCCAGAATTGCAAAAGAGCTCCAGCATGGACCGAACGGGAGGTATGGGATCTGATCGCTGTATGGGGAGAGGAATCCGTGCTATCAGAACTCCGTTCCAGTTTTCAAAATGCCAAAACATTTGTCAAAATCTCCCAGGGCATGAAGGACAGAGGCCATAACGGGGACCCGAAGCAGTGCCGCATGAAACTTAAGGAGCTGAGGCAAGCCTACCAGAAAACCAGAGAGGCAAACGGCCGCTCCGGGTCAGAGCCCGAAACGTGCTGTTTCTATGACGAGCTTCATGCCATTTTAGGGGGTTCAGCCACCACTACCCCAACCGTGTGCTTTGACTCCGTCGATGGAGAGGGAGGCAACACGGAAGCAGGTTTTGGGGACGAGGAAGATGATGATGATGAGGTTGTAGATAGCTCACAGCAAGAAAGCAGAGAAACCGGTTTTCCCGACAGCCAGGAACTGTTTCTCACCCTGGACCTGGAGCCAGTACCCCCCGAACCCACTCAAGGCTGCCTCCCAGACCCGCCAGGCGGAGAAGGGACCTCTGGTGAGTGTACCTTTTTAAATAGTGTACATGGTTTAAAAGCAAGTGTGTTTAATGATTAATTTGCCCTAGCATTCACGGCCAGTACAGCTACTGGAAAAGTCTATTAACATGTCTGGGGATGGAGCGGAAATCCTCCAGGGACATCTCCATAAAGCGCTCCTGGATGTACTCCCAAGGCCTTTGCAAAAGGTTTCTGGGGAGGGCAGCCTTATTTCCTCCACCATGGTAGGACACTTTACCATGCCAGACCAGTAGCACGTTGTCGGGAATCATTGTAGAACAAAGCATTGCAGTGTATGTTTGCTGGCGTTCAAACAACATCCTTTCTTTATCTCTCTGTGTTATCCTGAGGAGAGTGATATCATTCAGGGTCACCTGGTTGAAATAGGGTGCTTTTCTTCAGGGGACATTCAGAGGTGGCCGTTCCTGCTGGGCTGTTTGCCTGTGGCTGAACAGAAATGTTCCCCGCTGTTAGCCATGCGGTGGGGAGAGGGGTTAGCCACATCGTGGGGAGAGGCAAAATGAGACCTTGTAACGAAAGCACACGTGCTATGTATGTAATGTTAACAGCAACCGTGAAAGAGTGGACCCATTGTTCTATAAAATGTGTCTTTTTAAATACCACTCTCCCTTTTTTTTCTCCACCAGCTGCATGTGTTTCAAGGATCACAGGATCTTCTCCTTCCCAGAGGTTAGTGAAGATTAGAAGGTGAAAAAAACGCACTTGCGATGAAATGTGTTCTCTGACCTCATGCTGTCCTCCCACACTGACAGAGCACAGACGAATGCATAGAGGCAGACAACGTTAGAGTGCAGGAAAGCACAAAATGATGGGGAGGAGAGGTGGCAGACTGAAGAGAGGGCTGAAGCTGAAAGATGGCGGCAGCGTGATTAGAGGAGGCAGGATTCAATGCTGAAGCTGCTGGAGGATCAAACTAATATGGAGCACAGACCACCGCTACAGCCCCTCTGAAACCAACCGCCCTCCTCCCCAAGTTCCATAGCCTCCTCACCCAGACATCCAAGAATGCGGTGGGGGGCCTCCGGCCACCCAGCCACTCCACCCCAGAGGATTGCCCAAGCAACAGAAGGCTGGTATTCAATAAGTTTTAAAGTGCTGTGTGGCCTTGACCTTCCCTCCTCCACCACCCGTCCCGGGTTATCTTGGCAGTTATCCCCCTGTTTGTCTTATGAATTAATAAAGAATGCATGAATGTGAAGGAACAATGACTTTATTGCCTCTGCAAGTGGTGATCGAAGGGGGAAGGGGAGGGTGGTTAGCTTACAGGGAAGTAGAGTGAACCAAAATGGGGGGCGGGTTTCATCAAGGAGAAACAAACAGAACTTTCACACCGTAGCCTGGCCAGTCATGAAACTGGTTTTCAAAGCTTCTCTGTTGTGCACGGCGCCCTCCTGTGCTCTTCTAACAGCCCTGGTGTCTGGCTGTGCGTAAGCAGCGGCCAGGCGATTTGCCTCAACCTCCCACCCCAGCATAAATGTCTCCCCCTTACTCTCAGAGATATTGTGAAGTGCACAGCAAGCAGTAATAACAGTGGGAATATTGGTTTCGCTGAGGTCTAACTGAGTCAGTAAACTGCACCAGTGTGCTTTTAAACGTCCAAATGCACATTCTACCACCATTCTGCACTTGCTCAGCCTGTAGTTGAACAGCTCCTGACTGCTGTCCAGGCTGCCTGTGTATGGCTTCATGAGTCATGGCATTAAGGGGTAGGCTGGGTCCCCAAGGAAAACTATAGGCATTTCAACATCCCCAAGGGTGTTTTTCTGGTCTGGGAAGAAAGTCCCTTCCTGCAGCTTTTGAAACAGACTAGAGTTCCTGAAGATGCGAGAGTCATGTGCCTCTCTTGGCCATCCCACGTTGATCTTGGTGAAACATCCCTTGTGATCCACCAGTGCTTGCAGCACTTTTGAAAAGTACCCCTTGCAGTTTATGTACTCACTGGCTTGGTGCTTCGGTGCCAAGATAGGGATATGGGTTCTGTCTATGGCCCCACCACAGGTAGGGAATCCCATTGCAGCAAAGCCATCCACTATGACCTGCACATTTCCCAGGGTCACTACCCTTGATATCAGCAGATCTTTGATTGCGTTGCCTACTTGCATCACAGCGGCCCCCACAGTAGATTTGCCTACTCCAAATTGATTCCCGACTGACCGGTAGCTGTCTGTGGTTGCAAGCTTCCACAGGGCTATTGCCACTCGCTTCTCAGCTGTGAGGGCTGCTCTCATCTTGGTATTCTTGCGCTTCAGGACAGGGGAAAGCAAGTCACAAAGTTCCATGAAAGTGCCCTTACGCATGTGAAAGTTTCACAGCCACCGGGAATCGTCCCAGACCTGCAACACTATGCGATCCCACCAGTCTGTGCTTGTTTCCCGGGCCCAGAATTGGCGTTCCACAGCATGAACCTGCCCCATTAGCACCATGATGCCCACATTGCCAGGGCCCGTGCTTTGAGAGAAGTCTGTGTCCACGTCCTCATCACTCTCGTCACTGCGCTGACGTCGCCTGCTCACCTGGTTTTGCTTTGGCAGGTTCTGGTGCTGCATATACTGCTGGATAATGCGTGCGGTGTTTAATGTGCTCCTAATTGCCAAAGTGATCTGAGCGGGCTCCATGCTTGCCGTGGTGTGGCATCTGCACGGAAAAAAGACGTTGTTGCCGGCACCCAGTGCCGAGAGGCAAAACAACAGCAGGGGTTCGTTACCCAGTATGCGTCACCCAATAATCACAACGGGGTGGAGAAGCAGAAAAGTTTATTTGCAGCTGCAAACTAGGTACAGGGAGAATAGAATCTCAAATCCTGCACACAGAGCAGGAAGTTACACAGGCTTTTATACATCCTTTCTTCAGCATACTTATCCTATAACAAGCTGCCCTAAGTATCCATATAGCCAGCCAATCCAGTTACCAGCTAGTTCCCTTGTTCTCTGTATCATTTGTTGAACCATACATAAAGCTGCTTTATTCAGCATTGTTCTTCCATATCTGCCCTGTTTGGCCTTGTTTAGTTTCAGGCAGTCAGACTCTGCAACATATTGTTGCAGATCCTCAGCATAACTGCTGTGAGTGCCTCCAGGCGGGGGGGCCAAGGACACTTGGGCCTAGTACGCAGAGCTGCTGCGAGTGCCTCCGGGGGGGGGCGGGGGGCAAGGACACCGGGGCCTAGTGCAAGGGGGCTTCATCGACACTCGTGGTCTTCCATCCCCTTGAGTTACCTAGTGGCCATGCCCCAGTGTCCCCAACAATGTGGAACCATTGTCTGCCGTTGCCCTGACGGAGGGAGGGGCGAGTGACGACATGGCTTACAGGGTTGGCTTACAGGGAATTAAAATCAACAAAGGGGGTGGCTTTACATCAAGGAGAAACAGAAACTACTGTCACACAGAATGGCCCCCTCAAGGATTGAACTCAAAACCCTGGGTTTAGCAGGCCAATGCTCAACCCACTGAGCTATCCCTCTCCCTGCTATTCCAGGCAGGACTGAATCTCCATTAAACTTTTCAAGGTGCCCCTGACAGACCTCACTGAAACTATCGTCGGCCGTTGATTTCATGGAGGGAGAGGGGAGCAAAAGAATACAAATCAAATCTGGTCTATTTCTTGTTTTGATCCACTCCATCTATCATTTACATTTTTGGCTGGCAGAAGACGGTACAATAGGACTGCTAGCCATCCACATCTCCCGGCTGCTCGGCAGAAGACGGTGCAATAGGACTGCTAGCCATCCTCATCTCCTGGCTGGTCGGCAGAAGACGGTGCAATAGGGCTGCCGGCAGGACTGAAGAGAATGACCTGCTCGAGTCACTCCTATTTCAGTCCTTGCAGCCATGTCTACCCAGGAGCTCCTGACCGACCTTACTGAGGCGGCCAAGAGCTCCTAGAACATGAGGACGATGGTTATCAGGCCTATGCACCGTCTGCTGCCACAAGGCAATGAGCTGCAGCTGTGTAGCAATGCAGTCCCGCGTCTGCCAGCACCCAGGAGACGTAGGGTGACAGTGAGCTGAGCAGGCTCCATGCTTGCCGTGGTATGGCGTCTGCACAGGTAACTCAGGAAAAAAGGCGCGAAACGATTGTCTGCCGTTGCTTTCATGGAGGGAGGGAGGGAAGGGGGGGCCTGAGGACATGTGCCCAGAACCACCCGCGACAATGTTTTTTGCCCCATCAGGCACTGGGATCTCAACCCAGAATTCCAGTGGGCGGCGGAGACTGTGGGAACCGTGGGATGGCTACCCACAGTGCAACGCTCCGGAAGTCGACGTGAACCTTGGTACTGTGGAAGCGCTCCGCCCAGTTAATGCACTTAATGCACTTAGAGCATTTTGTATGGGGACACACACAATTGGCTATATAAAAACGATTTCCAAAATCCAACTTCTATAAATTCGACCTAATTTCATAGTGTAGACATACCCTTAGCCGGCCAGTAAAACAGAGGTTTGTTAGATGACAGGAACATGGTCTAACACAGAGCTTGTAGGTGCAGAGAACCAGACCCCTCAGCCGGATCCATTTTGGGGGGCAGTGAGCCAGACAACCACGTCTGCCCTTCACTCCATGTCCCCAGCCAGCCCCAAACTGAAACTCCCTCAAGCCCCTCCTCCTCTGGGCTTTGTCCCTTTCCCGGGCCAGGAGGGCACCTGATTCCTTTGTTCTCCAACCCTTTATCTCTCACCTTGCAGGGGGGAAGGGCCCAGGCCATCACTTGCCAGGAGACAGAGTGTCGGCCATTTATGTACACTGGCCCTTTGCTCTGCAACAATTACACCCCCTTATCCCACCACCTAGAGACTGAAGAAATGCATAGGGGAAACTGAGGCTCCCCTACAGTATTCAGAGGAAACATTAAGAACAGTCCCACTTCGTCAGAGGGACACAGGCCAGGGGGCAGAAAGATGGGGACAGGCACATGAGGGGACACGGGATGGTGGGACATGTACGGGGGAGGAGATACAGGCCAGGGGGCTGAGGATCCCAATGCATGAATGTCGGGGGTGGGGAGTGAAGGGTAAACAAGCTGGGGAGCCAGAGCTTGGGCATCTGCCAGGGGTGGGGGAGGGGAGATTCTCTTGAGCTCTGTCCCTGTTAACTTGCCCCCCCCCCTTTCTGGGGGGCTGGTTGGCTCCCCCCAACCCCCGTGGCCCTTTTGTAGCATCCTGAGGTGAGCTCTGCCCTGGGCCCTGAGATGCGCAGACCCACTGGATCGGGAAGGGACACGGGGCCTTTCACCTCTAGGGAGTGGCTCAAATCTGCGTCCTTTTCTCTTAGCACTAGACCCCACCCCCCCAACCAGAGCCAGGAGAGAACCCAGGAGTCCTGGCTCCCAGCCACCCCCACCCCCCCAATCACTAGACCCCATCCCCCTCCCAAAGCCGGGGTATAGAACAGGGTAGGTGCCGGGCATCAAGTTTTCATAGAATTTCACTGGCAGTAGCAGAAACAGGAAGCGAGCACCGGCTCTGGACAGAGTTCCCCTTTCCCAGATTTATCCACTGCTCCTTTATCAACTCAGGATCTACATTTACCCCTCCCTCCCCTGCTCACGGGGACCAGAAACCACAACCCCCACCCCCCTCAAACCCCCCATCGTGTCTCTGTGCCACATCACTCAGCTAAGAAAGGCGTGTGCAGCGATGGTACCTGAGAAGGAGGTTGGCCAGGTCCCTCCACACTCATGCTCCAGGGCTGGGGCTGGGCCCAGCTGGGTCAGGAAGGAATCTCTGTCCTGCTCCTTGGGAGAGGGTTTCTTTGTGGGGGGCACTGTGTGTGGGGGGGTAGAAGCCCTCCTCTGCTCTGAGCTGCTGCTCCAGGGAGGCTAGACGGGCCTGTTGGAAAAGCTCAGGGCAGCCTGGGAACCTCGTGACACCTCCTGAGATTCCCCTGTTCCCAGCTGGTCCCCGGACTGGGTAGCTCCCATGTGGGGCTGGGGGTTATGGGGGGTGGCGTGGGACCAGGCAGCTGCAGGAGGGGATGTGGTTTGGTGGGTGTTGCAGGGAGCTGGCTTTGCTCTGACCGTGGTAGGTTTGGGCTAGAGATTGCAGAGAAACCAGCTGATGGGGAAGAAAGGGGCCGAGCGCATCACGGGCTTCCTGGGGCTGCAGCCCCCAGCGCAGTTCCTCATTCCGCTCGCACTCGGGCCTCAGCTCAGTGGAGCTCAGCACTGGGGTGTTGGTGGCAGCGCTGGGAGGCCCCCCACTGCCCCATCATGGCGTCTGCTCTCACCGTCCTCTTCCTCGGTAAGTATCGGAGACAGCCAGGGCGTGTGTCCATGTGGGGGGTGGATCTGAGACCAGGGCGTGTGCCCAAAGAGGGGGGATCTTAGACCAGGGCGTCTGCTCATGGAGGGGGGATCTGAGAGCAGGGCTTGTGCCCATGGCGGGGTGGGGTGGGGTGAAATGAGACCAGGGTGCGGGATCCAGTAGCTCTGGGATCTGGTCACTAACGAGCCGTCTCCTCTCCAGGCTGCTGGCTGGCCGGGCACAGCGGGGTGTGGGGAGGTGAGTATCAGTCTGGGGGGAGAACAGTAACATCAAGGACGGGGGAGGGGATCTGAGTCCTGAACCTTACCCAAAACTCAACACAAACTCCCCCTAGGTGCTCAGACCCGTCCCAGTTCTTCTCTGCCCCGCCCCACCAGGGAGTAGCTAGGAGCCGACTCTGGCTCCCGGGGTCTGACAAAGCAGATGGGAACCATCCACTGGTTCAGTGTCCTGCCCCCCCAGGCTGGGAAGATTGTGGGGGGCGGGGGGAATGTGGATTTATTTCAGCTCATACAAACCCTAACAGGGCCCACCCGTGGACTCTTCCCCTCGGGGTAACCGAAACGTTCACAGTCAGTGCAGCTGTGGGGGAGAACCCCCCCAGATCAGCCCCCGCCCCAACATCTCCCTCCCCTGCACTCACAGCCGCCCACCCCGCGATCCCAAGGCCTGGGGAAAGATGGGTCTCTGCACTGGTGGGACGCTCAGAGCCAGGCTCTGCCCTGAGCCCAGCAGAGGGGACAGAGTCCCTGGGGGGTTCCCCAGCCTGGGGGAGAAGCAGCCACTGGACATTCAGGGCTGAGAGAGGGGGGATCCCTGCCCCCAGCGGGAGCTGCAGAGCAGGGGGGCCTTTCCCAGGTAACACATCAGTTAGGGGGGGACGGGCGGAGCTGAAGGTTATAAACCTCAGTGGATAGGAGAGACTTGCACAGTCCCCTACAAGTCAGGGGTGGTGCTGTGTGTAAGCGGGGGAACGGTCCCGCTATTGTGGGGAACTTTCCTGGCTTATACCCACCCCGGTGGGACTGGCTGGCGAAAGGATCTGAGTCCTCGCTCCCACTCCCTTTACCCAGCGGCCTGCCTGATCTCGAGGGCTCCCCTTCCTCCCTCCCGTGTGGCAGAGTCCTCATGACCCCGGCAAGGCTGGGCCCCAGATTCCCGGGGGGCTCGACCCCCCAACCTTGTTGTGGTCACTTCAGGAAGGGGCGAGGGTGTCCCCTCTCCCGGGTGCTCTCTCTGTGCTGGACGCTTCCCTGACCCCCTGATCATTACAGACAATTTATTACACAACAATCAATTTTTAAAAATAAGGAAAAAAATGGGGAAGGTGAAAGGAAAACCCGTCACCCCGCTCTGTGGCCCGGGGACGTCACAGCCAGCGTCTCTGGGGCTCCGGTGGCTTCAGCTCCGCTCCCAGGACAGGGCTGCTCTGTGGGCTGCTGCTTTGACTCTGCTCCCAGCACGGACCTCCTCCCCGGGCTGCTGTTCTGGCCCCTCTGGCTGGCCCGGCTCTGGGTGCTCCCAGCTCAGCTCGGGCCCCTGCTTTCCCCTAGAGACTGGACTGGCCTGTCAGCCACTTGGGAGCAGAGCTTTGGGCCCCCAGGGGCTGGGGTTGCTCCGTGTCTCATGCTGTTAGCCCAGGGCTCAGAGGAAACTCTGGGCACCTGTGGAAAGGCATCCAGGAGCCCGTCCCCAGGGCCACCGGGTCTGAACCCCAACAGAGGCCGCGTGGTGAGGACGGGCCCCAGGACTGGGTGACGGGGCCTGCGTCTCACGGCCTGTCTGCTTCCCCCTGCAGAGCCCAGCTACCCCAAACCCAGCATCTCCCTGAGCCCCAGCTGGGGGGTCTCCCTGGGAGGAGCCGTGGCCGTCTGGTGTTGGGGGCAGCACCGGGGCATGCAATTCGTGCTGAATAAAGAGGGACGCCGTTTCCAAACTGTGGCTTCGAAGGGGTTGGAGGCTGTGTTTCCCATCAGCAACGTGCGCTGGGAGGACCGGGGGAGCTACAGCTGTTCCTATCAGAACAGATTGGAGCCGTTCGCCGTGTCGTCCCCCAGCGACCCTGTGGATCTGGCGGTGAGAGGTGAGGGGCCCGGCTCGGCGTCCCCGTTCCCAGCCCCACCCCCAGTCCGACCCTCACGGGAGCTCGGTGCTAATGGGATGCTCAGAGCCAGGCTCTGCCCTGAGCCCTGACCCCGCAGTGAGTCGCTATTTAATCCCGTGATCCCCTCCCCACTGTTCTCCTGGCGCGGCCACAGACTCTGTGTTGATGGGAGCACATCGCGGTTTTCAAAAGTGTCCTTCTTTGTCGGGGGGCCTCAATCTTGGGGGATCTCAGACCGACCGCCCACAAACAGAGATGCCCACAGTTAGGGGAGACCTCTGCAAACACTGGCCTCAATAGCACTGGATCCCTTGTGTTGGGGGAGCATGTAGGGCTCCTGCCATGGTCAGGACCCCTTTGTGCCTGGCGCTGCATAAACATAGAGTGAAGAGACCGTCGCTGCCCCTGGGAGCTCATGAAGGAAAGTGAATCTGACTGTGACTCAGTTTCCCCCTGTAGAATGGGGATAAAGATACCTCGCTGCCTCCCGGGGGGCTGACTTCCTTCCTGTTTGGGGCTCAGGCCTAATAGTGCCAGGCTCCAGAGAGCAGCCTCTGAGTCGCCCTGTGCTCAGGGGGATGCAGTGAATAAGGCAGGGGCCACACACGGCGTATGAGGACCCCAAGAACTAGGCAGCCACGGCTCCATGTGTGTGGGACTGGGAGCCCAGGTCACAGGGCTGGGATTCTGGGTCAGGGGGACTCTGGAATCTGGGGGAGAATCTCTGCCAGGGCGCCCCTGGATCCGCCCATGCCAGGACCAGACGGGGAATCATCGAAGATTAGGGTTGGAAGAGACCTCAGGAGGTCATCTTGTCCAACCCCCTGCTCAAAACAGGACCAACGCCAACTAAATCATCCCAGCCAGGGCTTTGTCAAGCCGGGCTTTAAAAACCTTAACTGAGAGCAGCTTACAGAAGTGTTCCTGTCTTTAACACTCAGATGCCCAACTCCCAGTCGGGTCTAAACCCTAAATAAATTTGTTTTACTCTGTATAAAGCTTATACAGGGTAAACTCATAAATTGTTCGCCCTCTATAACACTGATCGAGAGATATGCACAGCTGTTTGCCCCCCCGTCCCCCAGGTATTAATACATACTCTGGGTTAATTAATAAGTAAAAAGTGATTTTATTAAATACAGAAAGTAGGATTTAAGTGGTTCCAAGTAATAACAGACAGAACAAAGTGAATTACCAAGCAAAATAAAATAAAACACGCATGTCTATGTCTAATCAAACTGAATACAGATAAAAACCTCACCAGTTCCAGTAAGCTTCCTTTTACAGACAAATTTCCTTCTAGTCTGGGTCCAGCTATCACTTACATCCCCTGAAGTTACGGTCCTTTGTTCCAGTTTCTTTCAGGTATCTTTGGGGGTGGAGAGGCTCTCTCTTTAGCCAGCTGAAGACAAAATGGAGGGGTCTCCCATGAGCTTAAATAGACTTTCTCTTGTGGGTGGAGACCCCCTCCTCTGTCCTATGCAAAGTCCAGCTACAAAATGGAGTTTTGGAGTCACCTGGGCAAGTCACATGTCCACGCAGGACTGAGTTTCTTAACAGGCACGCCACATTCCTGGGAAAGCCCAGATGTGGACTGGCGTCTCCAAGTTCATTGTTGGCTTAAGGGCTTCTTGATTGGGCACTTACTGAGAACAGTCCTTTCTCAGGAAGCTGACCAACTGCTTCACTAAAACCTACTCAGAATCAAACAAGTACGCAGTACAAGTACTCACGAAAGCTCATGCTCAAATAAATTGGTTAGTCTCTAAGGTGCCACAAGTACTCCTTTTCTTTTTGCGAATACAGACTAACACGGCTGTTACTCTGAAACCTGTCAAGTACGCAGCCAATACTCATAACTTCGAATTCGATAAGGACACATGCATACAAATAGGATGAATAGATTCAGTAGGTGATAACCTTGACAGAGATATGTTCGCTGTGGGAAGCGCACGGAGGGGCAGAGGATGCTCTGGAACTGCTCCCCATGAAGCCAGTCAGGACTCTGGGGCAGTCGCCTTCCTGTGAGCAGCCTGTCTTCAGGACACACGGCTCCACACAGCTTCCACCTTCCTGGGTCTGACCTCGGAGAATTCAGCATCCTCTGCCCCTCCATGCGCTTCCCACAGCGAGTCCACCCAGGCGGGGTCCTGGGGAAGCCAGAGGTTTCTGCACCCCAACTTCGCAGTCAGACGGGACTCTCAGCCAGCCAGTAAAACAGAGGTTTATTAGATGACAAGAACATGGTCTAAAACAGATCTTGTAGGTGCAGAGAACCAGACCCCTCAGCTGGGTCCTTTTTGGGGGCAGTGAGCCAGACAACCACGTCTGCCCTTCACTCCATGTCTCCAGCAAGTCCCAAACTCAAACTCTCTCCAGCCCCTCCTCCTCTGGGCTTTGTCCCTTTCGGGGCCAGGAGGGCACCTGATTCCTTTCTTCTCCAACCCTTTAGCTCTCACCTTGCAGGGGGGAAGGGCCCAGGCCATCAGGTGCCAGGAAACAGGGTGTCGGCCATTCTCTGTGTCCAGAGCCCTGCACACACCTGCCCTCTAGGGCTCTGCAACGATTATACACCCTTATCCCACCCCCTAGATACTTAAGAACTGCCTAGGGGAAACTGAGGCACCCCCACACAATTCAGAGGAAAGATTAAGAACAGTCCCACTTCGTCACACATATATACATTGACAAGTATATTTTCATAAAGCCTTATGGGGCCACCGTCACAATAGTGTTTCCTAATATCCAAACGACACCTCCCCCACTGCAACCTGAGACCATCGCTCCTTGTTCTGTCATCTGCCCCCACTGAGAACAGCCCAGCTCCATCCTGTTTGGAGCCCCCCTTCAGGGAGTTGAAGGCTGCTATCAAATCCCCCCTCACTCTTCTCTTCTGCAGCTGGAGGCCGGGGCTGGGTGGGTGCCCGGGTCTGGCTCTCACAGCCTGTCTCCTGTGCGCAGATACCAGCTTACCCAGACCCTCCATCTCTCTGAGCCCCACTGGGGTCACCGCCCCAGGGGCAAACGTCACCATCCGTTGTTGGGGGCAGCGGCAGGACGTGAGGTTCTTCCTGCACAAGGCTGGAGACCTGAACCCGCCGCGACACACGGACCCTGCTGGGGACGGGGCCGAGTTCCGCATCCCCACCGTGGGCCGGCAGCACGGAGGGAACTACAGCTGCAGCTACCGGCCCCGATCAGATCCCTTCGTCTCCTCGCAGCCCAGCCACCCCGTGCAGCTGGTGGTAGCAGGTGAGGGGCCCGGCTCCACGTCCCCGCTCCCAGCCGGACCCTCAGACGGTCGGCACCCAGATGGGATGCTCAGAGCCAGGCTCTGCCCAGAGCCATAGGTCTCCCGTGGACAGGGAGCGCGGACAGTGTCACTGGGGGTTCCCCAGGCAGGGGGGAGCAGCAGCAGCAGCTCCTGGAGGTTCACACTTGAGGGAGGGGGGATCCCTGCCCCCAGGGGGAGCTGCAGAGCAGGGGCCTTTCCCAGGGGATGCTCCCCCGGCTGCCCCCGCACTGGGGTTGCACAGAGGAATCAGTGCCCAGGGGCTGCCCAGCCAGCTCCGTCCCCAGCCACAAACCCCCCTCCCCGGGACTGACAGTAACGATCGATGCTGAGTCACGCGCAGAGTTGGATTAAGGTTTCCTGGGGCCCTGGGCCAGAACAAGGGGGAGTCTCTCCCCACCTTTTCACCTGCCCTCCCTCTCCTGTCCCACCTCCTTGGCCTGCAGCCCCACCCACAGCCCCACCCCTTTCTGCCCCTTCCCCAGTCCCGCCCCATTCCGTCCCCCCACTGCAGCCCCGCAACCCATTTAGTACTTTCTGCCCCCCCCCAAACTACGGCCCCAAGACCCGAGAACTCTGTCCCCCTACCCCGGCCCAGGGGTGCGGCGGGGAGTCAGAGTCCAGTGTGGGACAAGGGGAGAATCTCTTGAGTCACAGATTATGGGGCAGCTTCCCCCAGTGGTTGCCCAGGGGGAGGGATGGAGGCTGTTCTCAGGGGCAGAAACTCCCCCCCTCGCCAACGGATTTGGGAGGGGAGAGAAGCCTCCTGCTCAGACACGAACCCTCCCCGCTAACAGGGCAGTCGGAGGCCTCCTCTGGGGGCAGCTGGGCCCATCAGTGGCCATGGGGGTGGTTCCCTGGAGGTTCCTGTGAGGCTGCCAGGGTCAGCCATCATGGGAGGCGGGATACCAGGCTAGATGGGCCCGTTGGCCTGAGTCAGTGTAGCCATGAGGAAGGGGGTGAAATGCCTTAGAAATGACGGCTAGGCTGGATCAGACAGCTCCCCTAGTGCCGTGCTGGGGCAATGGGCCCAGCTCTGACCGATGGGGTGAACGCCCCCTACTGAGCCCCCCGCCCACTGCAGCCCAGTGCCCCCTAGCACTACAAATCCCCCAAATCTTGCTTGATCTGACCCCACTTGATACCCTAGGGCCCCCCCAACATCCTCCCCATAGAATTTTCTCCTGGCTGTGCCCTGCGGTGTCCCAGCCCCTTGGGTGTTGCCTGGGGTGGGAGGGGCCGGGGGGGAACAGACCAGCCCCTCCCAGCACTCACGGCCTGCTGCTGTTTCCCAGGCGAATCGGGATCTCTGGCACTACGGTGTCTGACCAGCCACATCATCGCCGGGGCGAGCGCGGCAGCCGCCGGCCTCCTCCTCCTCCTCCTGGTGGCCTTCCTCTGCTTCCGAAAAACCCGAGCCAGTAAGTGCCCCACCCAGCGAGGAAAGGGTTAAACCTGCCGCTAAGCAGGGTGGAATGGCATTACAGCTTGGATGCGGGACTGTGCCAGGAAAGCCAAGGAGTGGGGTGGGGGCTCAGCAGGGGGTTCTACTGCATGGGTTATCCCTGTACACACACACCTGTCCCACCCCAGAGGGACCGCATCTCAGCACAGGCTGAGGGGTCCCCATATAACCAGTCCCCTTGCCCCACCCCAGAGGTGGCCGCATCTCAGCACCGGGCGAGGGGTCCCTTTATAAAGAGCCACCGACACCGTGCCTCTCTGGTACATGGGGTGCCAGGGGAGCCGACCTATGGATCAGGTTTGTTATAGCGAGTCACTAAGGAGGGAGGATTAGGGACAGGAAAAGCCCCCCAAAGTTAATCTGCCCCGCTCCGGCCCATGCTACAGTGTTGTGCTGCCCCGTGTTGGGACCGGGGGATCCCGATCTGCTCATGGGGGATTCTGGTTTGTGTCCCTCTGCAGGAAAAGGAGCTGCACCGAGACCCAGCAGGTAGGAACCCGGCTCCTCCCTCTCCCAATCGACCTGCCGGGGTCACAGGGCTCCTGGGTTCTCTCCTTCGTCTGGGAGGGGAGTGGGGGGTCTAGTGGTTACAGCAGGGAGGTGTGGGTGTGTGTGTTGGGGGGGTGACCAGGAGTCCTGGGTTCTAGGGAACTGGGTTCAGTGTGAGGCAGGGTGGGGGGCTGTCTGGGTGTGTTGGGGAATCTCTCCACGGTGGGGGGATATGACATTTACAAGGGGATTTTCTCTTTTAGCACCAGCTCTATGGGGGCATTAAAGGCATCGGCTCAGCAAGACCCCGTCTGTGAGTAAAACACTCAAGGGGGTACCAGGGCGGGGCAGGACCCCAGGGAGGGACGGGGCTTGTGGGGGCTCCACCCATATGGGGCAGGGTCCGATTTACAGCTGCTGCTGGGCAGGACTAAGGAGGGGGTCCCAGAGGTAGCTGGTGTCAGCTGAGAGTGTTGGACTCCCAGGAGCTCCCTGGGGCCACCCTCCCTTCCCGCTCTAGTTCCCCCTCCACTCCTGGCTCCCAGCCCCCTGCTCTAACCACTAGCTAGACCCCACTCTCCTCCTGAGCCAGGGCGAGAACCGAGGCCTTCTGACTCCCAGCCCCCCACCCCTGCTGTAACCCCCTCGACATCTTTGTGACTCAGTTTTCCTCTCTGTAACACTGGGCTAATGACCCTGGCCCATGGTGTGGGGCAGGGAGGGGGTGGCTATGCCAGTCTCTGATCCCCCCGGGATGGATGTGGGGGGGGTTGGAGCTGGGTGTGGGGTCCTGCTCTGGGCCAGCCGGGGGTGCAGCTCAGCGAGTGTCTCTGTTCTGCAGGCACCTCTATCGACGAGGGAAAAGAGCCACAGACCCTGGTAAGTGTCCCCTGTTCCCCCATGGGGCCTGACCCCCCAACCTTGCCCCACATGGGCCCCAGCAGCCCCCTCACAGCCCCCCCCCCACAAATACAACTTTCCTGGCACACCTAGTGGCTTGGGGTGGGGGTCAGGCTGGTAGGAGAGTGGTGGGCTTGTGTGTGTGTGTGTGTACCCTGTGCTGTGTGTGTGTTGGGGTGTTGGTAGATTCACACACACACACCCCAGTGACTCTCTCCCCTCCCTGCCCCAGGAGCCCGACCCCAGTGCCCAGGGACTCACCTACGCCGAGCTGGACGTCCAGGTGCTGCAGGCCAAGCGGGGTGTCAAAGTCAGATTCAGGACTCACATAGTTTGTCAGACCACTCTGTTTATTAGCAAAGCGCTTTACTAATGCGCCCAGCTGTGAGCCCCTCTTTGAGGCTCAAGGTAACTTATTCATACAGCTAAGCCAAAGCCAATTTAACATAAGGGACAAAAGGAAGCAGAAACTGACAAATATACATACATCTCTTATTTGCATACTAACGTTTACCAATCTCCTAGCTCAGTAGGAGCTCTAAGTTAATTAGTTTGAGGACCCATTGTCTCACGCTCCTTAATGTTTCTCTTCCTGACAACTATATTTCAAAAAACCCTTGAAGTAGCATTTCTTTAATGAATTATAATTTCAGTATAATTCATTCTACTTTCACAGGGGGAAAGCTGCCCCTGAGTCTGCCCAGCCCAGCGTGTACGCCGCGATCAACATGCCCCGGGGGGCCCCGCAGTGAGAGCCCCCTGCAGCCATGGGGCACCTGGCCCCAGGGGGGGGACAGACTCCCCCCCCAGAGTGCCAGTCCCAGAGAACTCTGCTTCTAAGAAGCTTTAGGGGAGATGCTGCCCTCCTCCCGCTACTGCCCCCTCCCATCGAGCTGCTGGCCCCCTGCCCCGTCCAGACCCACATGTATGGCCGGTGTGGGGGGCTTAGCACCGGGAGGGGGAGAGGATGTGCCGAGGCTGTCTATGTTATTTTGCATCCTGTTAATCTCCAGCTTTGTAATAAACACAGAGCCACAAACCAGCCCCCCTGGGCCCCTGCTGTGAATGTGTGTAACACCTGGGCAAGATGGGGTGAGGTCTTCACTAACAAGGTGAGCTCCCAGACTGCTGCGCTGGGCATCACAACATGGGGAATAGATGGCCAGCCCTCTGTGGAGAAAGAGGTGGTTAGGGACTATTTAGAAAAGCTGGACGTGCACAAGTCCATGGGGCCGGACGAGTTGCATCCGAGAGTGCTAAAGGAACTGGCGGCTGTGATTGCAGAGCCATTGGCCATTATCTTTGAAAACTCGTGGAGAACGGGGGAGGTCCTGGATGACTGGAAGAAGGCTAATGTAGTGCCAATCTTTAAAAAAGGGGAGAAGGAGGATCCTGGGAACTACAGGCCAGTGAGCCTCACTTCAGTCCCCGGAAAAATCAAGGAGCAGGTCCTCAAAGAATCAATCCTGAAGCACTTGCATGAGAGGAAAGTGATCAGGAACAGTCAGCATGGATTCACCAAGGGAAGGTCATGCCTGACTAATCTAATCGCCTTCTATGATGAGATTACTGGTTCTGTGGATGAAGGGAAAGCAGTGGATGTATTGTATCTTGACTTTAGCAAAGCTTTTGACACGGTCTCCCACAGTATTCTTGTCAGCAAGTTAAGGAAGTACGGGCTGGATGAATGCACTATAAGGTGGGTAGAAAGCTGGCTAGATTGTCGGGCTCAACGGGTAATGATCAATGGCTCCATGTCTAGCTGGCAGCCGACATCAAGTGGAGTGCCCCAAGGGTCAGTCCTGGGGCCGGTTTTGTTCAATATCTTCATAAATGATCTGGAGGATGGTGTGGATTGCACTCTCAGCAAATTTGCGGATGATACTAAACTGGGAGGAGTGGTAGATACGCTGGAGGGCAGGGATAGGATACAGGGGGACCTAGACAAATTGAAGGATTGGGCCAAAAGAAATCTGATGAGGTTCAACAAGGATAAGTGCAGAGTCCTGCACTTAGGACGGAAGAACCCAATGCACAGCTACAGACTAGGGACCGAATGGCTAGGCAGCAGTTCTGCGGAAAAGGACCTAGGGGTGACAGTGGACGAGAAGCTGGATATGAGTCAGCAGTGTGCCCTTGTTTCCAAGAAGGCCAATGGGATTTTGGGATGTATAAGTAGGGGCATAGCGAGCAGATCGAGGGACGTGATCGTCCCCCTCTATTCGACATTGGTGAAGCCTCATCTGGAGTACTGTGTCCAGTTTTGGGCCCCACACTACAAGAAGGATGTGGATAAATTGGAAAGAGTCCAGCGAAGGGCAACAAAAATGATTAGGTTTCAGAGTAACAGCCGTGTTAGTCTGTATTCGCAAAAAGAAAAGGAGTCCTTGTGGCACCTTAGAGACTAACCAATTTATTTGAGCATGAGCTTAGGGGTCTGGAACACATGACTTATGAGGAGAGGCTGAGGGAACTGGGATTGTTTAGTCTGCAGAAGAGAAGAATGAGGGGGGATTTGATAGCTGCTTTCAACTACCTGAGAGGTGGTTCCAGAGAGGATGGTTCTAGACTATTTTCAGTGGTGGAAGAGGACAGAACAAGGAGTAATGGTCTCAAGTTGCAGTGGGGGAGGTTTGGGTTGGATATTAGGAAAAACTTTTTCACTAGGAGGGTGGTGAAACACTGGAATGCGTTGCCTAGGGAGGTGGTGGAATCTCCTTCCTTAGAAGTTTTTAAGGTCAGGCTTGACAAAGCCCTGGCTGGGATGATTTAATTGGGGATTGGACCTTCTTTTGAGCAGGGGGTTGGACTAGATGACCTCCTGAGGTCCCTTCCAACCCTGATATTCTATGATTCTATGAGGTGCGTGGGCTGGTTATACAGGGACCCCTCGTCGCAGAGGTGACCATGATGGAGTCCCAGAATTGCAAAAGAGCTCCAGCATGGACCGAACGGGAGGTACGGGATCTGATGGCTGTATGGGGAGAGGAATCCGTACTATCAGAACTCCGTTCCAGTTTTTGAAATGCCAAAACATTTGTCAAAATCTCCCAGGGCATGAAGGACAGAGGCCATAACAGGGACCCGAAGCAGTGCCGCGTGAAACTTAAGGAGCTGAGGCAAGCCTACCAGAAAACCAGAAAGGCAAATGGCCGCTCCGGGTCAGAGCCCCAAACGTGCCGTTTCTATGATGAGCTTCATGCCATTTTAGGGGGTTCAGCCACCACTATCCCAACCATGTGCTTTGACTCCGTCAATGGAGAGAGAGGCAACGCGGAAGCAGGTTTTGGGGATGGGGAAGATGATGATGATGAGGTTGTAGATAGCGCACAGCAAGAAAGCAGAGAAACCAGTTTTCCTGACAGCCAGGAACTGTTTCTCACCTTGGACCTGGAGCCAGTACCCCCCGAACTCACTCAAGGCTGCCTCCTGGACCTGCCAGGTGGAGAAGGGATCTCTGCTGCTTTGGCTGCTTTTCCAAACAGTTTATATGCCCTTAAGGGGGCATCCTATCCTCCTGATTGGGTACAAGTGGGGGCGTTTCTAATTGTGCCGTTCAAATTACACTCGCCATAGGGACCACTACAAACCCACCATTGGCTTGCTACATTGGAGATATTAACTGGACGACAAGTTACTACCAAACCTTTCTTTTGTGGTAAGATTATTTGTAAGAGTTTCCCTAAAAGGGGAGGAACCATTACACCCACACCGCTGGCCTCCCCTCTTGGTCTTTATACAATACCCATCAGCCCACTGTGTAATAACACAGGAGCTCTTTCCCACAGGACGCCCATCGTGATCAGATTGTTTTCGGGTAAAACATAACACTCCCTCAGTGAGTACTGCAACCGAATACTCCTGGTCCTGATAGGTGGCTTGCTGTAAAGAGGTCTTGTTCCAGAACGGCAAGTCCGTTCTTTCCTGCTCTTTGGTGGCGGCCAATTCTGCTAGGGTCAGGGTCAGCATGTCAAGGGGCATTCCCGTTTTGGGGGACAGTGGAGTTGGAGCCCATACCCAGCAATCAGTCTGGTTTGTTAAAGTGGCGACATGGTGCGCAAGCGAAACAAAGGAGTTATGCTCCCAAATGCACGGTTTGGAAATACCAATACAGAGAATAACAATGTTACCCAATTATTTATCACCAGAGTCTTCCCAACCCAGGGTCTCCAGTACCTGGGTGGGCCCATTTTAGCATTAAGGTGCCCGCTATTTGTGTCTTTTAAACAGTAGCTTTAGCCCGAGATCGTCACTAGATGAGGAGTCAGCAGGTTGGACGGTCCACTGTTCTGCTGACGAGGGGGCGGGTACTGCCTTCAGACGAGAGGGATGGATCCAGTTCTTGTGTCCCTCGATCTTTGCCGCTGTATGGGAGATCAGCAGGACGGTATAGGGTCCTTTCCACTTTTCCTGGAGAGGCTTGTCTTTCCAGGTACGAACAAACACAGAGTCACGGGGCTGTAAGGAGTGGACGGGAGAGTCCAAGGGGAGAGGCTGGGGATCCTTGGTATACCTGTGAAGAGACAAGAGAACAGCAGACAGGGAACTCATATACTGTGACAAAAAACCATTACCCAGCTCCCATTCATAGGCCATGCCCTTCCAAACATAATTTCAAAGGGACTAAGCCCTAATCTACCCTTAGGGAGAAGGTGGATACGAAGTAGGACAAGGGGCAAAGCATCAGGCCATCGCAGTGAGGCTTCTTGGCACACTTTTGAGAGATGCCGTTTAAGGGTCTGGGGAGGAGAGACAGCTAATTGACAAACTCGGTCTCCGGGAAAAGGAGGGATGGCTCCATTCCCCAGAAGGGAAGGTCCTCTTACCAAAGGGCCTAATCCCGCCAGTGCTGCAGAAACTACATGAAACCACTCATGCTGGCAGGGAAGCACTTATCCAGCTAATGGGAAAATACTTTATCACCTCCGGACTCCGACCCCTGGCTGCCCAGGTACAAGCGGGCTGCTTAGTCTGCCAAAAGAATAACCCCCGACCGGGACATCCTGTGCCACCAGCTGCCCTAGAACCCACTCCGGGCCCCGGACAAGTGTGGCAAATAGACTTTACTGAGTTTCCCCGGACCCAAGGGTTCAAATATCTCCTTGTTATCGTGGATCGGTTCAGCGGACGGCCAGAAGCCTTCCCATGCCGTAACTGCACTGCCAGAACAGTGGCCCTCAAGTTTGTTAAGGAGATCGTTCCTCGCTTTGGACTCCCCCTGTGGATGGAATCTGACAACGGGACACATTTCACGTCAAAAATCATTCAAAGCATCTCATATGCCTTACAGATCCCCTGGAAACTCCATACACCCTGAAGACTGCAAGCCAGTGGGGTAGTGGAGCGCACCAATCAGACTCTTAAATGGCAACCCTGCTGTTGTTTTGCCTCTCGGCACTGGGTGCCAGCAAGAACGTGGAACTATTGTCTGCCGTTTCCCTGACGGAGGGAGGGGCGAGTGACGACATGGCTTACAGGGTTGGCTTACAGGGAATTAAAATCAACAAAGGGGGTGGCTTTACATCAAGGAGAAACAAAAACAACTGTCACACAGAATGGCCCCCTCAAGAATTGAACTCAAAACCCTGGATTTAGCAGGCCAATGCTCAACACACTAAGCTATCCCTCCCCCTGCTATTCCAGGCAGGACTGAATCTCCATTAAACTTTTCCAGGTGCCCCTGACAGAGCTCACTGAAAAGATCGTCGGCCGTTGATTTCACGGAGGGAGCGGGGAGCAAAAGAATACAAAACAAATCTGGTCTATTTCTTGTTTTGATCCACTCCATCTATCTTTTACATCTTTGGCTGGCAGAAGACGGTGCAATAGAACTGCTAGCCATCCTCATCTCCTGGCTGGTCGGCAGAAGACGGTGCAATAGGACTGCTAGCCATCCTCATCTCCTGGCTGCTCGTCAGAAGACGGTGCAATAGGGCTGCCGGCAGGACTGAAGAGAATGACCTACTCGAGTCACTCCTATTTCAGTCCCTGCGGCCATGTCTGCCCAGGAGCTCCTGACCGACCTTACCGAGGCGGCCAAGAGCTCCTAGAACATGAGGACGATGGTTATCAGGCCTATGCACCGTCTGCTGCCACAAGGCAATGAGCTGCAGCTGTGTGGCAATGCAGTCCCGCATCTGCCAGCACTCAGGAGACGTAGGGTGACAGTGAGCTGAGCAGGCTCCATGCTTGCCATGGTATGGTGTCTGCACAGGTAACTCAGGAAAAAAGGCGCGAAACGATTGTCTGCCGTTTCTTTCACGGAGGGAGGGAGGGAAGGGGGGGCCTGACGACATGTGCCCAGAACCACCCGCGACAATGTTTTTTGCCCCATCAGGCACTGGGATCTTGTCACGGAGTGTGGGGGAGTCCAGGCCCTGCACCCCTCTTCCTGGGATTCACTGAGACTCTCAGCCAGCCAGTAAAACAGAAGGCTTATTGGACAACAGGAACACAGTCCAAAACAGAGCTTGTGGGTACACCCAGGACCCCTCAGTCAAGTCCTTCTGGGGGAGCAGGGAGCTTAGACCCCAGCCCTGGGGTTCCCTGCGTTCCTCCACCCAGCCCCAAACTGAAACTAAACCCCCCCCAGCAGGTTCCCTCCTGCAGCCTCCGTCCACATTCCTGGCTCTGGTGACAGGCTCTCAGGTCTCCCATCCCCAGGGCACATTCCCAGGTCAACACTCCCCGCTCCCTGCTGCGTCACATCCTCACAGATCTCAACCCAGAATTCCAGTGGGCGGCGGAGACTGCGGGAACTGTGGGATGGCTTCCCACAGTGCAACGCTCCGGAAGTCGACGTGAGCCTTGGTACTGTGGAAGCGCTCCGCCCAGTTAATGCACTTAGAGCATTTTGTGTGGGGACACACACACTCGACTATATAAAAATGATTTCCAAAATCCAACTTCTATAAATTCGACCTAATTTCATAGTGTAGACATACCCTTAGCCAGCCAGTAAAACAGAGGTTTATTAGACAACAGAAACATGGTCCAAAACAGAGCTTGTACGTGCAGAGAAACGGACCCCTCAGCCGGGTCCATTTTGGGGGGCAGTGAGCCAGACAACCACGTCTGCACTTCACTCCATGTCCCCAGCCAGCCCCAAACGCAAACTCTCTCCAGCCCCTCCTCCTCTGGGTTTTGTCCCTTTCCCGGGCCAGGAGGGCACCTGATTCCTTTGTTCTCCAATCCTTTATCTCTCACCTTGCACGGGGGAAGGGCCCAGGCCATCAGTTGCCAGGAAACAGGGTGTCGGCCATTTATGTACACTGGTGTCAGCCATTTATGTACACAGAGTGTCGGCCATTTATGTACCTTTGCTCTGCAACAATTACACCCCCTTATCCCAGCACCTAGAGACTGAAGAAATGCATAGGGGAAACTGAGGCATCCCTATAGTATTCAGAGGAAACATTAAGAACAGTCCCATTTCATCACAGAGACATAGGGCAGAGGGCAGAAAGAGGGGGACAGGGACATGAGGGGACATAGGATGGTGGGACATGTATGGGGGAGGGGATATAGGCCAGGGGGCTGAGGATCCCAATGCATGAATGTTGGGGGTGGGGAGTGAAAGCTAAACAAGCTGGGGAGCCAGAGCTTGGGCATCTGCCGCGGGTGTGGGGGGAGTTTCTCTTGAGCTCTGTCCCCGTGATCTTGCCCTCTCCCCTTTGTGGGGGGGCTGGTTGGCTCCCCCCACCCCCCGTGGCCCTTTTGCAGCATCCTGAGGTGAGCTCTGCCCTGGGCCCTGAGATGCGCAGACCCACTGCCCCGGGTGTGGGATCGGGAAGGGACTCGGGGCCTTTCAGCTCTAGGGGGCTGGCTCGAATCTGTGTCCTTTTCTCTTAGCACTAGACCCCACCCCCCAACCAGAGCCAGGATTGAACCCAGAAGTCCTGGCTCCCAGCCACCCCCACCCCCCAATCACTAGACCCCATTCCCCTCCCAGAGCCTGGGTATATAACAGGGTAGGTGCCAGGCATCAGGTTTACACAGAATTTCACTGGCAGTAGAAGAAACAGGAAGCGAGCGCCGGCTCTGGCCAGACTTCCCCTTTCCTGGATTTATCCACTGCTCCTTTATCAACTCAGGATCTACATTTACCCCTCCCTCCCCTGCTCACGGGGACCAGAAACCTCAACTCCCACCCCCCTCAAACCCCCCTGTCGTGTCTCTGTGCCACATCACTCAGCTAAGAACGGCGTGTGCAGCCATGGTACCTGAGAAGGAGGTTGGCCAGGTCCCTCCACCCTCATGCTCCAGGGCTGGGCCTGGGCCCAGCTGGGTCAGGAAGGAATCTCTGTCCCGCTCCTTGGGAGAGGGTTTCTTTGTGGGGGGCACTGTGTGTGGGGGGGTAGAAGCCCTCCTCTGCTCTGAGCTGCTGCTCCAGGGAGGCTAGATGGGCCTGTTGGAAAAGCTCAGGGCAGCCTGGACACCTCTTGACACCTCCTGAGATTCCCCTGTTCCCAGCTGGTCCCCGGACTGGGCAACTCCCATGTGGGGCTGGGGGGTGATGCGGGGTGGCGTGGGACCAGGGAGCTGCAGGAGGGGATGTGGTTTGCTGGGTGTTTCAGGGAGCCTGCTTTGCTCTGACTGTGGTAGATTTGGGCTGGAGATTGCAGAGAAACCAGCTGATGGGGAAGAAAGGGGCCGAGCGCATCACGGGCTTCCTGGGGCTGCAGCCCCCAGCGCAGTTCCTCATTCCGCTCGCACTCGGGCCTCAGCTCAGTGGAGCTCAGCACTGGGGTGTTGGTGGCAGCACTGAGGGGCCCCCCACTGCCCCATCATGGCGTCTGCTCTCACCGTCCTCTTCCTCGGTAAGTATCAAACAGAGCCAGGGCATGTGTCCATGGAGGGGTGGATCTGAGACCAGGGCGTGTGCCCATGGCGGGGGGATCTTAGACCAGGGCGTGTGTCCATGGAGGGGTGGATCTGAGACCAGGGCGTCTGCTCATGGAGGGGGGATCTTAGACCAGGGCTTGTGCCCATGGCGGGGTGGGGTGGGGTGAAATGAGACCAGGGTGCGGGATCCAGTTGTTCTGGGAACTGGTCACTAAAGAGCCGTCTCCTCTCCAGGCTGCTGGCTGGCTGGTCACAGCGGGGCGTGGGGAGGTGAGTATCAGTCTGGGGGGAAAACAGTAACATCAAAGATGGGGGAGGGAATCTGAGTCCTGAACGTTACCCAAAACTCAACACAAACTCCCCCTGGGCGCTCAGACCCGTCCCAGATCCTCTCTGCCCCGCCCCACCAGGGAGTAAGGAGGAGCCGACCTTCGCTCCCGGGGTCTGACAAAGTGGATGGGAACCATCCACTGGTTTAGTGTCCTGCCCCCCCAGGCTGGGAAGATTGCGGGGTGGGGGGAATGTGGATTTATTTCAGCTCATACAAACGCTAACAGGGCCCATCCGTGGGCTCTAGATCCCCTCGGGGTAACCAAAATGTTCACGGTCAGTGCAGCCATGGGGGACAAGCCCCCCAGATCAGCCCCCGCCCCAACACCTCCCTCCCCTGCACTCACAGCCGCCCACCCCGCGATCCCAAGGCCTGGGGAAAGGTGGGTCTCTGCACTGTTGGACGCTCAGAGCCAGGCTCTGCCCTGAGCCCAGCAGAGGGGACAGAGTCACTGGGGGGTTTATCAGCCTGGGGAAGAAGCAGCCACTGGACATTCAGGGCTGAGGGAGGGGGATTCCTGTCCCCAGCCGGAGCTGCAGAGCAGGGGGGCCTTTCCCAGGTAACACATCAGTTAGGGGGTGACGGGCGGAGCTGAAGGTTATAAACCTCAGTGGATAGGAGAGACTTGCACAGTCCCCTACAAGTCAGGGGTGGTGCTGTGTGTAAGCGGGGGAACGGTCCCCCTATTGTGGGGAACTTTCCTGGCTTATACCCGCCCCGGTGGGATTGGCTAGCGAAAGGATCTGAGTCCTCGCTCCCACTCCCTTTACCCAGCGGCCTGCCTGACCTCGAGGGCTCCCCTTCCTCCCCCCAGTGTGGCAGAGTCCTCGTAACCCCGGCAAGGCTGGGCCCCAGATTCCCGGGGGGCTCGACCCCCCAACCTTGTTGTGGTCACTTCAGGAAGGGGTGAGGGTGTCCCCTCTCCCGGGTGCTCTCTCTGCACTGGACGCTTCCCTGACCCCCTGATCATTACAGACAATTTATTACACAAGAATCAATTTTTAAAAATAAGGAAAAAAATGGGAAGGTGAAAGGAAAACCCGTCACCCCGCTCTGTGGCCCGGGGACGTCACAGCCAGCGTCTCTGGGCTCCGGTGGCTTCAGCTCCGCTCCCAGGACAGGGCTGCTCTGTGGGCTGCTGCGTTGACTCTGCTCCCAGCACGGACCTCCTCCCCGGGCTGCTGTTCTGGCCCCTCTGGCTGGCCCGGCTCTGGGTGCTCCCAGCTCACCTCGGGCCCCTGCTTTCTCCTTAGCTCGGCCCCGCTCTGTCTGCCCCAGGCGATTCCAGCTCACCCAGAGGACGGGACCCCCTGGATTCGTGACTAGCCCGCTGGCCCTGGCAATCAGGCTCACCTGGAGCGTTGGCCTCTCCCCATCGTTCCTGGGACTGTCGGTCTCAGGGTCCTGGATTCCCATCGACCCTTCCCCTTGGTGCTGGGAGCTAGCAACCAAAACACCCCGAGTGAATGTCAGTAAGGGGACAACAGTCCCGTTACATGTGCACAGAACCCAGGAGTCCTGGCCCCCAACCTCCCTGCTCTCCCCACTAGACCCCTCTCCCCTCCCAGAGCCAGGGACGGAACCCAGGAGTCCTGGCTCCAAGTCCCCTCCCAGCAGAGAAGCCAGGGCGTGAATGGACCCCTAGAGACTGGACTGGTGTGTCACCCACTTGGGAGCAGAGCTTTGGGCCCCCAGGGGCTGGGGTTGCTCCGTGTCTCATGCTGTTAGCCCAGGGCTCAGAGGATACTCTGGGCACCTGTGGAAAGGCATCCAGGAGCCCGTCCCCAGGGCCGCCGGGTCTGACCCCCACGGAGGCCGCGTGGTGAGGACGGGCTCCAGGACTGGGTGACGGGGCCTGCGTCTCACGGCCTGTCTGCTTCCCCCTGCAGAGCCCAGCTACCCCAAACCCAGCATCTCCCTGAGCCCCAGCTGGGGGGTCTCCCTGGGGGAAGCTGTGGCCGTCTGGTGTCGGGGGCAGCACCGGGGCGTGCGGTTCGTGCTGAATAAAGAGGGACGCCATTTCCAAACTGTGGCTTCGAAGGGGTTGGAGGCTGTGTTTCCCATCAGCAACGTGCGCCGGGAGGACCGGGGGAGCTACAGCTGCTCCTATCAGAACAGATTGGAGCCGTTCGCCGTGTCGTCCCCCAGCGACCCCGTGGATCTGGCGGTGAGAGGTGAGGGGCCCGGCTCGGCGTCCCCGTTCCCAGCCCCACCCCCAGCCCGACCCTCACGGGGGCTCGGTGCTAATGGGACGCTTAGAGCCAGGCTCTGCCCTGAGCCCTGAGCCCGCAGTGGGGACGCCCAGCCGGGGAGTGGGGACTTTAACGCTGCCCCTTGTGTGTAGGAACCGTGAGTCGCTATTTAATCCCGTGATCCCCTCCCCTCTGTTCTCCTGGCGCGGCCACAGACTCTGTGTGATGGGAGCACATGACGGTTTTCAAAAGTGTCCTTCTTTGTCGGGGGGCCTCAATCTTGGGGGATCTCAGACCGACCGCCCACAAACCGAGATGCCCACAGTTAGGGGAGACCTCTGCAAGCACTGGCCTCAATAGCACTGGATCCCTCGTGTTCGGGGAGCATGTAGGGCCCCTGCCATGGTCAGGACCCTTTTGAGCCGGGCGCTGCATAAACACAGAGTGAAGAGACCGTCGCTGCCCCTGGGAGCTCACGAAGGAAAGTGAATCTGACTGTGACTCAGGTTCCCCCTGTAGAATGGGGACAAAGACTCCTCACTGCCTCCCGGGGGCTGACTTCCTTCCTGTGTGGGGCTCAGGCCCTATAGTGCCAGGCTCCAGAGAGCAGCCTCTGAGTTGCCCTGTGCTCGTGGGGGGGCGGATGCAGTGAATGAGGCAGGGGCCACACACGGCGTATGAGGACCCCAAGAACTAGGCAGCCGCGGCTCCATGTGTGTGGGACTGGGAGCCCAGGTCACAGGGCCAGGTTTCTGGGTCAGAGGGACTCTGGAATCTGGGAGAGAATCTCTGCCAGGGGGCCCCTGGATCCGCCCATGCCAGGGCCAGACGGGGAATCATCAAAGATTAGGGTTGGAAGAGACCTCAGGAGGTCATCTTGTCCAACCCCCTGCTCAAAGCAGGACCAACGCCAACCAAATCATCCCAGCCAGGGCTTTGTCAAGCCGGGCCCTAAAAACCTCTAAGGAGGGAGATTCCACCACCTCCCTAGGGAGCCCATTCCAGTGCCTCACCACTCTGCTAGTGAAATAGTTGTTACGGGTTGGATCACAGAAACCTCCTTGGGGCTCCCAACTGATGTGCCAAGACTACTTCTGCCCCTGCCCTCCTTGCCAGCTTGGCACTCCAGAATCCTGCCTGGCTGCGCCAGACGTGCTTGCCGGGCCAGAAACACAGACCCAGGTCTGAACCACGTCCCACAAGCTACAAGCTTAACTGAGAGCAGCTTACAGAAGTGTTCCTGTCTTTAACACTCAGATGCCCAACTCCCAGTCCGGTCTAAACCCCAAATCAGTTGGTTTTACTCTGTATAAAGCTTACACAGGGTAAACTCATAAATTGTTCACCCTCTATAACACTGATCGAGAGATATGCACAGCTGTTTGCCCCCCCGCCCCCCAGGTATTAATACATACTCTGGGTCAATTAATAAGTAAAAAGTGATTTTATTAAATACAGAAAGTAGGATTTAAGTGGTTCCAAGTAGTAACAGACAGAACAAAGTGAATTACCAAGCAAAATAAAATAAAACACACATGTCTATGTCTAATCAAACTGAAAACAGATAAAAACCTCACCAGTTCCAGTAAGTTTCCTTTTACAGACAAATCTCCTTCTAGTCTGGGTCCAGCTATCACTGCCATCCCCTGTAGTTACTGTCCTTTGTTCTTTGTCCTTTTTTCCTTTATGATCAGCCACGCCACATTCCTGGGAAAGCCCAGATGTGGACTGGCATCTTCAAGTTCATTGTTGGCTTAAGGGCTTCTTGATTGGGCACTTACTGAGAATAGTCCTTTCTCAGGAAGCTGACCAACTGCTTCACTAAAACCTACTCAGAATCAAACAAGTACGCAGCCAATACTCATAACTTCGAATACGATAATGACACATGCATACAAATAGGATGAATAGATTCAGTAGGTGATAACCTTGACAGAGATATGTTCGCTGTGGGAAGCGCACGGAGGGGCAGAGGATGCTCTGGAACTGCTCCCCATGAAGCCATTCAGGACTCTGGGGCAGTCGCCTTCCCGTGAGCAGCCTGTCTTCAAGACACAAAGCTCACACAGCTTCCACCTTCCTGGGTCTGACCTTGGAGCGTTCAGCATCCTCTGCCCCTCCATGCGCTTCCCACAGCGAGTCCGCCCAGGCAGGGTCCTGGGGAAGCCAGAGGGTCCTGCACCCCAACTTTGCAGTCAGACGTGACTCTCAGCCAGCCAGTAAAACAGAGGTTTATTAGACGACAGGAACATGGTCTAACACAGAGCTTTTGGCTGCAGAGAACCGGACCCCTCAGCTGGGTCCATTTTGGGGGCAGTGAGCCAGACAACCACGTCTGCCCTTCACTCCATTTCTCCAACCAGCCCCAAAGTTAAACTCTCTCCAGCCCCTCCTCCTTTGGGCTTTGTCCCGTTCTGGGGCCAGGAGGTCACCTGATTCCTTTGTTCTCCAGCCCTTTAGCTCTCACCTTGCAGGGGGGAAGGGCCAGGCCATCAGTTGCCAGGAAACAGGGTGTCAGCCATTCTCTGTGTCCAGACCCCTCCACACACCTGCCCTCTAGGGCTCTGCAATGATCATACACCCTTATCCCACCCCCTAGATACTTTAGAACTGCCTAGGGGAAACTGAGGCACCCCCACACAATTCAGAGGAAACATTAAGAACAGTCCCACCTTGTCACACATATATACATTGACAAGTATATTTTCATAAAGCCTTATGGGGGCACAGTCACAATAGTGTTTCCTAATATCCAAACGAGACCTCCCCCACTGCAACCTGAGACCATCGCTCCTTGTTCTGTCATCTGCCGCCACTGAGAACAGCCCAGCTCTATCTTCTTTGGAGCCCCCCTTCAGGGAGTTGAAGGCTGCTATCAAATCCCCCCTCACTCTTCTCTTCTGCAGCTGGAGGCCGGGGCTGGGTGGGTGCCCGGGTCTGGCTCTCACAGCCTGTTTCCTGTGCGCAGATCCCAGCTTACCCAGACCCTCCATCTCTCTGAGCCCCACTGGGGTCACCGCCGCAGGGGCAGACGTCACCATCCGGTGTTGGGGGCAGCGGCGGGACGTGAGGTTCTTCCTGCACAAGGCTGGAGACCTGAACCCGCCGCGACACATGGACCCTGCTGGGGACGGGGCCGAGTTCCGCATCCCCACCGTGGGCCGGCAGCACGGAGGGAGCTACAGCTGCAGCTACCGGCCCCCATCAGATCCCTTCAACTCCTCTGAGCCCAGCCACCCCGTGCAGCTGGTGGTAGCAGGTGAGGGGCCCGGCTCCACGTCCCCGCTCCCAGCCGGACCCTCAGACAGTCGGCACCCAGATGGGATGCTCAGAGCCAGGCTTTGCCCAGAGCCCTGGGACTCCCGTGGACAGGGATCGGGGACAGTGTCACTGGGGGTTCCCCAGGCAGGGGGGAGCAGCAGTTCCTGGAGTTTCCGGGCTGAGGGAGGGGGGATCCCTGCCCCCAGGGGGAGCTGCAGAGCAGGGGCCTTTCCCAGGGGATGCTCCCCCGGCTGCCCCCGCACTGGGGATGCACAGAGGAATCAGGGCCCAGGGGCTGCCCAGCCAGCTGCATTCCCAGCCACAAACCCCCCTCCCCGGGACTGACAGTAACGAGTGATGTTAAGTCACGGGCAGAGTTGGATTAAGGTTTCCTGGGGCCCTGGGCCAGAGCAAGGGGGAGTCTCTCCCCACCTTTTCACCTGCCCTCCCTCTCCTGTCCTGCCTCCTTGGCCTGGGGCCCCGCCCACAGCTCCACCCCTTTCTGCCCCTTCCCTGGTCCCGCCCCATTCCGTCCCCCCACTGCAGCCCCGCAACCCATTTGCTACTCTCTGCCCCCACCCACTGTAGGCCCAAGACCGGAGAACCTCTGTCCCCCCACCCAGCCCCACACCCAGCTGGATTCTCCGGGGCTTTGCACTGATGGGACGCTCAGAACCAGGGTCTGCTCTGAGCCCTGGGCCCAGCAGAGGGGACACCCGGCCTGGCAGCCGGGACGGAGTCACTTGGGGGTTCCCCAGCCGGGGGTGAGCAGGAGCCACTGGAAGATCAGGGCAGAGGGCGGGGGCATCCCTTCCCCCAAGGGGAGCTGCAGAGAAGGGGGCTTTTCCCAGGGGGATGTTCCCCTGCGTTGCTCCTGTTCTTGGGAGCCATAGAGGAGTTTGGGTCTGGGGCGGTGGGTAATTACTGTGGAAACAGGTCATGGTGCCCAGGGGTGGGTGGGGCTGAGACATCACGGGGAGGGACAGCCCCGGATCCAGAGCTCCCCCGATGCCTCCTGCTCTGCAGGCCACTGCCTGGAATTTGCTGGGGGATGCCAGGGGAAGGACAGGCTCTGGGGGGCTGGGCTGTGAAATTGGGCCCGGCTGGTGCCAGAGTCCTGGGGAAATAACCCCCCATTATTGGGCCACATGAGATCCCCCTGGCAATAGGAGAGAGGATTACCCAGAATTCCCTTGGTTCTTGCTTCCCCTCCCCCCACTGGGGGTCTATAGTACCCCTTGACCCTCCCCCAATAGATTTTCTGCCCCCTCTGGCTGCGCCCTGGTCCCCAGGGCCCTGGGCACCACCCGAGTGTGGAGGGCAGCGTGTGATGTTCCAGCCTCCCCCCGTGTGCACTGCCTGGCTGTGTGTGTCAGCAGCCGAGATACCCCGGGGATGGGCTCACTGCACAGCAGACAGGCTGGGGCAGAGGCACGTGTGGGGATGGACAGAGTGGTCCTATGGGGACAGGGAGCTGGGGTGGTTCCCTGTTGTGGGGGCTAAGACCCTGAGGCTCTGATTGTTCCTATCCCCTGGCCTGGTCCTGGGGTGCCAGGTGTCTCGGGGGCAGTTCGTCCACCTGGGAGCCCCCTTCACTGGGGAAACTGAGGCTCAGGGTCCCTGGGGCATCAGCACATGGCCTCCCCTTGGGGGTCCGGCCCCAGGGAGTCTCCAAAGCCATGGCGCCTAGGAAACCCACAGAGGGGGGCTGGGCTGGTCCTGCTGGACGGGGTGTTGGGGGCTCTAATCCTGGAGCAGCCAATGTCCCCATCCGAGCTGCCAAGTGACTCTTCCCTTCCCCCCTCATCAGCCCCCCTAGGGTGCCCTGATTTCTCCAACGCGAACATCGCCCGCCTGGTGCTGGGCGCCGTGGTCCTGCTTGTCCTGGGGCTGATCCTCGCTGAAGCCTATTACAGCCGCCCGAGGGAGGTGCCCTAGGTGAGGTGATCCCCCCTTCTGAGGCCCTTGCTCCCCCCAGGGCCTGGGCCCAGGGTGACACAGGCCCCTCTAACCCGCTGTCTCTCTGTGCCCCCAGGAGTCTAGATCCGGCCATGCTGGGAAGAGAATCTCCCCGGGGGACGAGCCGCTTCCCCTCGGGGGACTGAGATGCCAGCACAAACCTTCCTGCCTCGAAATACCCCTGCCTCAGAGAATCCCCCCGGCCAAAAAAGCTTCCGACCTGACAGCAGCTCCCCAGGATTGACCCCCCGATGCCGTGTGTGACAATTTACTGTAGATGGTTTATTTACCTGCAAGCCTTCTTGTGGACGTGGGGACCCGGCTGTGGGTAATGAAGAAGGAGATCTCACAGGGACATGTGACCATGTCACCTGATACTGGAATCTATCTTAAGCCTGGTGCTTTTCCATTTAGAAGGAGGGGTGGGAACCCAGAGAGAGACAAAGGAGTCCCGCCTTTGGCCAAAGCTATAAAAGGGGGTGGAACAGAACAAAGGGGGCTGCCAGACATGAGGAATCGCCTAGTTACCACCTGAGCTAAAACTAACAAGGACTGTACCAGGGGAAAGGATTGGGCCCAGACTAGGAAGGAGTCTAGTCTGGGAAAGAAGCTTCTTGGAACATCTCTAAGGGGGAGATTTACCTGTATTCAGTTTCTTAATGCATTAGGATTAGACTTGCGTGTTTTGTTTTATTTTGCTTGGTAACTTACTGTTATTACTTGAAACCACTTAAATCCTACTTTTAATACCTAATAATATCACTTTTGTTTATTAATTAAGCCAGAGTAAGTGATTAATACCTGGGGGAGCAAACAGCTGTGCATATCTCTCTGTCAGTGTTATGGAGGGTGGATAATTTATGAGTTTACCCTGTTTAAGCTTTTTACAGAGTAAAATGGGTTTATTTGAGGTTTGGATCCCATTGGACGCTGGGTGTCTGGGTGCTGGAGATAGGTGTCCTGCTGAGTGGGGTTTGGTTAAAGCCTCCAGCTTTGGGGGTGTGGACCAGACCTGGGTCTGTGTTTGGAGCAGACTAGTGTGTCTGTCTCAACAAGGCAGGGTTCTGGAGTCTCAAGGTGGCAGTGGAAAATGGCTCAGAGGTAATCTCAGTACGTCAGGTGGCAGTCCGAAGGGTGTCTCTCTGACTGAACCCGTCACACCGTGAGCACGAGCCCCTGCAGTACCAGCTAGAGGAGTTGCCCCTGGGCTGGGCACATTGGCCTCCCTACGGAGCAGCCCCTGGAGGGTGATGGGGTCCCACTCACTGGCCCAGCCAGGCTGGTTCTGCCCAGGGCTGCCAGTGGGGAGCAGGGATGAAGCAGGACTCAGCACGGGGAAGGCACCACCTGCATCTGTGGGGAGCCCAGAGCACTGGGGGGCCAGGCACTCAATAACTAGCCCCTTTGCGGCTGTATTCCCAGCACCACCCGCTCTGCCCACTCCCTTTCCTTGGGGCTGGGCACCTGGAATTTCACAGCCACGGTCACTCCACCCGCCTGCCACCTGCCGCTTCGCAGGAGCTCCTGCCTGCGGGTCCCCATCGAGTCTAAACTGGCCACCCCCAGTTATGGTCTCCCTCTCAGACACCCGCCATCATCCCCTGTCCAGCCAGGACCTCACTGGGCAGGGTGCGTTAGGCCCTAGCACTTTCCCAACCCGCAGCTGGGTAGTTAAATCCCCCAGCACCACCAGGGCTCATCGCCCAGCCCCGAGCTGGGCCTCTCCCCCCATCCCACAAAATCCCATTCCCCCCAGCATCCCTAGACAGAGCTCCCATCCCCCTGTGTGTGGGGAGGCTGCGTCTGGCCCTGGCGCTGGAATAACGGCACTTACTGCACCCCCAGTGTCTGTCCCCCTCCTCTTTCTATAGCGGGGTCCCCCAGACCCTTTTCTGTCTCTCCTTTCTCCCTAGAACTCCCCCTCCCTGTATTTCTATTGTAGAACCCCCCCCAGAATTCCTGCCCCCCAAATCTCCCCACCGCAGGGGGCGGCTGTGATACCTGAGCCTCCAAATGTCGCAGCCAATGAAGATGAGTGAGAAGTTCCGGCAGCGTCATGAGAACCTGGACGAATGAACGTTGGGGGGAAAGTTGGCGAGACAGAAAGATGGGATTAGTTCAACCCGAGTGGCCGCCGGACAGACCCCACGGGCCGGGCTGGGGCCCACCTGGACACGGGAAAAGGGTGGGAGGAGAAATGCGTGACCCAAAATTGGGGTGTTGGAAACGAGGCCTCATTGGTAGATAAAATATTGCGGGGACAGGCTGTGCCACCCACCACCCTTTGGGGGCCGTAAAGAAAGAGACTCGCTTCACCCTCCTGGCTGCCAGGCCCCCTCTCCTGGTCCCCCCGGGCCGTCTGGGCCCTGATCTGCGGAGACATCCTGAGCATAGCGGCCGGAGAGAGGGACCCTGACGCCACCGCCTCTCCCCTGGCTGAACCCCCAACCCGGGAGGAAATGAGGTCGGTGTGACATTGCACTCCATATTTTTATAAAAATATTTGTATATGAGTGGATATGATGTAACTGGAATATGCTTTATGCAAAAGTTTTCTTGTCAGGTATCATTACAAAACTTATAATCAACTGAGTGTGGTCATCCTATTTGTAGGAATGTATCATTCTTGTATCTGAAACTAGGAATATGAAATATAACTCCGAGGTCCTCTTGTAATTATGCAAAGTGTGGGCCATTAATGGTGGTTTGGAATCTTGATGGCTCCCATTCACCAGGACAATTGGTTGTAAACGGCTCTGTTTACTTGTGAGACTTCCTGTATACCTGTGTGCCAGCAAGCGGGTAATGAAGTCTCACAGGATATGTGATCATGTCACCTGAACGGAAATCACTGGGGCTGGGCTGTGGGGACGGGGTGCAGTGACCGTGCCGGGGTCTGTGTCTCACGGCCTGTCTCCTCCTGCCTGCAGAGCCCAGCTACCCCAAACCCAACATCTCCCTGCACCCAAGTGGGGGGTCGCCCCGGGGGGAGCCGTGACCGTCCGGTGTGAGTGTCGGTGTCGGGGAGCGAGGGTCCTCCTGTATAAAGCTGGACACCCAGAAGCACGGCAGGGCAAAGACCCCCCAGAGGATGTGGCTCAATTTTTCATCCACAACGTGAGCCAGAGACATGCAGGGAGCTACAGCTGCCGATATAGCATCAAATCCGACCTGTCCGTCTGGTCAGAGCCCAGCGACTCCATGGAGCTGGTAGTAGCAGGTGAGGGGCCCGGCTCAGGATCCCCGCTCCCAGCCCCACACCCAGCTGGATACTCAGAAGGGCTCAGCCCCAATGGGGAGCTCAGAGCCAGGCTCTGCCCTGAGCTGTGGATCCAGCAGAGGGGACACCTGGCTGGGGAGCGGGGATGGAGTCACTGCGGGGTTCCCCAGCCAGGGGGAGCAGAAGCTGCTGGAGATTCAGGGCAGAGGAAGGGGGATCCCTGCCCCCAGGGGGGCTGCAGAACAGGGGGCCTTTCCCAGGGGGATGTTCCCCTAGCTGACCCCACTCTGAGGATGCCCAGCTGGCTCCGGCCCCAGCGCTGAATTCACTCCCCACCAGCCTGGACAATTAAACCCATAACAAACGCCTGGTCATGGGGTGAGGGGCCCAGTCGCTGAGTCACCGTTTCAGCCTCTTCCCACCCGGGTCTGGGTGCTGGTTCCATCCCTCCCCAGCCCCAGCCCACGCTCGATTTCATCCCACACCATCACCCCTCCCCTGGCTGAACCCCCAACCCAGGAGGAAATGGGCTTGGACTTTTCACAGCTCCGCCATCTCCTCTGCCCCCCAGGACAGTTGCTAGTGTCTCCGGGGCCAGCGGGGAGAGGTCCAAACCCGGGGGATTTTCCGGCTAGAGACTCGCTCCAGCGAATGGGGCCGGAGCTGGAACAAACCCCTCGTTTCACATGGCGCCTGCCACGGCTCCCTGGTTCCTGCTCTGCTGGGTCTGTCACAGCCGGTCCCAGGGGTCAATGGGGGGTTTGCCATGGGGCTGAGCAGGCTGCGGGTTCTGGACTGTGCCCCAGCCTGTGATTAACCCTGTTCAATGTGGGGCAGGAGCTCGGGCGTGTTCGCACTTCCAGCCCTTTATTGCGTCTCCATGAACACAACAGGGCCCAGAATGATTTAGCTGCCAGGCCTTCTGGGCCCCCCATGGCGGGCATTTGGGGGAAGCCAGCTGGGGGGAGCCGGGAGTTTGAGGGAAGTAGGTTGGGGATGTCGGGAAGGGGATTGAGGGGAGAGGGGTCGGGATGGGTGCAGGAGTTTGGGGGCAGACAGGCTCCCCGCAAAGGTAAGAGCCGGGGGCCAGGATTGTTTGAGGGTGTAAGGGGGGAGGGGGCAGACAGTGCCCCCAGGAGGGAGCTGCAATTTCCACCCCTCAGCATCTTTCTGTCTCACTACCACCATCCTACTCCTTCCCCCTCAGTCCTGGGTCCCTCACTTTCTTTCCCCTCAGTCTCCTGCCCCCACAACACCCTACACCCCTCTCTGCCCCAGGGAGGGAGGTTGGGGTGTG
Organism: Eretmochelys imbricata; assembly: GCF_965152235.1. NCBI lineage: Eukaryota > Metazoa > Chordata > Testudines > Cheloniidae > Eretmochelys > Eretmochelys imbricata. Next base: position 13,201,432 of record NC_135594.1, read on the forward strand.
TGAGGGGATAGGGGATGGGGATAGGGCAGAACGGGGAGGGGACAGGGGTGTGAGAGGACACAAGGGTGGTGAAGGGACATGGGACAGGGGGCAGAATTGGGGGGATGGAGACCTAATGGGGGGGACAGGGGATGGGACTGTCACGGAGTCCCCGGGCGATGCTCTGGAACTGCTCCCCATGAAGCCAGGCAGGACTCTGGGGAAGTCTCCTCTCTGTGAGCAGCCTGTCTCCAGGGCAAGAAGCTAACATGGCTTCCACCTTCCTGGGCCTGACCTCAGAGCATTCAGCATCCTCTGCCCCTCCGTGCGCTTCCCACAATGGGTCTGCCCAGGCGGGGTCCTGCCCCGCAACTTTCAGTCAGACGTGACTCTCAGCCCTGGTCTACACTAGGAGCTGAGGTTGAATTTAGTAGCATTAAATCGATTTAACTCTGCACCCGTCCACACAACGAAGCCCTTTTTTTCGACTTAAAGGATTCTTAAAACCGATTTCTTTACTCCACCCCTGACAAGGGGATTAGAGCTGAAATCGGCCTTGCTGGGTCGATATTGGGGTAGTGTGGACGCAATTCGACAGTATTGGCCTCCAGGAGGTATCCCAGAGTGCTCCATTGTGACCGCTCTGGATAGCACTCTCAACTCAGATGCACTGGCCAGGTAGACAGGAAAAGACCCGCAAACTTTTGAGTCTCATTTCCTGTTTGGCCAGCGTGGCAAGCTGCAGGTGAGTGCAGAGCTCATCAGCAGAGGTGACCATGATGAAGTCCCAGAACTGCAAAAGAGCTCCAGCATGGACCGAACGGGAGGTACGGGATCTGATGGCTGTATGGGGAGAGGAATCCGTGCTATCAGAACTCCGTTCCAGTTTTCGAAATGCCAAAACATTTGTCAAAATCTCCCAGAGCATGAAGGACAGAGGCCATAACAGGGACCCGAAGCAGTGCCACGTGAAACTTAAGGAGCTGAGGCAAACCTACCAGAAAACGAGAAAAGCAAATGGCCGCTCTGGGTCAGAGCCCCAAACTTGCCGTTTCTATGATGAGCTTCATGCCATTTTAGGGGGTTCAGCCACCACTACCCCAACCGTGTGCTTTGACTCCATCAATGGAGAGAGAGGCAACACGGAAGCAGGTTTTGGGGACGAGGAAGATGATGATGATGAGGTTGTAGATAGCTCACAGCAAGAAAGCAGAGAAACCGGTTTTCCCGACAGCCAGGAACTGTTTCTCACCCTGGACCTGGAGCCAGTACCCCCCGAACCCACTCAAGGCTGCCTCCCAGACCCGCCAGGCGGAGAAGGGACCTCTGGTGAGTGTACCTTTTTAAATAGTGTACATGGTTTAAAAGCAAGTGTGTTTAATGATTAATTTGCCCTAGCATTCACGGCCAGTACAGCTACTGGAAAAGTCTATTAACATGTCTGGGGATGGAACGGAAATCCTCCAGGGACATCTCCATAAAGCGCTCCTGGATGTACTCCCAAAGCCCTTGCAAAAGGTTTCTGGGGAGGGCAGCCTTATTTCCTCCACCATGGTAGGACACTTTACCATGCCATACCAGTAGCACGTAGTCGGGAATCATTGTAGAACAAAGCATTGCAGTGTATGTTTGCTGGTGTTCAAACAACATCCTTTCTTTATCTCTCTGTGTTATCCTGAGGAGAGTGATATCATTCATGGTCACCTGGTTGAAATAGGGTGCTTTTCTTCAGGGGACATTCAGAGGTGGCCGTTCCTGCTGGGCTGTTTGCCTGTGGCTGAACAGAAATGTTCCCCGCTGTTAGCCATGCGGTGGGGAGAGGGGTTAGCCACACGGTCGGGGGAGGCAAAATGTGACCTTGTAACGAAAGCACATGTGCTATGTATGTAATGTTAACAGCAACTGTGAAAGAGTGTACCCATTGTTCTATAAAATGTGTCTTTTTAAATACCACTCTCCCTTTTTTTTCTCCACCAGCTGCATGTGTTTCAAAGATCACAGGATCTTCTCCTTCCCAGAGGCTAGTGAAGATTAGAAGTCGAAAAGAATGCACTCGCGATGAAATGTTCTCTGACATCATGCTGTCCTCCCACACTGACAGAGCACAGATGAATGCATGGAGTCAGAAAATGTCAGAGTGCAGGAAAGCACAAAATGACGGGGAGGAGAGGTGGCGGGCTGAAGAGAGGGCTGAAGCTGAAAGGTTGTGGCAGCGTGATGAGAGGAGGCAGGATTCAATGCTGAAGCTGCTGGAAGATCAAACTAATACGGAGCACAGACCACCGCTACAGCCCCTGTGTAACCAACCGCCCTCCTCCCCAAGTTCCATAGCCTCCTCACCCAGACGCCCAGGAATGTGGTGGTGGGGCCTCCGGCCACCCAGCCACTCCACCCCAGAGGATTGCCCAAGCAACAGAAGGCTGGCATTAAATAAGTTTTAAAGTGCTGTGTGGCCTTGTCCTTCCCTCCTCCACCACCCGTCCCGGGTTATCTTGGCAGTTATCCCCCTATTTGTCTTATGAATTAATAAAGGAATGCATGAATCTGAAGCAACAATGACTTTATTGCCTCTGCAAGCGGTGATCGAAGGGGAAGGGGAGGGTGGTTAGCTTACAGGGAAGTAGAGTGAACCAAAAGGGGGGGGCAGGTTTCATCAAGGAGAAACAAACAGAACTTTCACACCGTAGCCTGGCCAGTCATGAAACTGGTTTTCAAAGCTTCTCTGTTGTGCACGGCGCCCTCCTATGCTCTTCTAACAGCCCTGGTGTCTGGCTGTGCGTAAGCAGCGGCCAGGCGATTTGCCTCAACCTCCCACCCCAGCATAAATGTCTCCCCCTTACTCTCAGAGATATTGTGGAGTGCACAGCAAGCAGTAATAACAGTGGGAATATTGGTTTCACTGAGGTCTAACTGAGTCAGTAAACTGCACCAGCGTGCTTTTAAACATCCAGATGCACATTCTACCACCATTCTGCACTTGCTCAGCCCGTAGTTGAACAGCTCCTGACTGCTGTCCAGGCTGCCTGTGTATGGCTTCATGAGTCATGGCATTAAGGGGTAGGCTGGGTCCCCAAGGATAACTATAGGCATTTCAACATCCCCAAGGGTTATTTTCTGGTCTGGGAAGAAAGTCCCTTCCTGCAGCTTTTGAAACAGACCAGAGTTCCTGAAGATGCGAAAGTCATGTACCTTTCCTGGCCATCCCACGTTGATCTTGGTGAAACATCCCTTGTGATCCACCAGTGCTTGCAGCACTATTGAAAAGTACCCCTTGCAGTTTATGTACTCACTGGCTTGGTGCTTTGGTGCCAAGATAGGGATATGGGTTCTGTCTATGGCCCCACCACAGGTAGGGAATCCCATTGCAGCAAAGCCATCCACTATGACCTGCACATTTCCCAGGGTCACTACCCTTGATATCAGCAGATCTTTGATTGCGTTGCCTACTTGCATCACAGCGGCCCCCACAGTAGATTTGCCTACTCCAAATTGATTCCCGACTGACCGGTAGCTGTCTGCGGTTGCAAGCTTCCACAGGGCTATTGCCACTCGCTTCTCAGCTGTGAGGGCTGCTCTCATCTTGGAATTCTTGCACTTCAGGGCAGGGGAAAGCAAGTCACAAAGTTCCATGAAAGTGCCCTTACGCATGTGAAAGTTTCACAGCCACCGGGAATCGTCCCAGACCTGCAACACTATGCGATCCCACCAGTCTGTGCTTGTTTTCCAGGCCCAGAATCGGCGTTCCACAGCATGAACCTGCCCCATTAGCACCATGATGTCCACATTGCCAAGGCCCATGCTTTGAGAGAAGTCTGTGTCCACATCCTCATCACTCTCGTCACTGTGCTGACGTCGCCTGCTCACCTGGTTTCGCTTTGGCAGGTTCTGGTGCTGCATATACTGCTGGATAATGCGCGTGGTGTTTAATGTGTTCTTTATTGCCAAAGTGATCTGAGCGGGCTCCATGCTTGCCGTGGTGTGGCATCTGCACGGAAAAAGGACGTTGTTGCTGGCACCCAATGCCGAGAGGCAAAACAACAGCTGGGGTTCGTTACCCGGTGTGCATCACCCAATAATCGCAATGGGGTGGAGAAGCAGAAAAGTTTATTTGCAGCTGCAAACAAGGTACAGGGAGAATAAAATCTCAAATCCTGCACCCAGAGCAGGAAGTTACACATCCTTTCTTCAGCATACTTATCCAATAGTAAGCTGCCCTAAGTATCCATATAGCCAGCCAATCCAGTTACCAGCTAGTTCCCTTGTTCTCTGTACCATCTGTTAAAGCACACATAAAGCTGCTTTATTCAGCATTTTTCTTCCATATCTGCCCTGTTTGGCCTTGTTTAGTTTCAGGCAGTCTGATTCTGCAACATATTGTTTCAGATCCTCAGCATAACTGTGCGAGTGCCTCCAGGCGGAGGGGCCAAGGACACCTGGGCCGAGTACGAGGGGGCTTCATCGATACGAGGGGGCTTCATCGATACTCGTGGTCTTCCATCCTCTCGAGTTACCTAGTGGCCATGCCCCAGTGTTCCCAACAACTCCCTCCTTTGAGAACACTCAACCTTGGCTGAGAGAGCCTTGGCTCTGAGTTTTCTCACTTGGGCTACTTATTTCTTTACAATAGGACTTTGCATAAGCACTTTGTCATAGCCCTGAAGAGAATGACTTATTAACTTTTGCAAAAGGGCCCTAACACATGATACTGCACAGCATAATACCAATAATACAAGCAATACAGGAAAGAGAAGTTTCAATAACAGGCTAAATAAACCACCAAGCCAAGATGACAAACCCCAGCCTGAAAACAAGGTTTGCAACCAATCGCTCTCGGGGGCAGTATAGGCAACCTGTGCTCCAGCTCGGGCAAGGGCCTCAGCCTGTACCACCTTTTCATAGATCTCATAACTGCTATCATTTACATATACACACCATCGGGGCACGACGAGGGCAGAAACCCCTCCTTGGGATGCCAAGAGGTAGTCCAAAGCCAGCCTGTTTTGGAGGGAAAACGTCCTGAGCTGCTGTACCTCTTTATTTAATGTTTTTACTGCTGACCCTAAATCACTAACCGAGTCCTCTAACTCTAAGGCAACTTTCTCAAGTACCATTTGCAGCCTTACAGTATAGCGGCCTATGTGTGCCATGGCTGGCCCGGTAAACAGTATTCCCAGTACAGAGCACCCTACAAGCTTCTCGGTTGTGAGGGAATTCTTCATATTGCCCTCCAATGCCGTAGTCAGTCGCTGCAGGGTCTTTTCTTGTGACTCAACAGAGGTGTCTCGGGCATTTCTAATCTTTCCTTTGGGCAGTGCGGCAGTTATTGACAGATGAGGAACTCCATGAGCTATATAACAGCTACCTGACCAGTGAGCCTTTCGGCCACATACAAAATAGTGACCCTGTAGGGCCCAGGAAGGACTGTTTCTTAAGGGGATTCCTGGGATCTTTAAGGCTGCTTTGGATGCTTTTCCAAACAGTTCATATGCCCCTAAAGGGGCATCCCATCCTCCTGACTGGGTACAAGTGGGGGCGTTTCTAATTGTGCCGTTCAAATTACACTCACCATAGGGACCACTACAAACCCACCATTGGCTTGCTACATTGGAGATATTAACTGGACGGCAAGTTATATTTCCAAACCTTTCTTTTGTGGAAAGATTATTTGTAAGAATTTCCCTAAAAGGGGAGGAACCATTACACCCACACTGCTGGCCTCCCCTTTTGGTCTATATCCAATACCCATCAGCCCACTGTGTAATAACACAGGAGCTTTTTCCCACAGGACGCCCATCGTGATCCGATTGGTTTCGGGTAAAACATAACACTCCCTCAGTGAGTACTGCAACCGAATACTCCTGGTCCTGATAGGTGGCTTGCTGTAAAGAGGTCTTGTTCCAGAACGGCGAGTCCGTTCTTTCCTGCTCTTTGGTGGTGGCCAATTCTGCTAGGGTCAGGGTCAGCATGTCAAGGGGCATTCCTGTTTTGGGGGACAGTGGAGTCAGAGCACATACCCAGCAATCAGTCTAGTTTGTTAAAGTGGTGACATGGTGCGCAAGCGAAACAAAGGAGTTATGCTCCCGATATGCACGGTTTGGAAATACCAATACAGAGAATAACAATGTTACCCAATTAATTATCACCAGAGTCTTCCCAACCCAGGGTCTCCAGTACCTGGGTGGGCCCATTTTAGCATTAAGGTGCCCGCTATTTGTGTCTTTTAAACAGTAGCTTTAGCCCGAGAGCGTCACTAGATGAGGAGTCAGCAGGCTGGACGGTCCACTGTTCTGCTGACGAGGGGGCGGGTACTGCCTTCAGACGAGAGTGATGGATCCAGTTCTTGTGTCCCTCGATCTTTGCCGCTGTATGGGAGATCAGCAGGACGGTATAGGTTCCTTTCCACTTTTCCTGGAGAGGCTCGTCCTTCAGCTTCCACAGTGTCATAGACGGTCACAACAGCATAACCCGCCCTCCTTTGTCCATCTATTACAGTACTGCTACCATCAGCGTACCACTCATAATCTGCATTTGGGAGGGGTACATCCTTTAAATCTGGACAGCTGGAGTACTGGACATGATCTCTAAACAGTCATGTTTCTGTTCCTCTGTTTCTGGCAAGATGGTTGCTGGGTTAAGGGAGGGGCAAGGCTGTAAGGTGATGTCAGAGTTCTCCAACAGCTTAGCCTTATACGAGCAATCCGAGCCTGGGTGAGCCAAAGCCCTCCCTTTGCATCCAATAAGGCTCAGACCATATGGGGAGTATAGATTTGCATAACCCCTCCCAATGTTAGCTTCTCGGCTTCCTCAAGCACTAGGGCAGTAGCTGCGACAGCCCGTAAACATGCCGGCCAACCCTTTGCAACCTGATCCAGTTGCTTAGAAAAATAAGCCACAGGACGTCTCCATGCTCCTAACAGCTGTGTGAGCACTCCTAGGGCCACCCCCTTTCGTTCATGTACATACAACTGAAATGGCTTAGAGAGATCTGGCAAGCCCAGACCTGGGGCTTCCATCAACTTCCTTTTCAGGATTTTAAATGCCCTGTCAGCCTCTGGGATCCAATAGAAGGTGTCATGATCTGCTCCTTTTACACAGTCGTACAGGGGTTTAGCCCACAGTCCAAACTCTGAGATCCATATCCTGTAAAAGCCTGCCATACCCAGAAATGCCCTGAGCTGCTAACGATTACTTGGGGTAGGAACTTGACAGATAGCTTCCTTTCTTTTTTTTTTTCTTTGCTTGAAAGCTGACGCTCCCCTTGCCTTAGCTGTAACCTGATTCTGCTCTACCTCAGACAACAGGGTTCTCAGGAGAATATTACAGTCATAGAATCATAGAATCATAGAATATCAGGGTTGGAAGGGACCTCAGGAGGTCATCTAGTCCAACCCCCTGCTCAAAGCAGGACCGATCCCCGACTAAATCATCCCAGCCAGGGCTTTGTCAAGCCTGACCTTAAAAACTTCTAGGGAAGGAGATTCCACCACCTCCCTAGGTAACGCATTCCAGTGTTTCACCACCCTCCTAGTGAAAAAGTTTTTCCTAATATCCAACCTAAATCTCCCCCACTGCAACTTGAAACCATTACTCCTTGTTCTGTCATCTGCTACCACTGAGAACAGTCTAGAGCCATCCTCTTTGGAACCCCCTTTGAGGTAGTTGAAAGCAGCTATCAAATCCCCCCTCATTCTTCTCTTCTGAAGACTAAACATCCCCAGTTCCCTCAGCCTCCCCTCATAAGTCATGTGTTCCAGTCCCCTCGTCATTTTTCTTGCCCTCCGCTGGACTCTTTCCAATTTTTCCACATCCTTCTTGTAGTGTGGGGCTCAAAACTGGACACAGTACTCCAGATGAGGCCTCACCAATGTCCAATAGAGGGGAATGATCACGTCCCTCGATCTGCTGGCAATGCCCCTACTTATACATCCCAAAATGCCATTGGCCTTCTTGGCAACAAGGGCACACTGTTGACTCATATCCAGCTTCTCGTCCACTGTAACCCCTAGGTCCTTTTCTGCAGAACTGCTGCCGAGCCATTCAGTCCCTAGTCTGTAGCGGTGCATGGGATTCTTCCTTGCTAAGTGCAGGACTCTGCACTTGTCCTTGTTGAACCTCATCAGATTTCTTTTGGCCCAATCCTCTAATTTGTCTAGGTCCCTCTGTATCCTATCCCTACCCTCCAGCGTATCTACCTCTCCTCCCAGTTTAGTGTCATCTGCAAACTTGCTGAGGGTGCAATCCACACCATCCTCCAGATCATTTATGAAGATATTGAACAAAACCAGCCCCAGGACCGACCCCTGGGGCACTCCACTTGATACCGGCTGCCAACTAGACATGGAGCCATTGATCACTATCCATTGAGCCCGACAATCTAGCCGGCTTTCTATCCACCTTATAGTCCATTCATCCAGCCCATACTTCTTTAACTTGCTGGGAAGAATACTGTGGGAGACTGTGTCAAAAGTTTTGCTGAAGTCAAGGAACAACACGTCCACTGCTTTCCCTTCATCCACAGAGCCAGTTATCTCGTCATAAAAGGCAATTAGATGAGTCAGGCATGACTTGCTCTTGGTGAATCCATGCTGACTGTTCCTGATCACTTTCCTCTCCTCTAAGTGCTTCAGAATTGATTCCTTGAGGACCTGCTCCATGATTTTTCCAGGGACTGAGGTGAGGCTGTGACTACTGAGGCACCCCTCAAAGACTGAAATAAACTGGCTTGGGTTCATGGAGAATTCCCCAGCCTGTGTTTTCAAAGCAGCCAAATCCACAGGATTAAAGGGCACATGAGTATAAACCTCCATAGTCATGGCCGGACGCCTGTCCGATCCAGATCGGGCGACTTTAGTTTCGGTGATTAAGGGGTATAGGCCAACCATTGGGGACTTACAAGGTGTGGGTGTAGGGGCCGAAGGGGACACCGGCTCTGCCATTACAGTGGGGGTGGGGGTCTGGGGACTAACATTAGCTGCTACCGAACCAGTCGGAGTCAGATTACAGCGCTGTAAAATATCTGGTCGAGTACATAAAGTCAGAAACAAATGCGCACACATAAGTTCATTCCAGTTCCTTATAAGGGTAGGATGCCTCGGGTTACAGAGATTGCCCCCTCGGTGGGACTCTATCCTTTGCTTACTGAGACTCTTGTGGCTTGCCCAGGGGCAGACGGACGTCAGGCTACCACTATGCAGTTTACACCCATGTGCAATTCAATCCTATAAACTTAGCAGCTTTTAAAACACAGGCACAAGCCGGATTGAGATGACTGTAATATCCCCCTGAGAACCCTGTTGCCTGAGGTGGAGAGGGATCAGGTTACAGCTAAGGCAAGGGGAGCGTCAGCTTTCAAGCAAAAAAAAAGAAAAGAAAAGAAGGAAGGAAGCTATCTGTCAAGTTCCTACCCCAAGTAATCGTAAGCGGCTCAGGGCATTTCTGGGTATGGCAGGCTTTTGCAGGATATGGATCCCAGAGTTTGGACTGTGGGCTAAACCCCTGTACGACTGTGTAAAAGGAGAAGATCATGATCCCTTCTATTGGACCCCAGAGGCTGACAGGGCATTTAAAATCCTGAAAAGGAAGTTGATGGAAGCCCCGGCTCTGGGCCTGCTGGATCTCTCTAAGCCATTTCAGTTGTATGTACATGAACGAAAGGGGGTGGCCCTAGGAGTGCTCACACAGCTGTTAGGAGCATGGAGACGTCCCGTGGCTTATTTGTCTAAGCAACTGGATCAGATTGCAAAGGGTTGGCTGGCATGTTTATGAGCGGTCGCAGCTACTGCCCTAGGGCTTGAGGAAGCCGAGAAGCTAACATTGGGAGGGGTTATGCAAATCTATACTCCCCATATGGTCTGAGCCTTATTGGATGCAAAGGGAGGGCTTTGGCTCACCCAGGCTCGGATTGCTCGTATCAGGCTAAGCTGTTGGAGAACTCTGACGTCACCTTACAGCCTTGCCCCTCCCTTAACCCAGCCACCCTCTTGCCAGAAACAGAGGAACAGAACATGACTGTTCAGAGAACATAGATGTCCAGTACTCCAGCTGTCCGGATTTAAAGGATGTACCCCTCCCAAATGCAGATTATGAGTGGTACGCTGATGGTAGCAGTACTGTAATAGATGGACAAAGGAGGGCGGGTTATGCTGTTGTGACCCTCCATGACACTGTGGAAGCTGAAGGTTTGCCTGCTGGGACCTCTGCCCAGCTTGCCGAACTAATAGCCCTGACCCGTGCACTTGAACTGTCAAAAGGAAAGCGGGTCAAGATTTTTACCGATTCAAAGTATGCTTTTGGTGTGCTGCGTGCTCATGCTGGCCTATGGAAGCAAAGGGGAATGCTGACAGCCCAAGGCTCCCCAGTCAAGTACGGGCCCCAAATCCTCCAGCTCCTAGAAGCCGTACAACTCCCCTCGGAAGTGGCGGTGGTACACTGTAAAGCCCATCAAAGGGAGGATCAAGATGTGGCCAGAGGTAACGCCCGGGCAGATAGAGAGGCTAAGCATGCTGCCACCCTGCCATCCCCTCAGACTGAGAACGCCCATATGCATGCCCTTGTCCCATCAGTAGGGGAGCTTCCAACCCCTCAGTACTCTGGGGAGGAGAGACAGCTAACTGACAAACTCGGTCTCCGGGAAAAGGAGGGATGGCTCCATTCCCCGGAAGGGAAGGTCCTCTTACCAAAGGGCCTAATCCGGCCAGTGCTGCAGAAACTACATCAAACCACTCATGCTGGCAGGGAAGCACTTATCCAACTAATGGGAAAATACTTTATCACCTCCGGACTCCGACCCCTGGCTGCCCAGGTACAAGCGGACTGCTTAGTCTGCCAAAAGAATAACCCCCGACCGGGACATCCTGTGCCACCAGCTGCCCTAGAACCCACTCTGGGCTCTGGACAAGTGTGGCAAATAGACTTTACTGAGTTTCCCCGGACCCAAGGGTTCAAATATCTCCTTGTCATAGTGGATCGGTTCAGAGGACGGCCAGAAGCCTTCCAATGCCGTAACTGCACTGCCAGAACAGTGGCCCTCAAGTTTGTTAAGGAGATCATTCCTCGCTTTGGGCTCCCCCTGTGGATGGAATCTGACAACGGGACACATTTCACGTCACAAATCATTCAAAGCATCTCACATGCCTTACAGGTCCCCTGGAAACTCCATACACCCTGGAGACCCCAAGCCAGTGGTGTAGTGGAGCGTACCAATCAGACCCTTAAACGGCATCTCTCAAAAGTGTGCCAAGAAGCCTCACTGCAATGGCCTGATGCTTTGCCCCTCGTCCTACTCCGTATCCGCGTTCTCCCAAAGGGTAGATTAGGGCTTAGTCCCTTTGAAATTATGTTTGGATATGTATGGACACAGTATATGTGTTCCCCGTCTGCTGTTCTCTTGTCTCTTCACAGGTATACCAAGGATTCCCAGCCTCTCCCCTTGGACACTCCCGTCCACTCCTTACAGTCCTGTGACTCTGTGTTTGTTCGTACCTGGAAAGACGAGCCTCTCCAGGAAAAGTGGAAAGGACCCTATACCATCCTGCTGATCTCCCATACAGCGGCAAAGATCGAGGGACACAAGAACTGGATCCATCCCTCTCGTCTGAAGGCAGTACCCGTCCCCTCGTCAGCAGAACAGTGGACCATCCAACCTGCTGACTCCTCATTTAGTGACGAGGGGAGCAAAAGAATAAAAAACAAATCTGGTCTATTTCTTGTTTTGATCCACTCCATCTATCTTTTACATCTTTGGCTGGCAGAAGACGGTGCAATAGGACTGCTCGCCATCCTCAGCTCCTGGCTGCTCGGCAGAAGACGGTGCAATAGGACTGCTAGCCATCCTCATCTCCTGGCTGGTCGGCAGAAGATGGTGCAATAGGGCTGCCGGCAGGACTGAAGAGAATGACCTGCTCGAGTCACTCCTATTTCAGTCCCTGCGGCCATGTCTGCACAGGAGCTCCTGACCGACCTTACTGAGGCGGCCAAGAGCTCCTAGGACATGAGGACGATGGTTATCAGGCCTATGCACCGTCTGCTGCCACAAGGCAATGAGCTGCAGCTGTGTAGCAATGGAATCCTGTGTCTGCCAGCACCCAGGAGACGCAGGGTGACAGTGAGCTGAGCGGGCTCCATGCTTGCCGTGGTATGGCGTCTGCACAGGTAACTCAGGAAAAAAGGCGCGAAACTATTGTCTGCCGTTGCTTTCATGGAGGGAGGGAGGGAAGGGGGGGCCTGAGGACATGTGCCCAGAACCACCCTCGACAATGTTTTTTGCCCCATCAGGCACTGGGATCTCAACCCAGAATTCCAGTGGGCGGCGGAGACTGTGGGAACTGTGGGATGGCTTCCCACAGTGCAACGCTCCGGAAGTCGACGTGAGCCTTGGTACTGTGGAAGCGCTCCGCCCAGTTAATGCACTTAATGCACTTAGAGCATTTTGTGTGGGGGGACACACTCGACTATATAAAAACGATTTCTAAAAACCAACTTCTATAAATTTGACCTAATTTCATAGTGTAGATATACCCTTAGCCGGCTAAAACAGAGGTTTGTTAGATGACAGGAACATGGTCTAAAACAGAGCTTGTAGGTGCAGAGAACCAGACCCCTCAGCCGGGTCCATTTTGGGGGGCAGTGAGCCAGACAACCACATCTGCACTTCACTCCACGTCCCCAGCCAGCCCCAAACTGAAACTCCCTCCAGCCCCTCCTCCTCTGGGTTTTGTCCCTTTCCCGGGCCAGGAGGGCACCTGATTCCTTTGTTCTCCAACCCTTTATATCTCACCTTGCAGGGGGGAAGGGCCCAGGCCATCACTTGCCAGGAGACAGAGTGTCAGCCATTTATGTACACTGGCCCTTTGCTCTGCAACAATTACATCCCCTTATCCCACCACCTAGAGACTGAAGAAATGCATAGGGGAAACTGAGGCACCCCTATAGTATTCAGAGGAAACATTAAGAACAGTCCCACTTCGTCACAGGGCCTTTCACCTCTAGGGGGCTGGCTCAAATCTGCGTCCTTTTCTCTTAGCAGTAGACCCCACCCCCCAACCAGAGCCAGGAGAGAACCCAGGAGTCCTGGCTCCCAGCCACCCCCACCCCCCAATCACTAGACCCCATTCCCCTCCCAGAGCTGGGGTATAGAACAGGCTAGGTGTCGGGCATCAGGTTTTCACAGAATTTCACTGGCAGTAGCAGAAACAGGAAGCGAGCGCCGGCTCTGGCCAGACTTCCCCTTTCCCAGATTTATTCACTGCTCCTTTATCAACTCAGGATCTACATTTACCCCTCCTTCCCCTGCTCACGGGGACCAGAAACCTCAACTCCCACCCCCCTCAGACCCCCCTGTCACGTCTCTGTGCCACATCACTCAGCTAAGAACGGCGTGTGCAGCGATGGTACCTGAGAAGGAGGTTGGCCAGGTCCCTCCACCCTCATGCTCCAGGGCTGGGCCTGGGCCCAGCTTGGTCAGGAAGGAATCTCTGTCCCGCTCCTTGGGAGAGGGTTTCTTTGTGGGGGGCACTGTGTGTGGGAGGGGGGTAGAAGCCCTCCTCTACTCTGAGCTGCTGCTCCAGGGAGGCTAGACGGGCCTGTTGGAAAAGCTCAGGGCAGCCTGGACACCTCTTGACACCTCCTGAGATTCCCCTGTTCCCAGCTGGTCCCCGGACTGGGCAGCTCCCATGTGGGGCTGGGTTGTGATGGGGGGTGGCGTGGGACCAGGCAAGTGCAGGAGGGGATGTGGTTTGGCGGGTGTTGCAGGGAGCTGGCTTTGCTCTGACCGTGGTAGGTTTGGGCTAGAGATTGCAGAGAAACCAGCTGATGGGGAAGAAAGGGGCCGAGCACATCACGGGCTTCCTGGGGCTGCAGCCCCCGGCACAGTTCCTCATTCCGCTCGCACTCGGGCCTCAGGCTCAGTGGAGCTCAGCAGTGGGCTGTTGGTGGCAGCACTGAGGGGCCCCCCTGTCACGGAGTGTGGAGGAGTCCAGGCCCTGCACCCCTCTTCCTGGGATTCACTGAGACTCTCAGCCAGCCAGTAAAACAGAAGGCTTATTGGACAACAGGAACACAGTCCAAAACAGAGCTTGTGGGTACACCCAGGACCCCTCAGTCAAGTCCTTCTGGGGGAGCAGGGAGCTTAGACCCCAGCCCTGGGGTTCCCTGTGTTCCTCCACCCAGCCCCAAACTGAAACTAAACCGCCCCAGCAGGCTCCCTTCTGCAGCCTCTGTTCACATTCCTGGGCAGAGGTCTTATCTCCCCCTCACCCTCCTGGCTCTGGTTACAGGCTCTCAGGTCTCCCATCCCCAGGGCACATTCCCAGGTCAACACTCCCAGCTCCCTGCCATCATTCCCAGGTCAACACTCCCCGCTCCCTGCTGCGTCACATCCTCACACCCCCACTGTCCCATCATGGCGTCTGCTCTCACTGTCCTCTTCCTCGGTAAGTATCGGAGACAGCCAGGGCGTGTGTCCATGTGGGGGGTGGATCTGAGACCAGGGCTTGTGCCCAAGGTGGGGGGATCTTAGACCAGGGCATGTTCTCATGGAGGGGTGGATCTGAGACCAGGGCCTGTGCTCATGGACGGTGGATCTGAGACCAGGGCGTGTGCCCATGGAGGGGTGGATCTGAGACCAGGGCATGTGCCCAAGGAGGGGGGATCTGAGACCTGGGCGTGTGCTCACGGAGGGGGGATCTGAGACCAGGGCGTGTGCCCATGGCGGGGTGGGGTGGGGTGGGGTGGAAATGAGACCAGGGTGAGGGATCCAGTTGCTCTGGGATCTGGTCACTAACGAGCCGTCTCCTCTCCAGGCTGCTGGCTGGCCGGTCACAGCGGGGCGTGGGGAGGTGAGTATCAGTCTGGGGGGAGAACAGTAACATCAAGGATGGGGGAGGGGATCTGAGTCCTGAACCTTACCCAAAACTCAACACAAACTCTCCCTGGGCGCTCAGACCCGTCCCAGTTCTTCTCTGCCCCGCCCCACCAGGGAGTAACGAGGAGCCGACCTTGGCTCCCGGGGTCTGACAAAGCGGATGGGAACCATCCACTGGTTCAGTGTCCTGCCCCCCCCAGGCTGGGAAGATTGCGGGGGGCGGGGGGGAATGTGGATTTATTTCAGCTCATACAAACGCTAATAGGGGCCATCCGTGGGCTCTAGATCCCCTTGGGGTAACCAAAACGTTCACGGTCAGTGCAGCCGTGGGGAAGACCCCGCCCAGATCAGCCCCCGCCCCAACACCTCCCTCCCCTGCACTCACAGTCGCCCACCCCGCGATCCCAAGGCCTGGGGAAAGGTGGGTCTCTGCACTGTTGGACGCTCAGAGTCAGGCTCTGCCCTGAGCCCAGCAGAGGGGACAGAGTCACTGGGGGGTTTATCAGCCGGGGGAAGAAGCAGCCACTGGACATTCAGGGCTGAGGGAGGGGGGATTCCTGCCCCCAGCGGGAGCTGCTGAGCAGGGGGGCCTTTCCCAGGTAACACATCAGTTAGGGGGTGACGGGCGGAGCTGAAGGTTATAAACCTCAGTGGATAGGAGAGACTTGCACAGTCCCCTACAAGTCAGGGGTGGTGCTGCGTGTAAGCGGGGGAACGGTCCCGCTATTGTGGGGAACTTTCCTGGCTTATACCCACCCCGGCGGGATTGGCTGGCGAAAGGATCTGAGTCCTCGCTCCCACTCCCTTTACCCAGCGGCCTGCCTGACCTCGAGGGCTCCCCTTCCTCCCCCCAGTGTGGCAGAGTCCTCATGACCCCGGCAAGGCTGGGCCCCAGATTCCCAGGGGGCTCGACCCCCAACCTTGTTGTGGTCACTTCAGGAAGGGGTGAGGGTGTCCCCTCTCCCGGGTGCTCTCTCTGTGCTGGACGCTTCCCTGACCCCCTGATCATTACAGACAATTTATTACACAAGAATCAATTTTTAAAAATAAGGAAAAAAATGGGGAAGGTGAAAGGAAAACCCGTCACCCCGCTCTGTGGCCTGGGGACGTCACAGCCAGCGTCTCTGGGCTCCGGTGGCTGCAGCTCCGCTCCCAGGACAGGGCTGCTCTGTGGGCTGCTGCTTTGACTCTGCTCCCAGCACGGACCTCCTCCCCGGGCTGCTGTTCTGGCCCCTCTGGCTGGCCCGGCTCTGGGTGCTCCCAGCTCACCTCGGGCCCCTGCTTTCTCCTTAGCTCGGCCCCCCTCTGTCTGCCCCAGGCGATTCCAGCTCACCCAGAGGACGGGACCCCCTGGATTCCTGACTAGCCCGCTGGCCCTGGCAATCAGGCTCACCTGGAGCGTTGGCCTCTCCCCATCGTTCCTGGGACTGTCGGTCTCAGGGTCCTGGATTCCCATCGACCCTTCCCCTTGGTGCTGGGAGCTAGCAACCAAAACACCCGGAGTGAATGTCAGTAAGGGGACAACAGTCCCGTTACATGTGCACAGAACCCAGGAGTCCTGGCCCCCATCCTCCCTGCTCTCCCCACTAGACCCCACTCCCCTCCCAGAGCCAGGGACAGAACCCGGAGTCCTGGCCCACATCCTCCTGCTCTCCAGCCTAGACCCCAAGCCCCTCCCAGAGCCAGGGACAGAACCCAGGAGTCCTGGCTCCCAGCCCCCTCCCAGCACAGAAGCCAGGTCGTGAATGGACCCCTAGAGACTGGACTGGTGTGTCACCCACTTGGGAGCAGAGCTTTGGGCCCCCAGGGGCTGGGGTTGCTCCATGTCTCATGCTGTTAGCCCAGGGCTCAGAGGAAACTCTGGGCCCCTGTGGAAAGGCATCCAGGAGCCCGTCCCCAGGGCCACCGGGTCTGACCCCCCACGGAGGCCGCGTGGTGAGGACGGGCCCCAGGACTGGGTGACGGGGCCTGCGTCTCACGGCCTGTCTGCTTCCCCCTGCAGAGCCCAGCTACCCCAAACCCAGCATCTCCCTGAGCCCCAGCGGGGGGGTCTCCCTGGGGGGAGCCGTGGCCGTCTGGTGTCAAGGGCAGCACCGAGGCGTGCGGTTCGTGCTGAATAAAGAGGGACGCCGTTTCCAAACTGTGGCTTCGAAGGGGTTGGAGGCTGTGTTTCCCATCAGCAACGTGCGCCGGGAGGACCGGGGGAGCTACAGCTGCTCCTATCAGAACAGATTGGAGCCGTTCGCTATGTCGTCCCCCAGCGACCCCGGGGAGCTGGTGGTGAGAGGTGAGGGGCTCAGCTCGGTGTCCCCGTTCCCAGCCCCACACCCAGCCCGACCCTTACGGGGCCTCGGTGCTAGTGGGACGCTCAGAGCCAGGCTCTGCCCTGAGCCCTGAGCCCGCAGTGGGGACGCCCAGCCGGGGAGCGGGGACAGAGTCACTGGTGGGTTCCACAGCCAGGGGGGAGCAGCAGCCCCTGGGGACTCGGGGCAGGGAGGTGACTTTAACGCTGCCCCTTGTACGTAGGAACCGTGAGTCGCTATTTAATCCCGTGATCCCCTCCCCACTGTTCTCCTGGCGCGGCCACAGACTCTGTGTGATGGGAGCCCATCGTGGTTTTCAAAAGTGTCCTTCTTTGTCGGGGGGCCTCAATCTTGGGGGATCTCAGACCGACCGCCCACAAACGGAGACGCCCACAGTTAGTGGAGACCTCTGCAAACACTGGCCTCAATAGCACTGGATCCCTTGTGTTGGGGGAGCATGTAGGGCCCCTGCCATGGTCAGGACCCCTTTGTGCCCGGTGCTGCATAAACACAGAGTGAAGAGACTGTCCCTGCCCCTGGGAGCTCACGAAGGAAAGTGAATCTGACTGTGACTCAGGTTCCCCCTGTAGAATGGGGATAAAGACACCTCGCTGCCTCCCGGGGGGCTGACTTCCTTCCTGTGTGGGGCTCAGGCCCTATAGTGCCAGGCTCCAGAGAGCAGCCTCTGAGTCGCCCTGTGCTCCGGGGGATGCATTGAATGAGGCAGGGGCCACACACGGCGTACGAGGACCCCAAGAACTAGGCAGCCGCGGCTCCATGTGTGTGGGACTGGGAGCCCAGGTCACAGGGCCAGGTTTCTGGGTCAGGGGGACTCTGGGATCTGGGAGAGAATCTCTGCCATGGATCTGCCCATGCCAGGGCCAGACGGGGAATCATCGAAGATTAGGGTTGGAGGGGACCTCAGGAGGTCATCTTGTCCAACCCCCTGGTCAAAGCAGGACCAAGGCCAACCAAATCATCCCAGCCAGGGCTTTGTCAAGCCAGGCCTTAAAAACGTCTAAGGATGGAGATTCCACCACCTCCCTAGGGAGCCCATTCCAGTGCCTCACCACCCTGCTAGTGAAATAGTTGTTACAGGTTGGATCACAGAAACCCCCTTGGGGCTCCCAACTGATGTGCCAAGACTACTTCTGCCCCTGCCCTCCTTGCCAGCTTGGCACTCCAGAATCCTGCCTGGCTGCGCCAGACGCGCTTGCCGGCCAGAAACACAGACCCAGGTCTGAACCACATCCCACAAGCTACAAGCTTAACTGAGAGCAGCTTACAGAAGTGTTCCTGTCTTTAACACTCTGATGCCCAACTCCCAATCGGGTCTAAACCCCAAATAAGTTGGTTTTACTCTGTATAAAGCTTATACAGGGTAAACTCATAAATTGTTCGCCCTCTATAACACTGATCGAGAGATATGCACAGCTGTTTGCCCCCCGCCCACCAGGTATTAATACATACTCTGGGTTAATTAATAAGTAAAAAGTGATTTTACTAACTACAGAAAGTAGGATTTAAGTGGTTCCAAGTAATAACAGACAGAACAAAGTGAATTACCAAGCAAAATAAAATAAAACACGCATGTCTATGTCTAATCAAACTGAATAGAGATAAAAACCTCACCAGTTCCAGTAAGCTTCCTTTTACTGACAAATCCCCTTCTTGTCTGGGTCCAGCTATCACTCACATCCCCTGAAGTTACTGTCCTTTGTTCCAGTTTCTTTCAGGTATCTTTGGGGGTGGAGAGGCTCTCTCTTTAGCCAGCTGAAGATAAAAATGGAGGGGTCTTCCAGAGGTTTAAATAGACTTTCTCTTGTGATCATGGGATCCAGGACCACCAGCTCCTTCAGGTCACCCAGCAGATGGCGCAGCGAGCGGTAGCCGTGCCGGGGCAGATCCAGCACCTGCCATGGTGCTGGTGGAAGAGCCTCCCCAAATCCCGCAGCGGGATGCCCCCCGGCTGGCTCAACAGCAGCCCCAGCACAGCCCCATTGAGGGTCAGCTGCGAGCCGGGATCCAGCCGCCCCCCGGCAAAAGCTGGAAGGAGAAACAGCTGTTGGGGGGCTCAAAGGGCACCAGATGGGAGGACTTTACCCTTCACTGGTCACCCGGGGGACTCTCTCATAGCAGAGGGGTGGGCCTGGGCAGAGCCGGGATACCAGGGGAGATGGGCCCCTGCTGCGAGTGGGAGAGAAATTCCCTGCCCACGGTGGGACTGCAGGTCAGGACTAAAAGAAAACGAGGACTTGTGGCACCTTAGAGACTAAATTGGTTAATTTATTAACACGGCTGTTACTCTGATACCGGGCAGGACTAAGGCTCTCGTCAGTAGGGGGCAACTCGGGGCGGGGGCAGCCCCCTCTCCAGAGACACTAGGCCCCACTCCCCTCCCAGAGCAGGGGAACGGGACCCAGGCATCCTGGCTCCCAGGCCCCCTGCTCTAACCACTAGCCCCCACTTCCCTCCCAGAGCCAGGGAGAGAACCCAGGAGTCCTGCTGGCTCCCTGCCCTCCCGTCCCAGAGCTGGGAAGAGAACCCAGGAGTCCTGGCTCCCAGCCCGCTGCCCCCTGCTCTAACCACTAGCCCCCAGCCCCCTCCCAGAGCCAGGGAGAGAACCCAGGAGTCCCAGCCCCCAGCCCCCTCCCCCCTCCTCTAACCGCTAGCCCCCACTCCCCTCCCAGAGCCAGGGAGAGAACCCAGGAGTCCTGGCTCCCAGCCTCCCACTCGCTCTAGTCACAAGACCCCAGTCCCCTCCCAGAGCCAGGGATAGCACCCAGGAGTCCTGGCTCCCAGCCCCCCTGCTCTAACCACTAAACCCCACTCCCCTCCCGGAGCCAGGGACAGAATCCAGGAGTCCTGGCTCCCAGCCCACCTGTTCTAACCCATTAGGCCCCAATACTCCACTGCTGCACTAGGGGGTGCTTTGCTGCAGGGGAAGGGGCTCAGTAGAGAAGCAGTCTCCCCTGGCGGTCACTGCTGGCCCTGTTACCCCAGTGCACTGCTTGGGGGGCGCTGTGCTGCAGGGAGTGGGGGCAGAGGTCACTAGGGGGCTCTCCCCTGGCCGTCAGTGCCGGCCCCAGTGCTAAGTAAAGTCCTACAGAGAGAAATCCTACAAAACCCTGTGCAACAATTACAGCCGTGGCTTCTTCACATCCTCCCCGGTGTTCTCAGCTCCGATGGGCCTCTCAGTAGACAAGCGTCGCTAGCGGGATGGTTCCTGCTGGGGTTTCCCTTGGGTCTTCCCTCTTTGATATTGTAGCTCTGACTACACCTAACACATAAGAACGGCCACACTGGGTCAGACGAAAGGGCCATATAGCCCAGTATCCTGTCTGCGACAGTGGCCAGTGCCAGGTGCCCCATTGGGAATGAACAGAACAGGAAATCAGAAAGTGATCCGTCCCCTGTCGTCCTCTCAGCAAACAGAGGCTCGGGACACCATCCCTGCCCATCCTGGCTAATAGCCATTGATGGACCTATCCTCATGAACTTATCTAGTTCTTTTTCGAACCCTGTTATAATCTTGGCTTTCACAACATCCTGTGGCAAGGAGTTCCACAGGCTGACTGTGCGTTGCCTGAGGTTTCAGAGTAACAGCCGTGTTAGTCTGTATTCACAAAAAGAAAAGGAGTACTTGTGGCACCTTAGAGACAAACCAATTTATTTGAGCATGAGCTTTCGTGAGCTACAGCTCACTTCATCAGATGCATACCGTGGAAACTGCAGCAGACTTTATATATACACAGAGAATATGAAACAATACCTCCTCCCACCCCACTGTCCTGCTGGTAATAGCTTATCTAAAGTAATCTTCAGGTTAGGCCATTGCCTGAGGAAATACTTCCTCTTGTGTGTTTTAAACCTGCTGACTATTCATTTCATTGGGTGACCCCTAGCTCTTGTATTATGAAAAGGAGTAACCAACACTTCCTGATTTACTTTCTCCGCACCAGTCATGGTTTTACAGACCTTCATCATATCCCCCCGAGTTGTCTCTTTTCCAAGCTGAAAAGTTTTAATCTCTCCTCATACAGAAACCGTTCCAGACCCCTCATCATTTTTGTTTCCCTTTTCTGAACCTTTTCCTATTCCAGTCTATCTTTTTTGAGATGGGGCGACCACATCTGCACGCAGTATTCAAGGTGTGCACGTACCATGGATTTTGTCACAGAGTGTGGGTCCCAGGTCACCACTCCCCCTCCCTGCTGCGTCACAGATTTATATAGAGGCAACATGATATTTTATGTCTTGTTATCTCTCCCTTTCTTAATGATGCCCATCCTTCTGCTGGCTTTTTTGACTGTCGCTGCACACTGAGTGGAAGTTTTCAGAGAACTCTCCACACTGACTCCCAGATCTCTCTCCTGCGTGGTAACAGCTAATTGAGGCCCCATCATGGTATATGTAGAGCTGGGATGATGCTTTCCAACGTGCATCACTTTGCATTGATCAACACTGAATTTCATCTGCCAGTTTGTTGCCCAGTCACCCACTTTCTGGAGATCCCTTTGTAGCTCTTGGCAGTCTGCCTGCGACTTAACTAACTTGAGTAGTTTTGTATCATCTGCAAATTTTGCCACCTCACCGTTTATGCATGAAGGTGTGTCACGGACTCACAGGCCCCTGCATGCTCTCTCGGCTCTGAAGGATCCCCGGGAAGAACTCCCCTCCGTCTGACAGCCCTTCTCGGGGTTCACTCTCTGTTGGGGGCTAAGCCCTGGGTTCCACCGTCTCCTGGAACTGCACCTCTCAGAGCCTCCAGCCCGCCTGGGTCCCTTCGTGAGCCCCCTTGGGGGGTCCCCTTGCTCTGGCTACCTGGGGCCACCCCCACCAGATGGAGCGATGCTCCCTGATCTCCAGCCTGCAGGGACTCTCAGCCGGCGTAAAACAGGAGGGTTTATTGTACGGCCGAACCCAGCCTCGGCAGTTCTCAGGGGCCTCGGGCCTGGCCAGTCTCAGCACCATCCAGCTGGGTCTGTCTCAGTCCAGGTGGGTCCAGACCCCTCTTTGTCCCCAGTCCAGAAGCAACTTCCTTCCAGCTGATCCCCCTATATCACCTTCCCCACAGCCCCTCCTCCGCCCTGCGTCTTCCTTCCGCACAAACAGATCACCGGGGCCCTCTCTCTTCCGTCCTTTGTCCTCCCACTGGCCAGAACTGGCCGGCTCCCAACATAGGCTGGGCCTCTGGGTCACCAGTTGCTAAGATCTATCATGTCCAGGCCATTGTCTGGGGTCCAGGCTGCTAGGTGAGATCACACCTGGCCCTCTGCGCCGGCAAACCCTCACTCCCACCACCTCGTGACACACACGGCAGCGCACAGGGGAAACTGAGGCACGCACAGTACTCATGCACAACACTAACAAAATCCCCCGCTTCATCACAAGGCGTCAGCCTGCTTTTCCTTAGCTGCACTTCCACGCCCCATGATTATTGGTCTGCCCTGTTTTTCATAGGTTGTTTGTAGTTCCTTTTCGTCTCACGTGCAGCTACGCATGGCAAGTACCCTGCGGTCAGGACAGACATTTAAAGATGTTACAATCAGGCGGCAGTTGGTTTTGGACAATACGTTGTGTCTATTGCAATCCATTTTCCCATAACCTCACCTGTTGGCACATCTTATGAAGTAACCTTTGGTCTTAGCGGTTATTGCTAGGTCACGCAATCATCTTAAGCCTCTGGCCTAGTCTGGCGAAGCTAAAATCGTACAGGTCTCAGCCTGTAGGCCTTGCTATTAACCGTGCTTTACTAATACCTAATACACACCCCTCACGCCTACTTATCTATCCTATACTGCGCTAATCCTACAACTCCAGTCTAAGGAGCATCCGTTGATTGTATAGCAAATAGCACATCCATTGGCTGTACCATCACATAATACGCTGAGAAACGGAGGATAAAATGAAGGCTCCACACATGTCAAGGTTCCTCCCCTACTATGAACTCTAGGGTACAGATGTGGGGACCTGCATGAAAACCTCCTAAGCTTACTTTTACCAGCTTAGGTTAAAACTTCCCCGAGGTACAAATTAATTTTATCTTTGGAATAACCACTGCCACCACCAAACTCTAACTGGATTTACTGGGAAACGTAGTTTGGACACGTCTTTCCCCCCAAAATCTTCCCAACTCTTGCACCCCACTTCCTGGGAAAGGTTTGGTAAAAATCCTCACCAATTTGCATCGGTGACCACAGACCCAAACCCTTGGATCTGAGAACAACGAAGAAGCATTCAGTTTTCTTACAAGAAGACTTTTAATAGAAATAGAAGTAAATAGGAGTAAAGGAATCACCCCTGTAAAGTCAGGATGGTAGGTACCTTACAGGGTAATTAGATTCAAAACATAGAGAATCCCTCTAGGCAAAACCTTAAGTTACAAAAAAGATACACAGACAGAAATAGTTATTCTATTCAGGACAATTCTTTTCTCAGCCATTTAAAGAAATCAGAAGCTAACGCATACCTAGCTAGATTACTTATTAAAAGTTCTAAGACTCCATTCCTGTTCTGTCCCCGGCAAAAGCAGCATACCAACAGACACAGACCCTTTGTTTCTCTCCCTCCTCCCAGCTTTTGAAAGTATCTTGTCTCCTCATTGGTCATTTTGGTCAGGTGCCAGCGAGGTTATCCTAGCTTCTTAACCCTTTACAGGGGAGAGGAGTTTTCCTCTGGCCAGGAGGGATTTTAAAGGGGTTTACCCTCCCCTTTATATTTATGACAACACATAATCAGGGTGTAGTGAGCAGAGCGGTCTCCCTCTGGACTTGAGAGCAAGGGACCACTATGTTCTCCCCTGGTGGGTCGAGGCAAATATGCCCCGCCCCCTTCCTGGAAGTACCGGGGTGGGGCAGGAAGTATAAAGGGAGGGCCCTGCAGGGGAAGGAGGCAGATGTCTCTAGCCTGCTGCTGAATGCAGAGCTGGCTCCCTGCCCTGCCCTGCCCTGCCCTGCCCTGCCCTGCCCTGCCCTGCCCCCGGGGGAAACCAACCCTGGAGACGTGGTGCCAGGACTGTCGTCCGTAGTGTACCCCATGGAGACAAAGGACCCCTGGACTGCGGTACCCCCCCTCCCCCTAGGCTGTGGTAGGAAGTAGCCCAGGGACACCAGACTTTCGTCCGGTTTTGTCGCTGGAGCACAGGCTGGTGTGTTTGGGTAGGATCCCCACTGACCCAGTTGTGGCACTTCATATTCTCCATCGGGATATGCTTTTGATATGAATATGGCATTACTAATTTGTATTTTATGCAAGATGGGTCATGTAAGATATCATTGGAAAGGTTATGATTTACTGAACATGATTATCCTGTTTGTATGCATGGATCATTTCTGTATCAGTCAATATTCCTAACTTTAATGTACCAATTACAAAAATGTTTACACCTGAGGAACGCCCACACACAAAACGCCATGAGTCTGGCTGGTTGGTCAATGAACCATTAGGGGGAACAATAGGATTTTGAAGGTGCTAATCTCCCACCTTCCTCAGATGTTTCCTGGGATGCTCCAAACCACCTTTGACTCATGGCTGCTTTGACACGGCAGGGTCATGTGATAATATCACCTGGTACTGGACTCCATCTTGGACTGATAGTAGTTTTCCACTTGTAGGAGGTGGGGATCAAACTGGGAAACAAAGGATTCCCCCCTTATGTAAATCCTATTTAAGGCTGGGGAGTGAGATAATCAGGGTTGGTTCTTCGTTGAATCCCTGCCCAAGCTGACTGCTGAAAACACCTAAAACTGATCTGGGGAAGAAAGGACTGAACCCAGGCTAGAAGGTGTCTGGCCTGTGAAAGGAATACCCGGAGCTTCAAGTTGCAAGCAAGAGGAGTTTGTCTTCAAGAAACTCTGCAACCTGCTGAAAACAACATTGAGGGTGAGAAATTACTGCTTGTAGCCAGTTTCTATCGTGTATTAAACTATAGTTTGCATGTTTGTTTTATTTGCTCAGTAATCTGCCTTTGATCTCTTTGCTATCCCTTATAATCACTTAAAATCTATCCTTTGTAGTTAATAAACTTGTTTTGTTGTCTCAAAACCCAGTTTGTGGAACTCATTACTGGTGGGTGGGGGGACAAAGCTGTGCATATCTTCCTCCACATTGAGGGAGGAGGCAAATTTCAATTAGCTTACGCAGTACAGTTCTCTGTGCAGTGCAAGACAATGCAGTTTTGGATTTGCACCCTGAGAGGGTGTGCACCTGAGTGCAGGTCAATTCCTCAGCTGAAAGCTTTCCCATGCAGGGCTGGTTTCAGTGTCTGTCTTTCTGCAGCTAGGTGTGTCCCTACCTGTGTGTGTATGTGCTGGAGAAGGCTTGAGGGCCTGGCTCAGCAGGACAGGGTGCGGGAGCCCAGGCTGGTGGAACGGGTGGGCTCAGTGGTACCCCAATACATCAGGTGGCATCCCCAGAGTGGGAGGCAACCTGTCACACCAGTGTTGGAACCATTCACCGTTATTTACTCCTCGGGGAATTCGGTGCATCTGCGAATGCGCAGAATTAATCTGTCCCGCATAATCTTGATTTTTCCCGCAAAAAATATATTCTGGCCGAGAAGTGCTGCAGTTCCGCCTTTTGTCCCCCGCAGAGGCTGCTGTGGGGCCAGAGCAGCCGGCTTCAGCCCGGCGCTGCCAGCCCCTGGGGGAGTGGCTCTCGCTGGGCAGAGAAGGGGAGTCTGCCTGAGGCCGCTGGTGCGGAAGGAGACTTTGAATGGGGGAACACGCACTCTGTGACCTGGCCGCAGGGCCGAGTAACGAAGAGGCAGCAGAAGCAGCTGGAGCGAGAGAGAGAGAGAGAGGCTGAGGGACGGCAGGCAGCCGCGGGAAGGGGCGTTGAGCCGTTCCCCAGAACGGCCAGCAGGAGGCGCCAGCTGCGTGGCGAGTGGAGCACCCCGTCACCGAACTGTTCCAAAGCCTACAGAGGTGCTGCACGTAGGGAAGAAAAACCAAGCGCAGCAGGGCAGGGTGGGGGCGAACGGGCCTGGCAACAGCTTGGTGGAGACGGATCAGGGAGTTGGGGTGGATCATGCCCTCAGCATGAGGCAGCCATGCGATGCCGTTGCAAAACCAAAAGCAAAGGCAGCTTTAGGATGCATTAAGAGAGGGGCAGCGTGCGAATCACGGGCGGTGAAAGTCCCGCTCTGCTAGGCCCTGGGCAGGCCGGGAGTGCTGCGTCTAGCTCTGGTCACCGCTGTGCAGAAAGGATGTGGAGAAACTGGAAAAAGGATCCAGAGGCGAGCGACAACGATGATCAAAGGGCGGGAATGCAGCCACGTGAGCAAAGTCTGGAGGAACCAGGCATGTTTAGTTTGGAAAAGAGGAGATTAAGTGGGGTTATGATCGTGGTCTTCAAATACTTGAAAGGCTGCCATAAAAAAGATTGAGGAAAACTTGTTCTCTTGTGGGGGGCTGTGCCTGCGGGCGAGAGCTGCGTGGAGCCGCTTGTTTGCCTCCGCATAGGAGCCGGACCTGCTGCTGGCTGCTTCCGGGGGGGCTGCGTGGTCTGCGGTGCCAGGAGAGGTTCCTCCTCCTCCTCCTGCCCATGCCTATGTTGCCTCTCCTTCTCCTGACGTTCCCGCTCCTTCTCCTCCTGCTCATGTTGACGTTGTTTCTCCTCATGTTGACGTTGTTTTTCATGAACCTCCAGCTCCCTCATTTTCATCTCCCTCTCCCATTCCAGCCGCATCCGCTCCAGGGATGGGGAGCTCCGCCGGGAGGATCCCCTGCTGGCTGCTGGGGTCAGGGTGCCCTCAGTATTCGCTGGGCTTCCCCCAACCCCTTCTCCAGGCCTAGGTAGGAAGGGTCTCGGGATGTCTTCAGCAGCAGTCTGACCCCTTCCAGCCCGGTCAGGCCCCAGGGCCCACGCTGCGTCAGCCGGGCGGCTTCCCTCAGGGACAGGGATCGGGTCATCCAAGCGATCCCTCTCCTCCAACTGGGCAATCAGCTGTTCCTTGGTGGACCTCCCAATGCGCAGCCCCCTCTGCCTGCACAGCTCCAGCAGGTCGCTCTTGAGGTGTTTAGCGTACATCTCCCTGCTGGCCACTCGCAGGCCGGGCAGCTTTCTACGGTTTCCAGGGAAGACCCCCGAGGGTGCCAGTCCTTCTTGAGGTCACCACCTCTTTGCCAGGGTCGAGCTGCAGACTCCTCCGCCCCTGGGACCGCTCGCTGCAATCCCCAGGGGGACCCTGTTACTGCAAAAGTCCTTCTCTCTGGTCACACACTCCCAGGGGTTAACCGCCCCCTGAAACCGTCTCTCTCTGAATCCTCAGCAGAGCTGGTGCCCGTCAATCCCCCTTCGTTTTACTGCTCCCCAGTCACTTACTGCAGGAAGCGCCGTTCATGGGGTGCAGTACATCCCACCGCTGACACCAGTTGTCACGGAGTGTGGGGGGAATCCAGGCCCTGCACCCCTCTTCCACTGAGACTCTCAGCCAGCCAGTAAAAAGGAAGGTTTATTGGACCACAGGAAAACAGTCTCAAACAGAGGTTGTGGGTACAACCAGGACCCCTCAGTCAAGTCCTTCTGGGGGAGCAGGGAGCTCAGACCCCAGCCCTGGGGTTCCCTGCATTCCTCCACCCAGCCCCAAGCTGAAACTAAACCCCCCCCAGCAGGCTCCCTCCTGCGGCCTCTGTCCACATTCCTGGGCAGAGGTGTTACCTCCCCCTCCCCCTCCCCCTCCCCCTCCCCCTCCCCCTCCTGGCTCAGGTGACAGGCTCTCAGGTCTCCCATCCCCAGGGCACATTCCCAGGTCAACACTCCCCCCTCCCTGCTGCGTCACATCCTCACAAGGAGCCTTTCCAGAAGGTGGCCATGGACATCCTGGGGCCTCTCAGCAAGACAACCCGGTCGGGGAAGAAATACATTCTGGTGGTGGTAGATTTCGCCACCCGCTACCCCGAGGCAGTGCCCTTAGCTTCCATTGAAGCAGACACCGTGGCCGATGCGCTCCTGACCATTTTCAGCCGAGTGGGGTTCCCCAAGGAAGTCTTGACAGACCAAGGATCCAACTTCATGTCGGCCCTGCTCCGGTGCTTGTGGGAGAAATGTGGGGTCCGGCACAACTGGGCCTCAGCTTATCACCCCCAGTCCAATGGGCTGGTGGAGAGGTTCAACGGGACGCTAAAGATGATGCTGAAAACCTTTATGAACCAGCACCCGCAGGATTGGGACAAGTACTTACCTCACCAGCTGTTCGCGTACAGGGAGGTGCCCCAGGAGTCTACCGGATTTTCGCCTTTCGAACTGTTATATGGAAGGAGGGTGAGGGGCCCCCTGGACCTGATGAGAGACGAGTGGGAGGGGAAGGCCACTCCCGATGGAGAGTCAGTGGTGGAGTATGTCCTGATCTTCCGAGAGAGACTGGCTGAACTCATGGGCCTGGCCAGGGAGAATCTGGCCAGAGCCCAGAGGAAGCAGAAGGTCTGGTATGACTGCACGGCGCGGGCCCCTGCCTACGCCACTGGGGATCAGGTGACGGTTCTCATCCCCATGAGAAAGAACAAACTACAGGCCGCCTGGGAGGGCCCTTTCAAGGTCATCAAGCAGCTAAACGAGGTAAACTATGTGGTGGAGCTGTCGAACCGGGCGCACCACCGCCGGGTGTACCATGTGAATATGATGAAGCCATATTATGCCAGGGGGAATGTGGTGTTGGCCATGTGTGGACAGTGGGAGGAGGAGGGAGATGACCCTTTAGTAGATCTATTCCCTGGGACCAGAGCTGGTTCCCCCCTGGGAACAATTTCCCTCTCGGATCAGCTAACCCCTGCCCCTCAAGCTGAGGTCAGGGGGGTGCTGCATCCGTACCGACAGCTGTTTTCCAAGCAGCCTGGACGCACTAATCTGACTGTCCACCGGGTGCAGACGGGGTCGCACCTGCCGATAAGATGCTCCCCCTTCCGAGTCACAAAGAAAACTGCTCAGGACCTGGAAAGAGAGGTCAGGGATATGCTGGTTTTGGGGGTGATCCAGCCATCTGCCAGCCCTTGGGCCTCACCGGTGGTGCTGGTCCCCAAAAAGGACGGGTCGGTCCGGTTCTGTGTGGACTATCGGAAGCTCAATGCCATCACTGTATCGGATGATGTCACGGAGTGTGGGGGAGTCCAGGCCCTGCACCCCTCTTCCAGGGATTCACTGAGACTCTCAGCCAGCCAGTAAAACAGAAGGTTTATTGGACAACAGGAACACAGTCCAAAACAGAGCTTGTGGGTACACCCAGGACCCCTCAGTCAAGTCCTTCTGGGGGAGCAGGGAGCTTAGACCCCAGCCCTGGGGTTCCCTGTGTTCCTCCACCCAGCCCCAAACTGAAAACTAACCCCCCCAGCAGGCTCTCTCCTGCAGCCTGTCTCCACATTCCTGGGCAGAGGTGTTACCTCCCCCGCCCGCTCCTGGCTCACGTGACAGCCTCTCAGGTCTCCCATCCCCAGGGCACATTCCCAGGTCAACACTCCCCCCTCCCTGCTGCATCACATTGTCAAACATGCCTACCCCATGCCCAGGCCTGACGAGCTCCTAAACAAGCTGGGAGGAGCTCGGTACCTTACAAAGGGCTACTGGCAAGTGCTGCTGGATGCAGATGCCCGGCTGAAATCGGCCTTTATCACCCCTCTGAGGCTCTATGAGTTCCTGACCCTGCCTTTCGGCCTCAAGGGAGCACCGGCCACCTTCCAGCGCCTAGTGGACCAGCTCCTGAGGGGGATGGAGAGTTTTGCCGTGGCGTATATTGATGACCTCTGTGTCTTTAGCCAGACCTGGGAGGACCATGTGTCCCAGGTTAGACAAGTGCTGGACCGACTCCAGGGGGCTGGGCTGACTATAAAAGCGGAGAAGTGCAAGGTGGGGATGGCTGAAGTATCTGACCTGGGCCATCAGGTGGGGAGCGGCCGCCTAAAGCCGGAACCAGCCAAGCTGGAGGTGATCAGAGACTGGCCCGCTCCCCACACCAAAAAGCAGGTCCAAGTCTTTATTGGGATGGCAGGATACTACCGAAGATTTGTGCCCCCCTTTAGCGCAATAGCCACCCCCATCACTGAGCTATGCAAGAAGGGGAAGCCAGACAAGGTGATCTGGACCGAGCAGTGCCAGGAGGCTTTCCGGGCGCTGAATGAGGCTCTGGTCAGTGGCCCAGTTCTGGCAAACCCAGACTTTGACAAGCCCTTTGTGGTGTTCACCGACGCCTCAGACACGGGACTGGGAGCGGTGTTAATGCAGGAGGATGAAAAGGGGGAGAGACACCCCATCGTGTATCTGAGCAAGAAGTTGCTACCCTGGGAGCAACACTACGCGGCCATCGAGAAGGAGTGCCTGGCCATGGTGTGGGCCCTCAAGAAACTAGAGCCCTATCTCTTCGGGCGACACTTCACCATCTACACCGACCACTCTCCTCTGACCTGGCTGCACCAGATGAAAGGAGCCAACGCCAAACTCCTGAGGTGGAGCCTGCTCCTGCAGGATTACGACCTGGACGTGGTCCATGTGAAGGGAAGTGCCAACATGACAGCGGACGCGTTGTCCCGGAGAGGGGGCCGTGAACTTCCCCAGGTCACTGGTCACAGTGACCCCTCTCAGTTCAGTCTCGAAGGAGGGAGAGATGTGACAATGTGATGCAGCAGGGAGGGGGGAGTGTTGACCTGGGAATGTGCCCTGGGGATGGGAGACCTGAGAGCCTGTCACCTGAGCCAGGAGCGGGATGGGGAGGTAACACATCTGCCCAGGAATGTGAACAGAGGCTGCAAGAGGGAGCCTGCTGGGGGGTTTAGTTTTCAGTTTGGTGCTGGATGGAGGAACGCAGGGAACTCCAGGGCTGGGGTCTAAGCTCCCTGCTCCCCTAGAAGGACTTGACTGAGGGGTCCTGGGTGTACCCACAAGCTCTGTTTTGGACTGTGTTCCTGTTGTCCAATAAACCTTCTGTTTTACTGGCTGGCTGAGAGTCTCAGTGAATCCCTGGAAGAGGGGTGCAGGGCCTGGACTCCCCCACACTCCGTGACACCTGGCTACCACTCGAGCTGCTCCCAGATCCTGCTATAGCCCCATTTGGGGTCAGGAATCTGTTCCTTAGAGCGGTCATCCTCCTCCAGCTGCACGATTAACTGTGCTTTGGTGAACTTTCCAATGCTCAACCCTCTCTTTTTGCACAGGGTTACAATGTCCTTCTTCAGGAGACAGTGACAGGCCGTCACTCCGCTCTTCTGAAGTTGTTGTGGACTCACAGGCCTGTGTGCTCTCAGCTCCCCATGGTTTCCAGGGAGAACCCCTCGTGTGCCAGCCCTTCTCGAGGTCACCACCGCTTTCCAGGGTCGAGCTGCAGACTCCTCCGCCCCTGAGACCGCTCGCTGCAATCCCCAGGGGAACCCTGTTACTGCAAAAGTCCTTCTCTCTCCCAGGGCCAAGCTGCAGACTCCTCTGCACCTGAGACTGCTCACTGCAGTCCCCTGGGGAACCCCATTACTGCACAGTCCTTCTCGCTGGTCACACACTCCCAGGGGTTAACCGCCCCCCCAAAACCGCTCCTCTCTGAGCCTTCAGCACGCCTGGTCCTCGTCAATCCCCCTTCGTTTTACTGTTCCCCCGTTACTTACTGCAGGAAGCGCCATCCGCGGGGTGCAGTAGATCCCACCTCTGCCACCAGTTGTCACGGAATTCCCGGGGGAGACTCTGGATCTGCTCCCCATGAAGCCAGTCAGGACTCTGGGGAAGTCTCCTTTCTGTGAGCAGCCTGTCTGCAGGGCAAACAGCTCACCCGGCTCCACCTTCCTGGGTCTGACCTTGGAGCATTCAGCATCCTCTGCCCCTCCGTGCGGTTCCCACAGCGAGTCCGCCCAGGCGGGGTCTTGGGGAAGCCAGAGGGTCCTGCCCCACAACTTCGCAGTCAGACGTGACTCTCAGCCAGCCAGTAAAACAGAGGTTTATTAGATGACAGGAACATGGATTCCTTTGTTCTCCAATCCTTTATCTCTCACCTTGCAGAGTTGAAGGGCCCAGGCCATCACTTGCCAGGAGACAGAGTGTCAGCCATTTATGTACACTGGCCCTTTGCTCTGCAACAATTACACCCCCTTATCCCACCACCTAGAGACTGAAGAAATGCATAGGGGAAACTGAGGCACCCCTACAGTATTCAGACGAAACAGTCCCACTTCGTCACAGGGACACAGGCCAGGGGGCAGAAAGACGGGGACAGGCACATGAGGGGACACGGGATGGTGGGACATGTACGGGGGAGGAGATATAGGCCAGGGGGCTGAGGATCCCAATGCATGCATGTCGGGGGTGGGGGGTGAAGGGTAAACAAGCTGGGGAGCCGGAGCTTGGGCATCTGCCGCGGGTGGGGGAGGGGAGATTCTCTTGAGCTCTGTCCCTGTTAACTTGCCCCCTCCCATTTCTGGGGGGCTGGTTGGCTCCCCCCACCCCCCGTGTCTCTTTTGCAGTATCCTGAGGTGAGCTCTGCCCTGGGCCCTGAGATGCGCAGACCCACTGCCCCGGGTATGGGATCGGGAAGGGACTCGGGGCCTTTCACCTCTAGGGGGCTGGCTCAAATCTGCATCCTTTTCTGTTAGCACTAGACCCCACCCCCCCAACCAGAGGCAGGAGAGAACCCAGGAGTCCTGGCTCCCAGCCACCCCCACCCCCCAATCACTAGACCCCATTCCCCTCCCAGAGCCGGGGTATAGAACAGGGTAGGTGCCGGGCATCAGGTTTTCACAGAATTTCACTGGCAGTAGAAGAAACAGGAAACGAGCGCCGGCTCTGGCCAGACTTCCCCTTTCCCAGATTTATCCACTGCTCCTTTATCAACTCAGGATCTAGATTTACCCCTCCCTCTCCTGCTTACGGTGATCAGAAACCACAACCCCCACCCCCCTCAAACCCCCCGTCGTGTCTCTGTGCCACATCACTCAGCTAAGAACGGCGTGTGCAGCGATGGTACCTGAGAAGGAGGTTGGCCCGTTCCCTCCACCCTCATGCTCCAGGGCTGGGCCCAGCTGGGTCAGGAAGGAATCTCTGTCCCGCTCCTTGGGAGAGGGTTTCTTTGTGGGGGGCACTGTGTGTGGGGGGGGTAGAAGCCCTCCTCTGCTCTGAGCTGCTGCTCCAGGGAGGCTAGATGGGCCTGTTGGAAAAGCTCAGGGCAGCCTGGACAGCTCTTGACACCTCCTGAGATTCCCCTGTTCCCAGCTGGTCCCCGGACTGGGCAACTCCCATGTGGGGCTGGGGGGTGATGGGGGGTGGCGTGGGACCAGGCAGCTGCAGGAGAGGATGTGGTTTGGCGGGCGTTGCAGGGAGCTGGCTTTGCTCTGACCGCTTTAGATTTGGGCTGGAGATTGCAGAGAAACCAGCTGATGGGGAAGAAAGGGGCCGAGCGCATCACGGGCTTCCTGGGGCTGCAGCCCCTGGCGCAGTTCCTCATTCTGCTCGCACTCGGGCCTCAGCTCAGTGGAGCTCAGCACTGGGGTGTTGGTGGCAGCGCTGAAGGGCCCCCCTGTCACGGAGTGTGGGGGAGTCCAGGCCCTGCACCCCTCTTCCTGGGATTCACTGAGACTCTCAGCCAGCCAGTAAAACAGAAGGTTTATTGGACAACAGGAACACAGTCCAAAACAGAGTTTGCGGGTACAACCAGGACCCCTCAATCATGTCCTTCTGGGGGAGCAGGGAGCTTAGACCCCAGCCCTGCGGTTCCCTGCGTTCCTCCACCCAGCCCCAAACTGAAACTAAACCCCCCCCAGCAGGCTCCCTCCTGCAGCCTGTCTCCACATTCCTGGGCAGAGGTCTTATCTCCCCCTCACCCTCCTGGCTCAGGTGACAGGCTCTCAGGTCTCCCATCCCCAGGGCACATTCCCAGGTCAACACTCCCAGCTCCCTGCGGTATTTCCCAGGTCAACACTCCCCGCTCCCTGCGGTCATTCCCAGGTCAACACTCCCCGCTCCCTGCTGCGTCACATCCTCACACCCCCACTGTCCCATCATGGCGTCTGCTCTCACCCTCTTCCTCGGTAAGTATCAGAGACAGCCAGGGCGTGTGTCCATGTGGGGGGTGGATCTGAGACCAGGGCTTGTGCCCAAGAAAGGGGGATCTTAGACCAGGGCATGTTCTCATGGACGGTGGATCTGAGACCAGGGCCTGTGCTCATGGACGGCGGATCTGAGACCAGGGCTTGTGCCCATGGAGTGGTGGATCTGAGACCAGGGCATGTGCCCAAGGAGGGGGGATCTGAGACCAGGGCGTGTGCTCATGGACGGCGGATCTGAGACCAGGGCATGTGCCCATGGCAGGGTGGGGTGGGGTGGAAATGAGACCAGGGTGCGGGATCGAGTTTCTCTGGGATCTGGTCACTAACAAGCCGTCTCCTCTCCAGGCTGCTGGCTGGCCGGTCACAGCGGGGTGTGGGGAGGTGAGTATCAGTCTTGGGGGAGAACAGTAACATCAAGGATGGGGGAGGGGATCTGAGTCCTGAACCTTACCCAAAACTCAACACAAACTCCCCCTGGGCGCTCAGACCCGTCCCAGTTCTTCTCTGCCCCGCCCCACCAGGGAGTAACGAGGAGCCGACCTTGGCTCCCGGGCTCTGACAAAGCAGATGGGAACCATCCACTGGTTCAGTGTCCTGCCCCCCCAGGCTGGGAAGATTGTGGGGTGCGGGGGGAATGTGGATTTGTTTCAGCTCATACAAACGCTAATAAGGGCCATCCGTGGGCTCTAGATCCCCTCGGGGTAACCGAAACGTTCACGGTCAGTGCAGCCGTGGGGAAGAACCCCCCCAGATCAGCCCCCGCCCCAACACCTCCCTCCCCTGCACTCACAGCCGCCCACCCCACGATCCCAAGGCCTGCGGAAAGGTGGGTCTCTGCACTGATGGGACGCTCAGAGCCAGGCTCTGCCCTGAGCCCAGCAGAGGGGACAGAGTCATTAGGGGGTTCCCCAGCCGGGGGAGGAAGCAGCCACTGGACATTCAGGGCTGAGAGAGGGGGGATCCCTGCCCCCAGCGGGAGCTGCAGAGCAGGGGGGCCTTTCCCAGGTAACACATCAGTTAGGGGGTGACGGGCGGAGCTGAAGGTTATAAACCTCAGTGGATAGGAGAGACTTGCACAGTCCCCTACAAGTCAGGGGTGGTGCTGCGTGTAAGCGGGGGAATGGTCCCGCTATTGTGGGGAACTTTCCTGGCTTATACCCGCCCCGGTGGGATCGGCTAGTGAAAGGATCTGAGTCCTCGCTCCCACTCCCTTTACCCAGCGGCCTGCCTGACCTCGAGGGCTCCCCTTCCTCCCCCCAGTGTGGCAGAGTCCTCGTAACCCCGGCAAGGCTGGGCCCCAGATTCCCGGGGGACTCGACCCCCAACCTTGTTGTGGTCACTTCAGAAAGGGGTGAGGGTGTCCCCTCTCCCGGGTGCTCTCTCTGCGCTGGACGCTTCCCTGACCCCCTGATCATTACAGACAATTTATTACACAAGAATCAATTTTTAAAAATAAGGAAAAAAATGGGGAAGGTGAAAGGAAAACCCGTCACCCCGCTCTGTGGCCCGGGGACGTCACAGCCAGCGTCTCTGGGGCTCCGGTGGCTTCAGCTCCGCTCCCAGGACAGGGCTGCTCTGTGGGCTGCTGCGCTGACTCTGCTCCCAGCACGGACCTCCTCCCCGGGCTGCTGTTCTGGCCCCTCTGGCTGGCCCGGCTCTGGGTGCTCCCAGCTCAGCTCGGGCCCCTGCTTTCTCCTTAGCTCGGCCCCCCTCTGTCTGCCCCAGGCGATTCCAGCTCACCCAGAGGACGGGACCTCCTGGATTCGTGACTAGCCCGCTGGCCCTGGCAATCAGGCTCACCTGGAGCGTTGGCCTCTCCCCATTGTTCCTGGGACTGTCGGTCTCAGGGTCCTGGATTCCCATCGACCCTTCCCCTTGGTGCTGGGAGCTAGCAACCAAAACACCCCGAGTGAATGTCAGTAAGGGGACAACAGTCCCGTTACATGTGCACAGAACCTAGGAGTCCTGGCCCACATCCTCCTGCTCTCCTGCTTGGACCCCAAGCCCCTCCCAGAGCCAGGGACAGAACCCAGGAGTCCTGGCTCCCAGCCCCCTCCCAGCAGAGAAGCCAGGGCGTGAATGGACCCCTAGAGACTGGACTGGCCTGTCACCCGCTAGGGAGCAGAGCTTTGAGCCCCCAGGGGTTGCTCCGTGTCTCATGCTGTTAATGCAGGGCTCAGAGGAAACTGTGGGCCCCTGTGGAAAGGCACCCAGGAAACCGTCCCCAGGGCCACCGGGTCTGACCCCCCATGGAGGCCGCGTGGTGAGGACGGGCCCCAGGACTGGGTGACGGGGCCTGCGTCTCACGGCCTGTCTGCTTCCCCCTGCAGAGCCCAGCTACCCCAAACCCAGCATCTCCCTGAGCCCCAGCTGGGGGGTCTCCCTGGGGGGAGCCGTGGCCGTCTGGTGTCGGGGGCAGCACCGAGGCGTGCGGTTCGTGCTGAATAAAGAGGGACGCCGTTTCCAAACTGTGGCTTCGAAGGGGTTGGAGGCTGTGTTTCCCATCAGCAACGTGCGCCGGGAGGACCGGGGGAGCTACAGCTGCTCCTATCAGAACAGATTGGAGCCGTTCGCCGTGTCGTCCCCCAGCGACCCTGTGGATCTGGCGGTGAGAGGTGAGGGGCCCTGCTCGGCATCCCCGTTCCCAGCCCCACACCCAGCCCGACCCTCACGTGGACTCGGTGCTAATGGGACGCTTAAAGCCAGGCTCTGCCCTGAGCCCTGACCCCGCAGTGGGGACGCCCGGCCGGGGAGCGGGGACGGAGTCACTGGGGGGTTCCCCAGCTAGGGGGGAGCAGCAGCCCCTGGGGACTCGGGGCAGGGAGGTGACTTTAATGCTGCCCCTTGTGCGTAGGAATCGTGAGTCGCTATTTAATCCCGTTATCCCCTCCCCTCTGTTCTCCTGGCGCGGCCACAGACTCTGTCTGATGGGAGCACATCGCGGTTTTCAAAAGTGTCCTTCTTTGTCGGGGGGCTTCAATCTTGGGGGATCTCAGACTGACCGCCCACAAACGGAGACGCCCACAGTTAGGGGAGACCTCTGCAAACACTGGCCTCAATAGCACTGGATCCCTTGTGTTGCGGGAGCATGTAGGGCCCCTGCCATGGTCAGGACCCCTTTGTGCCCGGCGCTGCATAAACACAGAGTGAAGAAACCGTCCCTGCCCCTGGGAGCTCACGAAGGAAAGTGAATCTGACTGGGACTCAGGTTTCCCCTGCAAAATGGGGATAAAGACACCTCGCTGCCTCCCAGGGGCTGACTTCCTTCCTGTGTGGGCCTCAGGCCCTATAGTGCCAGGCTCCAGAGAGCAGCCTCTGAGTCGCCCTGTGTTCGGGGGGGTGGGGGGGCAGATGCAGTGAATGAGGCAGGGGCCACACGGCGTATGAGGACCCCAAGAACTAGGCAGCCGCGGCTCCATGTGTGTGGGACTGGGAGCCCAGGTCACAGGGCCAGGTTTCTGGGTCAAGGGGACTCTGGGATCTGGGTGAGAATCTCTGCCAGGGGGCCCCTGGATCTGCCCATGCTAGGGCCAGACGGGAATCATCGAAGATTAGGGTTGGAAGAGACCTCAGGAGGTCATCTTGTCCAACCCCCTGCTCAAAGCAGGACCAACGCCAACTAAATCATCCCCGCCAGGGCTTTGTCAAGCCGGGTCTTAAAAACCTCTAAGGATGGAGATTCCACCACCTCCCTAGGGAGCCCATTCCAGTGCCTCACCACCCTCCCAGTGAAATAGTTGTTATGGGTTGGATCACAGAAACCCCCTTGGGGCTCCCAACTGATGTGCCAAGACTACTTCTGCCCCTGCCCTCCTTGCCAGCTTGGCACTCCAGAATCCTGCCTGGCTGCACCAGACGCGCTTGCCGGCCAGAAACACAGACCCAGGTCTGAACCACGTCCCACAAGCTACAAGCTTAACCGAGAGCAGCTTACAGAAGTGTTCCTGTCTTTAACACGCAGATGCCCAACTCCCAATCGGGTCTAAACCCCAAATAAGTTGGTTTTACTCTGTATAAAGCTTACACAGGGTAAACTCATAAATTGTTCACCCTCTATAACACTGATCGAGAGATATGCACAGCTGTTTGCTCCCCCTCCCCCCAGGTATTAATACATACTCTGGGTCAATTAATAAGTAAAAAGTGATTTTATTAACTACAGAAAGTAGGATTTAAGTGGTTCCAAGTAATAACAGACAGAACAAAGTTAATTACCAAGCAAAATAAAATAAAACACACATGTCTATGTCTAATCAAACTGAATAGAGATAAAAACCTCACCAGTTCCAGTAAGCTTCCTTTTACAGACAAATCTCCTTCTAGTCTGGGTCCAGCTATCACTCCCATCCCCTGTAGTTACTGTCCTTTGTTCCAGTTTCTTTCAGGTATCTTTGGGGGTGGAGAGGCTCTCTCTTTAGCCAGCTGAAGATAAAATGGAGGGGTCTTCCAGAGGTTTAAATACACTTTCTTTTGTGGGTGGAGACCCCCTCCTCTCTCCTATGCAAAGTCCAGCTACAAAATGGAGTTTTGGGGTCACCTGGGCAATTCACATGTCCACGCGTGACTGAGTTCCTTACCAGCCACGCCACATTCCTGGGAAAGCCCAGATGTGGACTGGCGTCTCCAAGTTCATTGTTGGCTTAAGGGCTTCTTGATTGGGCACTTACTGAGAACAGTCCTTTCTCAGGAAGCTGATCAAC